>NC_059084.1:42718507-43041286 GCF_020497125.1 Mauremys mutica
TGCAACTCCGAACCTGGTTCTCAGACAGACTCAGTCTGTTCAAACTGGACTGGGTGCTCCCCACAAGTGTGAGCTATAACCATTATAGCTACTCGCTCTGACATTGTCTCCAATGAAACTTAAGTGTAAGCCCCTATGCAATTGTTACCCAGAGTCTCCTCTCTCTGCCCCTAGATGGACAGGCTGGATCTGCTACCAGGTTGCTCCCTAAGGCCTTGTCTACAGCTAAAATGTAGGTCAGCTTAGGTACACATAAAATTTAACTACATTGCTCAGTGGTGTGAACAATTCACACCACTGGGAGACTAGTTAAGCCATCTTCGACCCCAGTATAGACACTGATGGGCCAGTGGAGGAATTCTTCTGTCATCCTAGCGACTATCTCTCAAGAGGGTGGTTTTACTACAACAAAAGAAAACCCTCTTCTGTTGCTGTGGCCAGTATCAGCACTACAGCAGTGTAGCTGCAGCACTGTAGCTGTGCTCTTGTAGTCTGAGACTGGATAATCCAGATACAATATTAATAATTATTACAGAGCACCCAAATATTTGTCACAGCTTCCTCAGTCTTATTCCATTAATGACAATGAGATATGACACTGTTGAGGTACAAAACAATGGTGAGAAACGGATTTTAAAACAACAAACAGTTTAGAGGCACAGTTTGTCTCATCTAGGTGCCACAAATACTCCTGTTCTTTTTATTATATTTAACTATGAGCTAATTTAGATTGGCTTTCCTCTTAAATTACCTGAACACAACTGGACCAAATTTATTTTCTCCTAAACTCTGAAGTCTGGGTTAGATGAGAGACAATCCTGTAGATTCAAGCATTACAGGTGTCTTTGAAAGTAACAGCCTTAATAGACAGAGTCAATAGGGTGATAAGAGTCATTCCTTCAGATTAGTTAGTTTGGTAGAGATGCATGATGCACAGTACCTTTGAGAAGAAAGAGAGATGAGGGACAATTCTGCAGATTAGATAGATAAGAGTAAATTAGAGGGAATGATTAGATGAGAAGGAAAAAGAGATAGAAAGACAGAGAGATAGATTGCTCATTTTTCCTTTCAATTCTGGAGATCATTTAGCTGAGAGCAGCTCGGGATGATGCACATGTGGATGCAACAATAAAGAAGGAAAACACCACAATCTGTCTCATAAACCTTCCCAGCTGTGGCAAATCCACTGTTTCTGAAAGTCACTTACCTCTGGAAGAGAAGCTTGTCTGCTAGTGACCCTCAGAGGCAGGTCCTTTTTGTACTGTGCAGTGACCATTGGGATTAAATCTGCAGGGTTCTGTCTGACTCTGAGCACCCTGGACAATTAGCAATTACATTTCTGTTTTTTAAGCACACTGAACAATGAAATTGTCTCAGCAATACAGAACTGTCTTTAAACTTCAGAGATGTGCTGACCCAGATTACAATCTCACTTGCACTTGTTAAGATCATGAATATGGGTTTACTGTGCATTGTGCAAACACTGACAGAAGACATCAATTTTATTAAGATGGGTATGTTGCAATAATGTCCTGATCCCTCAGAGACTGTACAATTTATCTCAGCTTCTCAATAATAAATTCCTGTAGGACATGGAATAAGGATGTAATAATTTCATCTTGAAATTTCCAAACGAATACAATTGGTCTCTAGGCAAAAAGGTTATAGAAATAGCTACCAGTGATGACAAGAGATTAGATCATGGTGGAGCTGGGAGTCGTGTCATGCTACTCTGTGATGGGACATGGTCTCCACTTCACCACAATTGCACCATCTCTCTGGGCACTAATTGCCCCACCATTCTGGCACTCTCATTATAAATCTTAGAGTGCGTGGGACCCCTCTCATCCCTGGAGGACAGAGTTCAGGCACATTGGCAAGGTGTGTGTGTAACATACATTCACAGCCATTTTCAGGTTGTAGCTGACCTGTTGAAAGCCAAGGACAGCATTCTTCAGGGATGTCAGCTCTTCACACCATGAATTTCTAGGTCTCCAGTTCAGATCTATCGCATAGTAGGAGTGACTCCAGTTAGTTACACTTACATGGCTGCTTCTGGGTCTTATATGTAATGAGTTTAGTGGGTCTCAGTCCAGCTCCCAGTGGACAAGTGTCCACAGGGGTGGTCCTAGACTAGCTGTCAGCAACTGGCACCCTAGGCGAACCATGCAATGAGAGCCCCCAATCCCCAAGGGCAGATCTAGGCTCAGGTTTTTGGTAAACTGAGAAACATTTTGCCCCTTTTTTCCTTTTAATGTTTTTTAAATGTTTTTATTTATTTTTTAAACAGAGGCTTAATTATTTAGTTTGTCTGTCCCTCTGTCCAACCAATGTTTTTGAGATCAGATAAAATAGAGACACACAATTTTCAGAATAGATTTGTACACGACAGTTAGATGATATTTCAGTCCAATTTCAAATAAAAATGCATTAAAAATGGTAATTATTTTTTACTATTACAAATCTAAAACCATCCATTACGCTATCCTGCTTAAACTGCCACTACCACCACATCCAATATAGAAAGAAATAAGAAAACTCTTCAATGAACTTTAACCTGTATTTACAAAACACTGAATAAAAAAACACTGTGCTCTTAAAACATGACTTTTCTTGCTTTAAGTTTTGAAAATTCAGTCACTAGTTCTTTTAGATCCAGTTTTCCAGCTATTTCATGCTCTATTGACATTGTGGCAAGTCCAAAAAGTCTCTCTTGCACCATTGTTGAACTCAGATATGTTTTTTATCAATTTTAACTTTGAGAAGTTACATTCCCCACTAGCTAAGGAAACTGGCAAAGTTAAAAGAATACATAGAGCTATAAAAGTGTTTGGAAAACTGTGAGTTTATTTTCAGAAACAAACTTCACTACTTCTTCAGGAGTGGAATGTTTCTTAAGTCGTCTTGAAAAAGCCTGAAGCTCACTACAGAAATCTGTAGCATCAATGTCTTTTGAATTTTCATGAGTCAATGCTGAATCCAGTTTTATACAAAATTTTCTTATCTGTTTTCTTTTGCAAGCTGTGGATATCATATAGAAAGCCAAATACTGACTCTAGCTGCTGCATCTGTTGAAATCTTTTGTCAGCTGAGTGAATAGCAGTATCAAGGACTGTGAAGCAGAAATTCACTTTGAACCTTTGTTTTGGGTTCTGAATGGATGTGTCTCATCCTTCATATGAAAACTGCTGTTTCTTTTGCCAAATGCAAACTGGCTCTGGTTCAAATTCTGCCAGAAAGTCTTTTTCTTCAGCAAGCTCAAGAGAATCTCCCAGTGTTCTTTCGAACCCTTCATCACTTCTGAATTCCTCCAGAATAGTTTTAGTTTACTTCAGTTTTTGAATAGCAAAATGTATGTTTAAGTTCTTTTCTTGAAGCTGCTTACTAGTGAGGTTAATCTCAAAAAGGATATTATACTGCAAAATGAGTGAAGTCACAAATTTGAACTTGGAAAGGCCATTTGCAAGAGCTTCTGCATCTAAATGTGCCATATTGCCAGATGATCCAGTAAAGGTAGTATCATCAGAAATTTCAATTATGGCATCATAAATGTTTCCGAGTTCATAGCAAAGAGGCTTCAAAGCATCAATCTGACTCTCCCATCTTGTCTGACTAAGTGGTTTTATAGTTAGAGAACTCACATGGTTAGTCAGAATCTCCCAATGGTGTGTTGAGCCTGAGAAAAACAAATAAACACCTTGCACCATGTCAAAGAAACTGCTTGCTTCCAAACAGCATCTAGCAGCAGCAGCAGAGGAACTGTAAGAAACAAAAAAGGTCCTAGGATTGATTTCCATCATTCTCCTTTGCACACCATTGTCTTCACCCTTCATATTACTCCCATTATCATAGCCATGGACATGTAAGTTTTCAACAGATAATGACATTGTTTCAAGCTCTTGTAGAACAGTTTCAGTCAGAAATGCTCCAGTCATCTCCTTCAGTGATATGAAACCCCAAAAAATGTTCCTTTATGAGCACGTAAACATTATCTTTATCTGCAGACTTTTCCATATCCACAAAATGAATGATCATCATTTGTTCAACATGACTCACATCTGGTGTACAGGTGAATATTATCGAAAAGTATTTTGCAGAATAGCTTCTACAAATTTCTTTTTAATGGCATTTGCTAGGATTTCAATCAGTTCATTCTGCATATTGTTTCCTAAGTAATGAACCTGTGTTTCATGATCAGTTGATAACATTTATGAAGATGCTTCTTCATGACTGGATCAAACAAAGATAGGTATTTAACAAATATTAAAAAGTTTCCATTACCTGGAGTGTATAATTTTTCATTTCTACCACAGCTGCGGAATGCTAACTTTTGCCCACTGAGAACTCTCACTGAAGCAATCAGAGGCACTAATATTTGTTGCCAATATTCTTCTTTTACGTTGATCACAAGTAAATTTTCTTCATTGATAGTTTTTCTTTTTTTTCAATCATAATTCAAGTTCTTTCCAATTTTGAAAGCATTTCAAATGTTCTGTACTTTTCATGTGAAGAGAGAATTGAAGATATGTTTTTCCAGTCCTTCGAACCATTTTCAGGCAGTGATGTACCAATTTTTAAAATTTGTAGCAAAAACAAAACAGAGTCCTTTGATATTGAATATTGTAAACAGTTTTGATGAATTTCTTCCCCATTAGCGAGTTTCCTCTTGTATGCTGAGCAGATAATTTTCTTTTATTTGAAATTCAATAATGGCAAGTGCAAAGTACAACACTTAGGGAAATTCAAATGCACAACCACAAAATTGGGAAAACTAGCTAGGTGACGGTACTGCTGAAAAGAATCTTGGGATTATAGTGGATAACAAATTAAATATGAGTCAGCAATGTGATGCATTTACAAAAAAAAGGCTAATATCATTCTGGGGTTTATTAACATGAGAGGCATTTATTAGACATGGGAGGTAATTGTTCTACTCCACTCAGCACTGGCGAGACCCCAGCTGGAGTACTGTGTCCAGTTCTGGGTACCACATTTCAGAAAAGATGTGGATAAATTGGAGAGTTCAGAGGAAAGCAACAAAGTATGAAGAAAAAAAGTTTTAGAAAACCTGTCTCATGAGGAAAGGTTTAAAAATCTGGTAATGTTTAGTCTTGAGAAAAGAAAGACTGGGGGTGGGGGGAAGAGGTGTGTCTGAAAACAGTCTTTAAATATGTTGAGGGCTGTTATTGAAGAAGATGGTGAACAAGTGTTCTTCATATCCATTGAAGGTAGGACAAGAAGAAGTAAGCTTAATCTGAAGCAAAGGAGATTTAAGTTAGAAGTTAGGAAAAGCTTTCTAACGCTCAGGGTACTTAAGCTCTGGAAGAGGCTTCCAAGAGAGGTTGTGGGATTCCCATCACTGGAGGATTCTAAGAACAGGCTGTACAAAGGGATGGCCTGAATATTCCTTCCAGACCTACATTTCTAATACTCTTAGCCTCCTTTCAAAAGCCTGATGTTACCTGTGCTGTTCCAGAAGCAGATCAGGGACGTACTGCGACCTAGAGAGTCCCATTCTGGCATCTAGTTCCCTTCATGCTTCCTGAAGGGACTAATTAGCAGCAACTCTGTGGCTGTCCCAGATTACTTAACCCTCCAAACCGGTGTATCTCTGCTGTTTAGCATTTTGGTGTCTCCATTGTGCTCGCCACAAAATTAGCCAGAATTTCAATGTCTCCTGCTTCAGCAGGACCTCCCTGAACACAGACGATGATTCAGGGCTCTTCTTGGAACCCCCTCTAGTTTGTCTATGTCATTCTGGTAAGACAGTATGCAGCCTTGTTACAGACAAGAAATGAAGGCAGATAAAATATGAATTTACTTGCCCCAAGCCCCCACAGTGATGGAGCAGGGAATTGATCTCTTCTGAAAGCAAACCTAATGCATTACCCACAAGACTATTTTAAGTTTTCTCACATTGAAGGAAGGAATGATGTATAATTTTAGGTTTCCTGCATAATTGATATCCCGCCCGCATTTTGGGGCTTTGTCACACATTGCATCCTTTGTTTAGACTTGAAGAAATACACGATATGCTATTGGATTAAGCAATTGATGGATCTATGCCATATACCAGTACAAGCTTTGGGGGAAGGATAGCTCAGTGGTTTGAGCATTGGCATGCTAAACAAAGAATTGTAAGTTCAACCCTTGAGGGGGCCACTTAGGGATCTGGGGCAGAATTAGTACTTGATCCTGCTAGTGGAGGCAGGGGACTGGATTTGATGACCTTTCAGGGTCCCTTCCAGCAATATGAGATAGGTATATATCCATTTTTTATTAAGTTGCGTGTGTGTGAGTGTTTAAATTGCTCCATGACCTAGCAGAATTTCCTGACCAGGGCTGTAAAAACATGTTTTGCACTTCACTGCTTTCAACAATACAGAACTCTTTAATGTAACAGTGTAATTATCACACCAATCCTTTCAAATGCATCTGATAGCTGTATTTACCATAGAATGTCAGGGTTAGAAGGAACCTCAGGAATTCATCTAGTCCAACCCTCTGCTCAAAGCAGGACCCACCCCCAGACAGATTTTTGCCCCAGATCCCTTAATGCCCCTGTCAAGGTTCCTTCCCCACTCTGAACTCTAGGGTACAGATGTGGGGACCTTCATGAGAACCGCTAAGCTTAATTACCATCTTAGAGCTGGTTTTGCTGCCACCGCCCAAATTATTTATGAGTCATAACTCTGTCTACCTCCCCCCCCCGCAAGAATATCTCCTTCCCAAGTACTATAACCCTTCCCTGGGTAGCCTTGAGAGACTTCTCCACCAATTTCCTGGTGAACACCGATCCAAACCCTTGGATTTTAAAACAAGGAGAAATTTTGAATCTGTTGCATATTAAATGAATTGGCTGACCCCTGGTTCTTCTGTTATGTGAAGGGGTAAATAACATTTCCTTATTCACTTTCTCCACACCAGTCATGCTTTTATAAACTTCTATCACATGCCCCCTTAGTCGTATCTTTCCTAAACTGAACAGTTCTAGACTTTTTAGTCTTTCCGCATATGGAATGTGTTCCACACCCTAATAATTTTTGTTGCCCTTATCAGTACTTTTCCCAATTCTAATATATATTTTCTCAGATAAGGTGACCAGAACTGCATGCACTATTCAAGGTATGGGCATAACATGCATTTATATAATAGAATTATGATATTTTCTGTCTTATTTTTATTCCTTTCTTAATGGTCCCAATATTGTGTTAACGTTTTTGACTGCCAGTGCACACTGAGTGGATGTTCTCAGAGAACTATCCACAATGATTCCAAGATCTCTTTCTTGAGTAGTAAGAGCTAATTTAGACCCTATCATTTTGTGTGGACAGTTGGGATTATGTTTTCCAATGTGCATTACTTTGCACTTACCAACACTGAATTTCATCTGTCATTTTGTTGCCCAGCCATCTAGTTTTGTGAGATCCCTTTGAAACTCTTCTCAGTTGTCTTTGGGCTTACCTAGCCTGAATAATTTTATATCATCTGCAAACTTGGCCACCTCACTGTTTACCCCTTTTTTCCAGATCATTCATGAATATGTTGAAAAGCATTGATCCTAGTGCAGGTCCTTGGAAGACTCCACAATTTACCTCTCTTCACTGTGAAAAATGACCATTTATTCATAAGAATATAAGAACATAAGAACAGACAAAAGGTCCATCTAGCCCAGTATCCTGTCTTCCGACAGTGGGGAATGCCAAGTGTCCCAGAGGGAATAAACAGAACAGGTTATCATCAAGTGATCCATCCCCTGTTGCTCATTCCCAGCTTCTGGGAAACAGCGACTAGGGACACCATCTCTGCCCATCCAGGCTAATAGCCATTGATGGACCTATCCTCCATGAACTTATGTAGTTCTTCTTTGAACCTTTTCCAATTCCAATATATCTGTTTAAGATGGGGCAGCAAGATCTGCACACATTATTCAAGATGTGGGCGTACCATGGATTTATATCGAGGCAATATGATATGTTTTGTCTTATTACCTTTCCCTTTCCTAATAATTCTTGACATTCTGTTAGCTTTTTTGACAGCCTCTGAACATTGATTGGATGTTTTCAGATAGCTTATCCATAACTCCAATATCTCTTTCTTGAGTGGTAACAGCTAATTTAAATCTAATCAATTTTTATATATAGTGGGGATTATTTTTTTTCCAATATGCACTACTTTGCATTTATCAATATTGAATTTCATCTACCATTTTGTTGCCCAGTCACTACGTTTTGTGAGGTCCTTTGTAACTCTTCTCAGTCTGCTTTGGACTTAACTATCTTGAGTGGTTTTGTATCATCTGTAATTTTTCCACCCCAATGTTTACCCCTTTTTCCAGATCATTTATGAATATGTTGAATAGGACTGGTCCCACTACAGACCCCTGGGAGCACCACTATTTACCTTTCTCCACCCTGAAAACTGACCATTTATTCTTATCTTTTGTTTTCTATCTTTTAACCAGTTACCAACTGATGAGAGAACCTTCCTTTTTATCCCATGACAGATTACTTTGCTTAAGAGCCTTTAGTGAGGGACTTTGTCAAAGGCTTTCTGAAATTCTAAGTGCACAATATCTACTGGATCCCTTTGGTCCACATACTTGTTGACCACCTCAAATAATTCTACTAGTTTGGTGAGGTATGATTTCCCTTTACAAAAAAAATGTTGACATTCCCCTAACAAATAGTGTTCAACCTATGTGTCAGACAATTTTGTTCTTTACTATAGTTTCAACCAGTTTGCTCAGTACTGAAGTCAGGCTTACCAGCCTGTAATTGCCAGGATCACCTCTAGAGACGTATTTAAAAATTAGTGTCACATTAGCTATCCTCCAGTCATGTGGTACAGAAGCTTATTGAAATGATAGGTTATAGACGACAGTTTGTAGTTCTCAGTTTCACATTGGAGTTCCTTTAGAACTCTTTGGTGAATACCATCTGGTTCTGGGGAATTATTACTCTTTAGTTTATCAATTTGTTCCAAAACCTCCTCTAATGACACCTCTATTTGGGATAGTTCCTCAGATATGTCACCTAAAAAGAATGGCTCTGGTTTGGGAATCTGCATCACATCCATTGTTGTGAAGACTGATGCAAAGAATGAATTTAATTTTTCTGCAATGTCCTTATCATTCTTCAGTGCTTCTTTAGAATCTCGAATGCCCAGTGGACCCACTGGTTATTTAGCAGGCTTCCTGCTTCTGATGTTCTTAAACAAATTGTTATTACTTTTTGAGTCTTTGCCTAGTTCTTCAAATTCTTTTTTGGCCTTCCTAATTAAATTTTTGCACTTCATTTGCCAGAGTTTATGCTGCTTTCTATTTTCCTCACTGGGATTTAACTTCCACTTTTTAAAGGATGCATTTTTGCCTCTCACTGATTCTTTTACTTTGTTGCTTAGCTGCAGATAATTCTGTTCTTTTCTCCAGTTCCAGTCATCATACCACACATAACTCAGGAAGACTCTAATAAACATTTGTCAATGTTTACTTCTCCTGTGAAAAGTGGCTTTCTGCAAGTGACTCTGTGGAGTTCCAATCTTATTGTCTCTTAGCTACTTCAGAGAAAACTTGCATACATAAAAATAAAAAGAAGCGGCTGATTCTCACAAAAAAACTCTTTCCCCTCCCCATTACTATCCCTAAAATCTCATCTCGGGATTTCATAGACTTAATGACCAAAGAAAGAAAAATGTGCATGCTTCCTGCACAAATGGCCTGAAGTTGGTGCTTACCTACTGAAAATGACCTGACTACATTTCTTATGAGCAAACAAAGGATGGTCCCAACCAATAATATATTTATACACACACACACACCCCTGGTGCTTTAAAAGGCCTAATTAAACAAAGCTGAGGAAAAATCTGAGCAAAATTTATTGTGATGAAAAATTCAGACAGAAAAAAACGTTATTTAGAACTAGCAGTTGTTTTAAAAAAGGTTTAATAGTTGGCCCAAAAGCCACCATTCCACATTTTTGAGAAAAGAAAATGTTGGTAAGAGCCCATCCTGGTGAAGGAGGGAAGTTAAAGTAGCAGTTAAAATAGAAACAAAATTATAATGAATGGAAATAAGGGGAAGCAGATAGTGATGAATACATATTAGAAGGTATGAAGTGTAAAACATTGATAATGGAAGCTAACGACATCAGGGAAAAATCCCATCAATGGCAGGGCTAAGGAAAATAAGAAGGACATTTTCAAGACAATTTGGAAAAAAGAAATCATAACAATGGTACAGGCATGTTGCTATATGGAGAGGCTAAAACTGCTGATGACGTAAAAAAAGAAACAAATATTCAATAGATATCTATGTTGTCTATTTGAAAAAGAGCCAGGATTGTCCATTATGTACTGAAAAAAAATTGAGTGAAATTTTTTGACCAACCCTACTGAGTTTTCTTACCAGTGTTCAGGAATTTATTGTGTTGGGTGTTGTACAAACATACAAACACTATCCTAAACAACTGGAAACCTAAGAAAGGGGCAGCAGATGCTGTCAAATAGGTTGAGGAGGTGAACAAGGAAGATGGTGGTGATGGTATTCTGAGCCAAACATTAAATAAGACAAACTGTATTTTTTTCCACTATTTTCCTCAAGGCTGTTTTCACGTCCTTGTTTTTCAGGCTGTAAATGATGGGGTTTAACATGGGGGTCAAGATGCTGTACTGGATAGAGAACAGCTCATCTAAAACAAGTGAAGTGACTGAGCTGGGTTTCATGTACTGGAAAATAGCCGTCATGTACAATAAACCCACCACGATAAGGTGGGAGCTGCAGGTGGAGAAGGCTTTATGACGGCCCTCCGCAGAGCGGATCCTCAGGATGGTAGAGATGATGAACATGTAGGAGACCAGGGTGAGGAGGAAGGAGCTGAAACCAAATATCACAGCAGAAGAAAGAAGAGCTATTTTATTGGTGAATGTCCCAGTACAAGACAGTTGTAATAGCGGAGGGAGCTCACAACTGAAATGGCTGATTTCATTGGGCCCACAAAAGTGTAACTTTAACACAAGGACAGTGTTGACCAATGAATACAAGAGCCCCATTGTCCATGAACAACCCACCAATTGGCTACAAACTCGTTTGTTCATGGTCACTGCATAATGCAATGGGTGACATATGGCAGCATATCGGTCATAAGCCATTGCTGAGAGTATGAAAATTTCAGTAACAGCTAAGAGCAGAATGAAGAACATCTGGGTAAGGCAACCATTGACAGAAATGGTTTTGTGCTTTGCTAGGAAATTCACCAACATCTTAGGGACAACCACTGAGGAATAGCAGATATCAACAAAGGACAAACAAGACAGGAAGAAGTACATGGGAGTGTGGAGGTGAGGATCTACCCTTATTACCAACATAATTGCCATGTTCCCCACAAGGGTGATTAGATAAATAACTAAAAACACCAAGAAGAGGAAAATTTGGAGGCGTGGGTCATGAGAAAATCCCATGAGAATAAACTCAGTCACATTGGTTTGGATTTCCATTCACATACAGTGATCTGTAAAAAGAGAAAAATAAATGAAATTATCCAATATAATAACAGTATTTGAAAATTCCATGAGAGAAAGAGAAAATCCAAGTGAGATTTTTAAAAGGCACCAAGTGGATTTAGATGTCCAAATTCTAATTCCATACTCCAAGTGAAATGAAAATAGGGTTTGTCCTATTACATGAGGGTTTACATTAGTATTTTCTTTAAATACAAAGGCAGCAACACCTTCTCCAAGGTATTTCTCATACTGTGACCCATAAAACCGAGATCCTCTTGTGGACACCTTCTGTACAACCCATTTTCTAAACCAGATCTTATATCATCCATTCCATAACTAACTGTGGTGAAGCTGGTAAAATTAAGGAAATTTTAAAAGACAAGTTGCAAATAAGTTTCTGATCAGTGCGGTTGTATTTGGTCAGATAACTTCATAAAAATAGTATAGCAAATGTCTTCCTGTTGTCTGTCAATGATTTCCATAGATAGGTGAGATTCACCCATGTATTGCTCCATCTTTATGCCAACATAAGTACAATGACTTCAGTAGTATTATCCCAGTAAAAAAATGAATCACATCACTGCTGAATTATGACTCATTTGTGACCGGTTTGTAAATCAAAGATGTTTTTCATTAGTTTCCAGCTTCTATGTTAAATATGGGATGTGGAAATCAGGATGTATTCTCTCCATCTAGTATAATGTTACAGTCCAAGATTTGCCAAAGTGAGTGGTGCATTTGTTTTTTTTCATTTTTGTATGGTTGACTTTGGAACCCTTAAATGGGAGTTATTTTCCGAAATTGCTGAGCACTCTCTGTATAAAACCAGACCTCATTAAGGTGTCTTCAACCTGAGGCACACAAATCTGCCCATCAGCAATACAGGTTCAGCAGGCTAAATTCTGAAACCTATTTGACCCCATTGTTTTCACTCCTGCCCTCAGTCAAATCTGTACAAAACCACTGATTTTATGAAGCTCTTAAAACAATTGACTAGGCAAGTTGATTCATGATGCACAAGAAAGAACAGAATCTGCCTTAAACTCCCCTAGTTTTGTTGGCTTTTGATCCCATTTTTTGGTTGTAAACCTCAACAGATGTTACTCTGGATTCTACTGAAGGAGGGGATTGAAACAACAGTGTCATTCTTACAACACATCTCAAAATAGAACAGCACTCAAAGCCCAGATCATGGAACTGGAGCTGCATGCATGGATCCCATGCTGAGCCTCAGTGAAGTAAGTGGGGTTCTGCATAGGTGCCATTCCCAGACTTGATTCAGGATGTGGGCCAAAATCTTTTCTTCTGTGACCAGTGCCCTCAACACTCTATTTCTGTTTAACTGATTGCTCACGAAAGCCTCAACACACACACAAACATTATGAACAAAAGCAAAAATGTCTTCTTCCTGTTACAACCATTATCTTCCCCAGGATTCCCAGTTGATGATTCCGTCTTTCATCTTGAACCAATGGACAGTAAGCTGTTCAGAACAGTGCTATTGCCTTCTGAATAGTCTTTACATCACTATGGATGACACTGCACAAATAGAACATTAATACCTAGTTCTTATAAGAACATACGAACAGCCATATAGGGTCAGACCAAAGGTCCATCTAGCCCAGTGTCCTGTCTTCCAACAGTGGCTAATGCCTGGTGCCCCAGAGAGAATGAACAGAATCGATAATCATCACGTGATTCATCCCCTGTGGCCTATTCCCAACTTCTGGCACACAGGCTTAGGACATCATCCCTGCCCATTCTGGCTAATAGTGGATCTACCCTCCATGAATTTATCTAGTTCTTTTTCTGTTATAGTCTTGGCCTTCACAACATTCTCTGGCAAAGAGTTCCACAGGTTGACTTATATAGCATTTGTCATCAATAGATCGCAAAGCACTTTGAAAAGGATGTCAGCATCCTCACCTCCATTTTACAAATTAGGAAGCTAGGACACAGAGAGATGTAGGGCTGGATTTTTGAAGGCATTTAGGCACCTAAATGCTTTTAAAATCTTTCCCAAAGACACCCAGAAGTACTAGGACTAAAATATTTGTTTCCTTCAGCCCCATGCAGTTTTCTATCCATTATACTTCGTTGTTAGCAATTTAAAAATGTTGGCTAAAACATTTCAACTCAGGTGCCTACACTTAGACACTGGAAGCCATAGGTAGGTATCACAGTAATTGGCCTGAACTTCAGAGATGCTAAACCCTCCCAGATTCAGACAGATGTCAATGGGAGCTCATGACGCTGCTCATCTCTGAGAAGCAGGCTATTCATTTAGAGTGACGGTGTATTGATTTCATGGGGGAAATATTTTTTTATTCAAAATTTTCCTTTTGTTCAATAGAAATTCAACAGTCCTCAAAATAAATAAATAAATAGTTTGAAAAACCCTAAAATGATATTTTTTTCCAGCTTTTAAAATACAAAATGAAAAAAAAAACATTACAATGTTGCTTTTTTTGTTAAACTATTTAGTTTTCAGATTTCTAAAACCAAACATTTTTCAAGGGGTGGGGTTCTTTAATTACAAATAATAAAAATAAATAAAACAGAAAACAAAACGAATAAAATCTTTAGAAACAATGTTTTGCAAAATTTCCTATGAAAAACAAGTGACATTTTTTGGCCAGGACTAACTATTATCACTCATGCTGATGGTAGCAATTTGGTAACTCTGCCTTGCTTTTCAGTTGTCGAAGAATACAGATTTTCTAGGAGCAAGATCTATATGGTGCTATTGACATCAACAGCAGAACTCTCATTGTCTGAAACAGAACAAGGAACTGCCATGGTTCAAACAAACCAGCCTCATTCTACTTTCTTCTCTACAAACAAATGGGCCTGATTCTACACTGCCTTGCATCTTGTGATCCGTGCCTATATAAAATGTATGTAAGACACAACCACATTGGAATGCTAACATTTTCCACCCACTTTGTACTGAGTTATACCCAAGTATATATTCTGATTCAAGACAAGGAAGAATCAATTATTCAGATCCTCAGTTCCAGGGAACAGCACAGATACACACCATCAGAGAAGCCCATTCAATTTATTTACCAAATTACTTGGTTTTGAAAATGTCTACTTACCAAAAGAGTCGATCTTCTCTTTGTGATTCCTCTTCACTTTTGCTAGATTTGGTATCACAGTTCCATACTGCAAAACATGGAGGTTAGTCGAAACAAAGGCTACAGTGTGATAAAATCAACCAGTCTTTTGTGTTTTCATTACTTTGTCTATGCCACAGATACACATGCAGCCTTGCCACCTCACTCAGGACATGATCAGAAGGTTGATGAAGTAAGTGGAAAGGCAACATAGTTTGTTCTTTCTTGGCTGTGCTATCCATGTGTAATAATCTTTACATTGCTGTGTGATTGTACAAGACACCTTGTTTATATTTTAGGCTTGCTAGTTTTATGTCTTTAATATTCTGGAAAATTAGGGCTTGTGTTATACAAATTGGATCTATCTATCTATCTATCTATCTATCTATTCTTATACAAATCCATCTCTTTCTCTCTCTGCAATATCTCACTTTCACTTCCTCCCTCCCTCTCTTTCTCCCTGTCTCACCAATACACTAAGTAAAAACACCAGGTATTCCTTACCCTGAAAAGTCAGTTAGTACATGGGAGTGGATCTCATTTATATATAGTTTACATCACTGCCCCTCCCCTGTTGCAAAGAAATGCCTTTTATTCTCTGATGCTAAGACCAAGAGTTAATTATTTCTGAGGCGTCTAAACATGTTCAGGTTACCTCTGGGACATGTATCACCTGTTCAACACGCTAACAGTGTGCTGGATCAGTAATGAATGAATAATTTACAATGCATAATATGGCAGATTTAGAACGATCTATAGGCTTTGATCTATGTTGTTTATTGATTCATTTATAGATGCTCATTTAATGTAAATCACTGCAGCCCCAGTGAAGTCAATGACACCGCACTGGTCACACCAGATGAATAACTGACCCATTATTTCAATTGAATAGTATATATTATGACAGTGAATCTGTTCTGGGGAGTGGACAGTGAATATTACATTTGGCTTCTTTCTGTCTAGCATAGACACTATCTGCCCCCCTCCCTTTCAGCGTAGAATCAGAGCTCCTCACTCTCATTAATATTGTTATCCTCAGCACACCCTTGCAAGGTAGGGCAGTGCTATCATCCCAATTTACAGATGGGGAACTGAGGAACACAGAGACTAAATGACTTGCTCTAGGTCACATAGGAAGACTGTGGCAGAGCAGGGATTTGAGCTCAAGTCTCCTAAATCATAAACCAGAACCTGAACCTGTGGATCACCCTTCTGTGGGGTCTTGCCCCAGTACGTTCCAGTTGCTAATAATGTGAATAATGTTCTTGTTACCTTGTAAAGAAAATCATCTAAATCCAGACTGAGATCTTAAAACCACCATGTGTCAAGGCTTAAACCAACCAGCAGATGTGGAGGACTGATCATTACATAACGTCCCATTGCAGGTGCTCTGACACCTTCCTCAGCTGCTGGCCACCGCTGGAGACAGGACAGTGAATTGCAGAGTGCACCCAGCATGGCACTGACCTCCTTGCTGTCTGCTGCTTGGGAGCCAGCCTGTGTCACTCACTGATGGGTTGGAAGTGTGGAGAGAATTTCTTCTCAGATTTGAGTCCAGGCTGCTCCTGGCTGGCCGAGGCCAGAAGGAAAGCGACTGTGTGAAAGTCAGTGGAGTTTAGCTAAGGCTCCATTAAGGGGGGATCTGGTGTGTGCCCTAAATGTCGGCCTTGGCTCTCTAAGAACAACTTGCCCCACAGTAACAGGACTCTGGGGAAGACTATTTGAACAATCTAAGCTCCAGCTAAGTTCTGTGTTAAGGGCTTAAGAAGGACAGAGGTGGTGTAGGTGGCCATGTATGGGTGAATTACACCTTTTAAGGGGGAGTCAGCTTATGAGACTAAGGCCAGATTCTGCCGGACTAACTCACATGGAGTAACTCCTGAGCCCACATCCACAAAGGGACTTAGGTCTTTAAAGCTGATATTTAGGCATCACTGTGATCCACAAAACCCTGCTAAGCTGCCACATAACCCTGTAGGTGCCTAAACTCACTCAGCACCTAATTGTTTGCTCTTTAGGTTACCAAAGTGCCTGTGTTTTTGCCTCTGGACATGTGCCATGCTGCCTCAGGCAGGCACCCTGGTGCCCTTCTTATACCTAAGCTGCAGGGTGGTCCTCCAGCCAGATGAAGATAGTGATTCCCCTGCCTGTTTCATCTGTGGGTCCAATGCAGTAGCTGTGCTCAGACCCTGCCTGACTCCACACAGAATACCCCCTAGGAGAGCAGGCAGACATCTCTCCTCTGACTTTAGCCCAGTAGCTAGCGTATTCACCCAGAATATGGGGGATCCTGGTTCAAGTGCCCCCTGCCTGATGGGAACAGCTCTGCACAGGGGTGTCTCATGGCTCTGGTGAGGGCCCCAGTCACTGCTCTTGGGGATATTCTGTGGTGGGTTCCTTTCATTCTCCTGGTGAAGCTGTATCATTGTTTACAAATGATTAAATTTCCATGGGCCCAGAGAGAGACTGTAAATGACTCTGTAAAGCCCAGAGGATTGGGCATGGAGCTGGGAAATCCCTGTTCAAATACTTTGCCAGGCAGATGTGGAAATGAACTGGGGTCTCCTGTGTCCCCGGTAAGTCCTCTGGGCTAAAGGGTAACATCAGCTCTCCCTCCCAACTATCTTCACCTTGTTGGAGAATCACACTGGGCCTGAGGGGTCCTGAGGCCTTAAACATAGGCCCTGAGGGAGCTCTTACAGTGGAAATGGAGGCACCAAGCAAGTTGAGGCACCTACAGAGTTTGGTTGCAGCAGAGCATGGGGTGTGTGAGTCGCACTAGTGCCGACATCTGGGACTTAAGTGCCAAAGGACCAGATTTGTAAAGGTACTGAGGCACCTAGTGGTGTATCCAAAAGCATCTAGATGCTTAGCACTCATTGATTTCACAACAAAGTCTCTAGCATGGGGGTGAGGGATGAATGTGGCGCACACATTGGCCCGAGCATAGGAGGCTGTGACCCCAGAACCCATCATTGCCACCTGGCAAGGGGGTTACAAGAATCTCCTGACTCTGGTATGTATATTCTGGGTAACCAAGGAATGTCAAGTGAGAGATGTGAAGCCAACAGGGAAGAGGCCACAGGGAAAACAAGTAAAGGGGGTGACACTGCCTATGAGTACAAACAATGATCTTTGGGAATATGAGGAGAAGATGGAGGGGAAACCCCCTTTTTCTTGCACATAGGAAGCAAGCAGGTAATGTGTTTACTTTCATGAAAACAGGATCACAACCAAGCTTGGCTGAACCACTGCAAAGGGTGTTTTGAGTGGGATAAACTTTTTTAGACACAAGATTAGCCCATTAAGTTTAGTCCCCAGAATGCATGTTATGATTTTGTTTCATATGTAAGCTTTTTTCTCCATTATACTGACCTATTATCTCTTAGATCTTTGGTAATAAAGATATCCTTGTTTTCAATGGAGAAGAATCCCATGCACTGCTACAGGTTGTGGATTGGCTGGATAAGTGGCAGTTCTGCAGAAACGGGCCTGGAGATTACAGTGGACAAGAAGCTGGATATGAGTCAGCAGTGTGCCCTTGTTGCCAAGAAGGCTAATGGCATATTGGGCTGCTTTAGTACAGTAACTCCTTGCTTAACGTTGTAGTTATGTGCCTGAAAAATGTGACTTTAAGCAAAATGATGTTAAGTGAATCCAATTTCCCCATAAGTATTAGTGTAAATGGGGGGATTAGGTTCCAGGGAAATTATTTTCACGAGACAAAATACTATATATTATATTAATATACACACCGTATACATTTTAAACAAACAATTTAATGCTGTTCACAGCAAGGATGATTGTGAAGCTGGTTGAGTTGGTGAAGTTAGAGGCTGGAAGAGGGAGGGATATTTCCCAGGGAATGCCTTGCTGCCAAATGACGAACTAGCACTCTCTGAGCCCTCAAGGGTTAACACATTGTTGTTAATGTAGCCTCTCACACAAGGCAGTACAAACACCAGGGAGGGGAGACAACACAGCAGACAGAGACAGACACACACCATATGTGTGGGGGAGAGAGAGAGATGCACACTGCCCCTTTAAGTAAGCTGACCCACTCTAAAGTGCATTGTCTTTTTAAGTGGATCAGGAAATTGAGACAACAGCTGCTGCCCCAAGCTCTCTCTGTCTCTCTCCATCCATGTCCCCTCCCTGCTCTATATCAAGAAGGGGGAAGTGGGGTGCAGGAGCAGGAGGAAGGGGGACACCCTGACATTAGCTCCCCCTTTTCTCCCCCTGCACAGCAAACAGGAGTATCTGGGAGCAGCTCCAAGGCAGAGAGCAGGAGCAGCACATGGCAGTGGGGGAAGGGACAGCTGAACTGCCTTCATACCTTGCTGGGTGGCTGAAGCACAGGGAACTTAGGGGAGCGGGGAGCTGATAGGGGGCGCTGATAGGGGGGCTGCTGGTCCACCCTGGTTACAAACCACCACCAGCTAGCTGCAACGGACTGCTCTTCCTGCAGGCAGTGGACAAAGCAGGTGGCTGTCAAACAACATTAGAAGGGAGCATTGCACTACTTTAAATGAGCATGTTCCCTAATTGATTAGCAATGTAACAATGAAACAACATTAACCGGGATGACTTTAAATGAGGAGTTACTGTAGGAACATTGCCAGCAGATTGAGGGAAGTGATTATTCCCCTGTATTCAGCACTGGTGAGGCCATACCTGGAGTATTGTGTCCAGTTTTGAGTGCCCCGCTACAGAAAGGATGTGGACAAATTGGAGAGAGTCCAGCAGTGGGCAACAAAAATAATTAAGAGGCTGGGGCACATGACTTATGAGGAGAGGCTGAGGGAACTGGGCTTATTTAACTGCAGAAGAGAAGAATGAGGGGGGATTTGATAGCAGCCTTCAACTACCTGAAGTGGGGTTTCAAAGAGGATGGAGCTTGGCTGTTCTCAGTGGTGGTAGATTTCAGAAAAAGGAGCAATGGTCTCACGTTGCAGTGTGGGCGGTGTAGGTTGGATATTAGGAAAAAATATTTCACTAGGAAGGTAGTAGTCCAGAGAAGCTTTTAAGGTCATGCTTGACAAAGCCGTGGCTGGGATGATTTAGGTGGTTTAGGTCCTGCTTTGAGCAGGTGGTTGAACTAGATGACCTCCTGAGGTCTCTTCCAACCCTAATATTCTATGATTCACTATAAATATGCCTCAGTGCTGTGATATTGAGTTAGGCACTGATCCTGAGTTGCATCATACAACCTGTTGCCTTGGGGACAGTAGGCCAGGTACTTCTGTGAGTGTTCAGTGGATAAGGCTCTGGACACTACAGGGAAATGCTTCGGAGGGGCTCAGGGGCTAGGTGCACCTACGCTAACTTGTAAAGCAAAGTGAGGCCTAGCATTGCCAAGAAAAGAGAATGTTTGGGTGGATGACTGGTGATGGTGGCAGGGAACTGATACCCAGAGAAGCAGAGACAAGTCTCCCTCTGGCTAGAGGTGTGTGTGTGTGTGTGTGTTTGGGGGGCGTAACATAGTGACTCACAGTCCTGTGTATTCCAAGAATCATCACATATGTGTGTGGGGGGGATCAGGCACCTTGGTATGAGGGAAAAAAGGAAATGGGGCCATGGAGAGCCCCTGAAATAAAGGGAAGAATGTGTAACCATGGTATTCGGAGAGAGGGAAGAAAGAGGGAATACAGTGCTCTTAGCATGAGGCATAAGAGGGTAATGGGGATGGACATAGATCCTCCGGCATGGGAAGACAATAAGAGACAATGGTACGTGGACAGAAGAGAATGAGGGGCTCATGGGGAGAAAGAAGGTCACACAGGACCTCTGGCTTGGGGGTAAAAAATGGGGACCCTGGATTGTGGGGAGGAAGAACAAACAGAATTGTTGACAAAAGTCCATGGTTGTTGCAGGCAATCCTTGAAATAGACGGGGATGGGAGGGTGACACACAGGGAGCTTGTGAGAGTGCAGGTAAGTTGCAGAGGAGGGCTACTAAGGTGATCAAAGGAATGGAAAACCTACTTTATGAGAGAACACTCAAAGAGTTTGGTTTGTTTAGCCGAACCAAATGAAGGCTGAGGGGAGATATGATTGTTCTGTATAAATACATCGCAGGAATAAATATCAGAGAGGGAGAGGAATTATTTAAATTAAGCACCAATGTGGACACAAGAACAAATGGATATAAACAGGCCATCAACAAGCCTAGGCTTGAAATTAGACAAAGGTTTCTAACCATCAGAGGAGTGAAGTTCTGGGGGAGTAGTGGGGGCAAAAAACCAACTTGTTTCAGAAAGGAGCTTGATAAGTTTATGCAGGTAATGGTAAGATAAGACTGTCTTTAATCATTCTAGTGGCTCTTCTCTGTAACTTCTCGAGTTTATCAAACATCCTTCTTGAATTGTGGACAGCAGAACTGATTGGACATAAGAACATAAAAACTGCCATGAGAATCAGGCCAATGATCCATGTAACCTAGGATTCTGTCTCCAACAGTGGCCAGTTCCAGAGCTTCAGGAAAAGTGTACAGAACAGGACTACTGTTGAGAGATTCACCCCTGTCTTTCCTTCCTGGCTTCTGGTAGTGAGAGGTTAAGGTTGTCACAAGCATGAGTTTACATCCCTTGACCATCTTGGCTAATAACCATTGATGGACTCACAGTAGAACCCCATTTTTCCAACCCTCCATCATCCAGCTCTCCATATTATCTGAACAACCAGTGCACACAGGTCCAGAAGTGGGCAATATCTCCTGTGTCCACTGGATGCCGCTGCAGCCCAGGGGTGCTGGAACAATTTTTATAGTGAGGGTGCTGAGAGCCATTGAACCAAACTGTAAACCCTCTATAGGATGGAAACCACGTCAAGCCAGGAGGTGCAGCATCACCCCCATCACCCCTAGTTCCAGCACCTATGCTGCAGACTCATACTTTCCCATTCTCAGTATTATCCACATTTCTTATTATCCAATCTGGCCTGGTCCCAATTACATCAGAAAAACAGGGTGATGTTATATTTTCTATAAACTTATCTTGTTCTTTTTTGTCCACGGTTACACTTTTGGCCATCACAAAATCCCCTGGCAATGAATTCCATGGGTTGATTATATGCTGTATCAAAAATATTTTCTCTTGTTTGTATTAAATGTGCTGCATATTAATTTCATTGGGTGACCTGTGCTTTTTGTATTGTGGGAAATGGTAAACAACACTTCACTATCCACTTTTTCCACACCATTTATAACTTTATAGTTCTCTATCATCTCCTCTTTAATTGTCTTTTCCTAAAATAAACTGCCCTAATCCTTTCAGTTTCTCTTGATATGGAAGCCATTCCATACCACTGATTATCTTTATTTCCCTTTTCCAAACCTTCTCCAGTTCCACTATGTCTTTTCTGACATGGGGTGACCAGAACTGGACAAAATATTCCAGCAGCGGTTGCACCAATGCCAAATACAGAAGTAAAATAATCTTTATACTCCTTCTCAAAATTCTCCTGATTATGCTACCCACAAACAAATTAGATATTTGGCCACAGTGTCACACTCGGACTTCATGTGCAGCTTATTATCCACCATGATCCCCAAATCTTTTGGGGAGTCTAATAGAATAGATTTAGAATCTGGTCCACAATTTTATATATAATACAGATAAGATTTTCACAACCACCTACAAAATGAAGAAGTCTGTTCCTCGTTAATTATCCCACCTTTCCTGAATGTGAACACTGAAGACTCAGTTATCGACATTTCACTGCTCCTTCAATAAACATGTTTATGTTACATGAGAAACATATGCTTTTTTCAACATATTCACCATGGCTCTTTTCACCTCCTTGTTTTTCAGGCTGTAGATGATGGGGTTTAACATGGGGATCAAGATGCTGTACTGGATGGACACCAGCATATCCAGACCCTCGGAGGAGACTGAGCTGGGTCTTACATATCGAAAGGAACCTGTCCCAAAGTATAAAATGACGATGAGAAGGTGGGAACTGCAGGTGGAGAAGGCTTTGCGCCTGCCCTCCGTGGAGTGTATTCTCAAGATGGTGGCAATTATGTGAATGTAGGAGACCAGTGTGAGCAGGAAGGAGCTGGATCCAAATATTGCAATGGAGGAAAGGAGCACCACTTCATTGCTGAAGGTCTCAGTGCAAGACAAGACCAAGAGTGAAGGGAGCTCACAGGTGAAATGGTTGATTTCGCTGGGACCACAGAAGTGTAATTTTAGCAGAGGAATGGTATTTACCAGAGCATATATAAAGCCAATGGTCCATGCACCCCCCACTAGCTGTCGGCAGAGTCGTTTCTTCATTGTTTCCATATAATGCAGTGGGTCACATATGGCAGCATATCGGTCATAAGCCATAGCTGCAAGAGTGAAAATTTCAGCACCAGATGACAAAATAATAAAGAACATTTGGGTAATGCAGCCATTGGCAGAAATGGTTTTCTCCTCTGCTAGGAAGATCTCCAGCATCTTGGGGACAATGGTGGAGGAATAGCAGATGTCAACAAAAGATAAATGGGACAGAAAGAAGTGCATGGGTGATTGAAGATGAGGATCAACCTTTATTACCAACATGATAAGCATGTTCCCCAGTAAGGTTATTACATAAATAACTAAAAATACCAAGAACAGGAAAACCTGGAGCTGTGGGTCACTGGAAATTCCTAAAATTATAAATTTGGCCACGGTGGTTTGATTCTCCATTATTCTTCAGCAAAACAGTGTCCTGTGAGAACAGAAAAAAAATGCAACAGTAATACAAACCTAATTTATATACACAGAAATGCAGTGAGTAGATAAACTCTAATAAATAGATAATCTAGACACAGAGATAGATGGCTCCAAGAAAGGCAGAATGTATTTTTGACTTTTATTTTTCTGACATTTGTCCAGTTTCCAAAGTAAAGTTCTCAGCATATCTATAGGGGGAAAATAGGAGAATAATGAACTTCTTAAGCAGAAAGTTGAAAGTTGACAGATTGAGCTTTTCATTTGCCCTGTAGTGTAAGGTAGATAGATAGTTACATAGATAGACAGATGTATATGAACAGAGAGATAAATCTTTATTAGAGCTGTTTAATTAACTGGGAAGAGATCACAAAATTGTGAACATTTTCAAATGATTTTCATTACATTAATTTTCAAAAGTCTGGGAGTCTGAGTCTATAAGAATATATTTAAAAAATTTCCCATAGAAATTCTGTATCAGTTTTTTCATTTGTCATTTTCCCTTCAAAACAAAAAAGTCTTTTTTTTTTAATTTCAACAGACCCCGTATATCTAGGATGATCAATGAAAATTGACACTGCAAAAGAAAGCATAAACTAACAAAACTACCAAACAAAGAGAATTGCAAAATCCAAAAGAGAGAAGAAGAAGAAGAAGAAAAAATGTAAAAGAAAAATTCAATAAATAATCACAAAATCAAGAAATGTAAAAATGGATTTTTTTGAAAAAACAAAACAAAACAAAAAAACCCCAAACTTCTCAATTTTGTGGAAGCTTACATTTTCAAATTAAAGAATATTTTCAATGGAAGTTTGTGCAGATGAATTTGGCTTTCAAAAATGTAAAGAATATATAGGCTAACAGAAATAAAATGAAAGAAACATGAACAAACAAACAAACAAAAACTCACCCTATTTCTATACAGATCCAAGGTCATGTGAAATTTTAACTCTTCTCCTCCAGCATATCTATCTATGTGGCTGTAGGTAATACAAATCATTTGTTTACGACTTGAAACTGTTTAAATATGTTCTTGTTGCCTCTGAGAGAAGGTCCCTGGCGTTTCTCATGCTGGCACTTTTCTCATTCAGTAATCAATCAAAGCTTTATGGCCCGTAAGTTAGGAAGCATTAAATGAAGTTATATGACTTGCCTTATATTTGATATATTTGTTTAGAAAATGGTTCCTATTCCCAGTGTATCTCCTCTGAAGGGAATAGACCAGAATATCAGTAGTTTAAACAGATGCAACTCTACTGAAATCAACTGAGGCCAAATCCTTAGTTGTGTAAATCGCTATAGCTTGAAGTCAGTGCTTATCATGGCTCTAATGAATTCAACAGATCATCCTTACACCAGCTGAAGACCTCACCCTATAGTTGCAATGTTTATTAAATATGGAGGTTGTGATTTTTAAAGTGACCAAAGGGATTTAGACACGCAACTCTCATTAAAAGTCATTGGAATTTTAGTCTCTAACTCCTATAGGGTTCCTATAAAAACTCCTAGCCGAAGCATCAGATTTTTAAAGGTATTTAGGCCCCTACTGGATTGTCAGAAGCATGTACATCCTTAACTCCTATTGCAATCAATGCATTTTAGATACTTAGGTGCTTTTGTACTTCTCTCTAGGTGCCTAAATATTTCTGAAAATCTGGCCTTAAGCATCCAATGAAAATGAAATCTCTCTTGAATGTTGAAATTTGAACATCACAATGGGCTACAGACCAAGGATTAGTCACTAAAATTATTCATGTGTCTTTAGCACTTGTTTGTTTGTTTGTTTGTTTGTTTGTTTGTTTGTTTGTTTGTTTGTTTGTTTGAAACTGCAAGATGCCCATGTCTAATGATCAAATACAGGTCACAGGACCCAATTTGGTGCTAATATTAGTGGCTTCATTTATCTAGAGCCCACATTCCCAAGGGTAAAAGTTAGACACAGCTTGATATTCTGTTGTACAGTTCTGCACTGATCCAAATTATGGGCCCCTTACTCCTGCTCTTTAGTAGTTAGTCACCACCCTGAAGTTACAAAGGCTCATTAATGTGAGTAAGGGTTTTTCAACCATCATTAAGAAAATACATACACATAAGTGGGGAAGGGAATTAAAGTGTGCAAGTCAATTCATGATATTTGAGTGCTCTCCAATACTCTAACATTTTTCCCGACGGAATTTCCAAAGAGAGAGTGTGGGTATAGACAGACAGATGGACAGACAGACAGACAGACAGACACACACACACACACACACACAGAGACATATGAGAAAAGTACATGATTTCAATATTGGTACAGAAGGGTACAACTTGCTCAGGAAGGACAGGAAGGGAAAAAAGTGAGGAGGTGTTGCATTGACACAGACTTGTTGAAAGTCTCTGGGTAAAGATAAAAGCTCTAAAAACAAAGGTGATGTCATGGTAAGTGCTTATTTTAGATCACCTAACGAGGAAGAAGAAGTGGATGAGGCCTTTTCTAAACAACTAACAAAATCATCTAAAGCACAGGACTTGGTGGCAATGGGGACTTCAACTACCCAGATATCTGTTGGGAAAATAATACAGCAGGACACAGATTGGAGGCAATTTTCTTTATTTCAGAAGATGGAAAAAGCCACAAGGGGAGAAGCTGTTCTAGATTTGATATTGATACTTATGGAGGAATTGGTTGAGAATTTGGAAGTGAAAGGCAGCTTGGGTGAAAGTGGTAATGAAATGAGAGAGTTCATGATTCCAAGGAATGTAGGTGGAAAAACAGCAGAATACAGTTAATGGATTTCAAGAAGGTAGACTTTAGCAAACTCAAGGAGTTGGTAGGTAACATCCTATGGGAAGCAAGTCTAAAGGGGAAACAGTTCAAGAGAATTGGTAGTTTTTTTAAAGAGTCATTATTAAGGACACACGAGCAAACTATCCCACTGCATACGAAATATAGGAAGTATGGCAAGAGACCACTCTGGCTTAACTAGGAGATGTTCAGTGATCTGAAACTCAGAAAAGAGTCCTACAAAAAGTGGAAACTAGGTCAAATTACAAAAGATTAATATAAAAAACAACACAGGCATGTAAGGACAACATTGGAAAGGCCAAGGCACAAACCTCGTCACCTTCCACTCAAAGGGCAAGTCATATTTCTTTTTTTTTTTCACTTTGGTAATATAAACACATGACATAGAATGTGTGTGTGTGTGTGTGTGTGTGTGTATACATCGCCACACAATTTCTTCCTGGAGAGAGGAAAGAAGAAACATATGACATATGCCAGTCATGTCACTTAGCCCTGGTCTACACTAAGGTCGGGGGTCGAACTAGGGTACGCGAATTCAGCTACGTGAATAACGTAGCTGAATTCGAACTACCCTAGTTCAACTTACTTACCCGTCCAGATGCCGCGGAAGCGAACTCCGCGGCTCCAAGGTCGACTCCGGCAACTCCTCCTGCCGCGGTGGAGTACCGGAGTTCGAACTAGCGCTTCCGGGGTTCGAACTATCGCGTCTAGATCAGACGCGATAGTTCGAACTACGAGCAGTCGAACTCGCCGCGTCGACCCAGCAGGTAAGTGTAAACGTGGCCTTAGTATCTTTCTACATGCTACTGTGATGAGGGCTGCATGAGAACTTGAATAGAATAGAATAGAATAGAATAGAATAGAATTCAGGTATATATGATCACAAATCACAAGGCTGTGGAGAATCAGATTCTCTGTGTCCAAATGATTCAGTTTGAGTCATATCACAAGAACTTTTTGGGTTGGAAGGGTCATTAAAATGGGATATTCAAAGAAAACTAAGATAGCTAGGAGCTCAGCTACCATTGATTGGAAAATTCCAGTCTCATCCATCTTTATTCAAAAGGAACATACAATAGTTGATAAAGGCTTTATCTAAAGCCCAATGAAGTCTTTACATTGTCTTTTAGGGATTCAGGATCAGGTCATAAACAAAGGGGCCAGAAATACTTGCTCAATTAGTAATTTGGAACTAGTGGCTGATGTGACAAATTTCACCTGCTTGCCATAACTTTCAATTAAAAATGTGTATTGTGACAGGGTCAGGCCAGATGGCTACAAGAGAGTGGTTGAAGGTAGAAACATTAGCCCCAGGTTAAGCAGGTCCCTTTTCCCTGGGTAAGATAACAGTGACTATTCCAGAACACTTAGGAACTTTCTAAAACTGATTAAGGTAGGCAGGCTAATTAGGACACCTGTAGCCAATTGGGAAGTTACTAGAATTAATTAAGGCTAATCAGGACACCGAGGAAATGGGTATTCACCCATGAAAGCTCATGCTCCAAAACGTTTGTTAGTCTATAAGGTGCCACAGGACTCTTTGCTGCTTTTACTGGTATAAAAAGTCTCTCACTCCAGTTAGTGAGTTGTGTGTAAGGAGCTGGAAGAGAGAGGATGTGCTGCTGGAGGACTGAGGAATACAAGCATTAACAGACATCAGGAGGAAGGTCCTGTGGTGAAGACAAAGAAGGTGTTGGGAGGAGGCCATGGGGAAGTAGCCCAGGGAATTGTAGCTGTCATATAGCTGTTCCAGAAGGCACTCTAGACAGCTGCAGTCCACAGGGCCCTGGGCTGGAACCCAGGGTAGAGGGGGGGCCCAGGCTCCCCCAAAAACCTCCCAACTCCTAATCCAACACAGGAAGATCTCTGAGGCTAGCAAAATCCGCCAATAAGCGCAGGACCCACCAAGGTAGAGGAGGAACTTTATCACAGTATTCATTGTTCAAAGACAATTCATGAGAAATTTGATTGGACTGTACACTGTACACTTGGTTGTGTATGTCTGCTGAGCTGTACACACAATGAGAGAATAGAAGAATAAGCTTCTGCCTATGTTATGTGTAGGCCACAGGAGGGAGCGCCAGAAAGCTACTGCTGCCGGCAGCACAAAATGTGGGCCTGATTTTCCTTCTGCTTACACCAGTGGAAATCAGGCGTTGACAGTTTTCAGTTTTCAACAAAATCCATAGGCTTCTGCCCACTGATGCTGAGAACATGCCTGGAAATTTTGGAATTGATCATATGTGATTTTCAAAAGTTATCACATTACAGACAGATTGACAGATGAGAAATGCCGTGGAGTTAACTGTAAGGCCTTGCTTCAATCATTCTGTAAGATGCAGGTTACCTAACACTTAGGATGAGTTTTTTCCACGGTATAAATACTCTAAATTTCATGTTCAAAATTCCTCTGCCATGAACATTCTCCAAGACTTGCTTCAAATTTACTTTTTGGTAGAAAATATCTGCTAGTGAGAGATCTAGTTCAGTTATTTCTCTTTTTCTTATTGGCTAGCATTTTTTCAAACAAATCTAAGGGTATGTCTACACTACAAAATTAGGTTGAATTTATAGGTCATTTTTTTAGAAATCGTTTTTATACAGTTGATTATGTGTATCCCCACACCAAGTGCTCTAAGTGCATTAAGTCGGCGGACTGCGTCCCCAGTGCCGAAGCTAGCATCAACTTCCGGAGCGTTGCACTGTGGGTAGCTTTGGGTAGCTATCCCACAGTTCCTGCAGTCTCCGCTGCCCATTGGAATTCTGGGTTGAGATTCCAATACCTGATGGGGCAAAAACAGTGTCACGGGTGGTTCTGAGTATATGTCGTCAGGCCCCCCTCTTCCTCCCTCCCTCTGTGAAAGCAATGGCAGACAATCGTTTAATGCCTTTTTTCATGGGTTACCTGAGCAGACGCCATACCACGTCAAGCATGGAGCCTGCTCAGCTCACCGTCACCGTACGTCTCCTGGGTGCTGGCAGACGTGGGACTGCATTGCTACACAGCAGCAGCTCATTGCCTTTTGGCAGCAGATGGTGCATTATGATTGGTAGCAATCGTCGTCGTATTCCTGGGTGCTCTTTTAGCCAACCTCCGTGAGGTTGGTCGGGGCGCCTGGGCAGACATGGGAGTGACTCAGCCAGGCCATTCCCATCTTCTGCTGAGCACCCAGGAGATGACGATGGCTAGCAGTCGTACTGCACTGTCTGCTGCCAGCCTAAGATGTAAAAGATAGATGGATCAAAACAAGAAACTGACCTGATTTGTTTTGTGAAATTAATGGCCTGCTAAACACAAGGCTTTGAGTTCAATCCTTGAGGGGGCCATTCTGTGTGTGACAGTTGTTTGTGTTTCTCCTTGATGCAAAGCCACCCCTTTTGTTGATTTTAATTCCCTGTAAGCCATGTTGTCAGTTGCCCCTCCCTCCGTCAGAGCAACGGCAGACAACTGTTTCACGGAAAACCAAGCAGGGAGGTGACAGCAGTGTGGTGACAAGAGGGACATGGTCATAGACATCTCACAAAGTATGGGCCGGGCAATGTGCCCCGGCAAAGTGCACATTATGCTGATGAACTCTGCATGAGCTCTGCAAACACACTGGCAAACAGGAAATGAAATTCAAATGTTTGCGGGCCTTTTCCTGTCTACCTGGCCAGTGCATCTGAGTTGAGAGCGCTGTCCAGAGAGGTCACAATGGAGCACTCTGGGATAGTTCCCAGAGGCCAATACCATTGAATTGCATCCACACTATCCCAAATTTGACCTGGCAAGGCCGATTTCAGCGCTAATCCCCTTGTTTGAGGTGGACTAAAGAAATCGATTTAAAGAGCCCTTTAAGTCGAAAAAAAGGGCTTCATTGTGTGGACGGGTCCAGGATTAAATCGAGGTAACACTGCTAAATTCGACCTAAAGTCATAGTGCAGACCAGGCCCAAGACAACTCTGGGCCCCAAATCCTAACATCTAATACCTGTAAATTCCAACCATTAGCCTTACCATAATTCATGCATGGTTGCCCTTATATTTTTTGTTATTATTTGAATTGTTGATTTGGTTTTTCACTGGGATCTGGGCACCTAGTGCCAGATTTTTAAAGGTGCTTTGCTGCCTATATGGGAACTAGGAACCTAGATACTTTTGAAAACCTACTATGAAATATTAGCTCCAAGTCCTTTATGGTCCTTTGAAAAGCCCAGTCAATATCATTCTCTTTTAATATTTGTAGGCCTGATAGCATCCAGAGTCCCAATCAGATTTGGGGTCACTTTGTTCTAGGTGTTGAACATCTGTGAAGTATGGCAATTGAACATAAACAGATTGGAAGTAAATTTATCAAAAATATCTTGTAGGGTTGTTTTTTTTGCATTCAAACTGCAAAATTCATGAAACATCTCATACTCTAGCTGTTCTATCACCCATTCTTCCCCTACAAGCTTTACATAAAACTGGAGGCAATGATCTATTCTGATTAGAGCAGAAAACAATCTACTTGTTCACTTTTATGTAATTTCTCTCCAATTAAACTAATAGGATGGAAAGATGAGGTTCGGAGACTATGTCCCAAAAGAAACAAACATACTCCAAATAATTGGTTGGGAGCATTTGTCTCAGCTAGATCTGCCCCCTTGTTCAGATGTGAGATATATATACAAATTAGATCCATTTCCACTAAAATACCTTAATGTCTTTTCAGGGAAAAGAGTTTCTCATTTAGAAAGAAAGAAAGAAAGAAAGAAAGAAAGAAAGAAAGAAAGAAAGAAAGAAAGAAAGAAAGAAAGAAAGAAACTGTATATTTGTGATAGAATTCGTTTCTTCATCTCTCATTCAATATTTCAGAATACTGAAGGACAAGCATTAACATTTCACCTCCTGTTGTTAATAGGTGAGTTTCTTTTATGTTTTGGATCTATTTATTGTCTTATATTCCTTTTGCCTGGCAGTGAGCATAATCTTGAGAGGTCTTGAATCCATAATTGTTCCACTCATGACCTGGCAGATCTTCAGTGCAGTCATTAAGAACAAAGAAGCCCATCTATGTTGATAAAGTGTGCTCAACAGAAGGTTAAACATTTAACCAAGTTTAGCCACCTTGTAAAGAACTATCTATCTATCTATCTATCTATCTATCTATCTATCTATCTATTTTTTTCTTGCTCACCTCCTCAGCCAGGATGAGATTTCACAAAGTGCTCAAAGGCCAGATTTTTAAAGGTATGTAGGTTCCTAGTGGAATTTTCAAAAGTTACCTATGCGCCCAAAGTTTTAGGTACCTAGGTGCTTTAGAAAATCTCACTTGGCATCTATATACCTTTAAAAATCTGGCCCTAAGTTATTTAGGAGTACAAGTCCCATCAAAATTTCAAAATTCCACCCCCGATGAATTAGTGATCTAATCTGCAGCCACTCATCCATACTCACATATCCAGGTTCTTTGAAAACCTCATTTAAAGGTACAATGGTTTATTTCCATTCACCTGATCCCCAGCATAGCTCCTTCACAGATCCCATCACTGTAACCTTTCTCGCAGGACTCTACCTTTATATATCATGAGGTATTATTCTAAAGCTTGCTTGTCTGAAAGGCATAATGGTCTTGTGAATCAGGCATTAGACTGTGAGCCAGAAGACCTGATTTTTATTCCCTGCTCTGTGCTTCGTGGTAGTGATTTATCCTTAAACTCTGCATCTCCCTCTGTGGTCAGTATAGATTGTAAGGAATTCAGGGCATGGATTGTCTCTCACTCAGTGTATGTATAGTGCCTGACACCACAGAACCCTGAGCTCATATGTGGCCATTAGATGTTAGGGAAATAATAATGGCAAATATCACTTGCTCCTTCATTTCCAGCCAGAATGGTGGAGCAGTATTGGCCCAGGGACTTGAAGCTGTAGCTGGCAACAGAATTATGGGGGGTTCCAGTTGTATCAGTGGATAAAGAGAGTGAAATTCACATTCTGATGTGTCCAAGAGCATCAACAAAGTCTTTGATTCAAGTTCTAAAACATAAAATAAAATTCTCCATGTTCTTCAATTTGTACATTTTCAGGTTTGAAAATAAATACCATTATGTATATAGACTCTGCCTGATAAACCAGGCACATTCCCCATAATAATAATAAGAAAAATAATAAGAAAAACAACGAGGAGTCTGGTCACACCTTAAAGACTAACCGATTTATTTGGGCATAAGCTTTCCTGCATTAAAATCCCACTTCTTCAGATGCATGGAGTGAAAATTACAGATGCAGGCATTATTATACTAACACATGAAGAGAAGGGAGGTACCTAACAAATGGAGAACCAGTGTTGATGGGGCCAATTCAATCAGTGTGGATGTAACCCACTCCCAATAATTGATGAGAAGTGGACTACATCCACTACATCCACATCGATGCCAGGAGAGGGAAAGCAGCAAAGAGTCCTGTGGCACCTTATAGACTAACAGACATATTGGAATATGAGCTTTCATGGGTGAATGCCCACTTCGTTGGATGCATGTAGTGGAAATTTCCAGAGGCAGGAGAGGGAAAGATTGCTTTTGTAGCAAGCCAGCCACTCCCAGTCCTTATTCAAGCCCAAAATAATGGCGTTAAATTTGCAAATTAATTTTAGTCCTGCAGTTTCTCTTTGAAGTCTGTTTTTGAAGATTTTTTTTCTTCAAGTATGGCTACTTTTAAATCTGTCATAGAATGTCCAGGGACATTGAAGTGTCCTCCTTCTGGCTTTTGTATGTTAACGTTCCTGATGTCAGATTTGTGTCCATTTATTGTTTTACGTAGAGACTGTCTGGTTTGGCCAATGTACATGGCAGAGGGGCATTGCTGGCACATGATGGTATATATCGCATTAGTAAATGTGCAGGTGAATGAGCCCCTGATGGTGTAGCTGGTGTGGTTGGGTCCTCTGATTGTGTCACTAGAGTAGATATTGGGACAACATAGGCAATTAAGTTTGTTACAGGGATTGATTCCTGGGTTAGTGTTTCTGTGGTTTGGTGTAGTTGCTGGTGAGTATCTGCTTCAGGTTGGGGGACTATCTGTAAGGGAGGACTGGCCTGCCTCCGAAGGTCTGTGAGAGTGAGGGATCGTTTTCCAGGATAGGTTGTAAATCATTGATGATGTGCTGGAGAGGTTTTAACTGGGGGCTGTATGTGATGTCCAGTGGTGGTCTGTTATTTTCCTTGTTGGGCCTGTCCTGTAGCAGGTGATTTCTGGATACCCATTTCGCTCTGTCAACCTGTTTTCTCACTTCCCCAGGTGGGTATTGTAGTTTTAAGAATGCTTGATAAAGATCTTGTAGGTGTTTCTCTCTGTCTGAGGGATTGGAGCAAATTCAATTGTATTTTAGGGTTTGGCTGTAGACAATGGATTGTGTGGTGTGTCCTGGATGGAAACTGGAGGCATGTAGGTAAGGATAGCGATCAGTAGGTTTCTGGTATAGGGTGGTGTTTATGTGACCATCACTTATTTGCACTGTAGTGTCCAGGAAGTGGCTCTCTTGTGTGTACTGGTCCAGGCTGAGGTTGATGGTGGGTTGGAAAATGTTGAAATCCAGGTGGAATTCTTCAAGGGCCTCCTTCCCATGGTTCCATATGATGAAGATGTCATCGATGTAGCACAAGTAGAGGAGGGGCGCTAGGGGACGAGAGCTGAGGAAGTGTTGTTCTAAGTCAGCCATAAAAATGTTGGCATATTGTGGGGCCATACGGGTACCCATAGCAGTGCCACTGACATGAAGGTATAAGTTGTCCCTAACTCTGAAATGGTTGTGGGTGAGGAAAAAGTCACAAAGCTCAGCCATCAGGTGTGCTGTGGTCTCATCAGGGATACTGTTCTTGACAGCTTGTAGTCCATCCTCATGTGGAATATTGGTGTAAAGAGCTTCTACATCCATGGTGGGCAGGATGGTGTTTTCAGGAAGATCACCAATGCAGTGTAGTTTCCTCAGGAAGTCGGCGGTGTCTCGAAGATAGCTAGGATTGCTGGTAGCATACGGTCTGAGGAGAGAGTCCAAATAGCCAGATAATCCTGTTGTAAGAGTGCCAATGCCTGAGATGATGGGGTGTCTAGGGTTTCCAGATTTATGGATCTTGGGTAGCAGAATACCCCTGGTTGGGGCTCTAGGGGTGTGTCCATATAAATTTGTTACTGAGCAGATGGTGTAGGTTTTTTTGGTACTCCTCAGTGGGATTGGAGGATAGTGTCCTGTAGAATGTGGTGTTGGAGAGTTCCCTGGCAGCTTCCTGTTCATAAACCCACCAGTTCATTATGACTACAGCACTTCCTTTCTCAGCCCCTTTGATTATAATGCCAGACTTGTTTCTGAGGCTGTGGATGGCATTGCTTTCTGTACGGCTGAGGTTATGAGGCAAGTGATGCTGTTTGTTCACAATTTCAGCCTGTGAACGTCTGCAGAAGCACTCTATGTAGAAGTCAGGTCTGTCATTTTGACCATCAGGAGGAATCCATGCAGAATTCTTCTTCTTGTGGTGTTGGTAGGAGGGTTCCTGTTGTTCAGTGCACTGTTCAGTGGAGTGTTAAAAATATTCCTTGAGTCAGAGATGACGAAAATAGGCTTCCAGATCACTGCAGATCTGTATCATGTTTGTAGGGGTGGTGGGGCAGAAAGAGAGTCCCCAAGATAGGACAGACTCTTCCACTGGGCTAAGTGTGTGGTTGGATAGATTAACAATATTGTTGGGTGAGGTAAGGGTACCACTATCGTAGCCCCTATAGTATGTAGGAGTTTAGATAGTTTACTGTCCTTTTTCCTCTGAAGTGAAGTGTGAATTGTAAATAGCTTGTCTCATTTTTATAAAATCCAGCCACGTGGAAGTTTGTGTGGAAGGTTGGTTTTGTATGAGAGTCTCCAGTTTTGAGAGCTCATTCTTGATCTTCTCTTGTCTGCTGTACAGGATGCTGATCAGGTGGTTCCTCAGTTTCTTTGAGAGTGCGTGGCACAGTCTCTCACCATAGTCAGTGTAGTATGTCAATTGCAATGGATTTTTTACCTTCAGTCCATTTGGTATGATGTCCATCTGTTTGCACTTGGAGAGGAAGATGATGTCTGTCTGTATCTGTGTGAGTTTTTTGACGAGGTTGATGACTTTCTGCTTCATATGGCTAAATTCAGTGCCTTGCAGAACTAAAATTCATTTGCAAATGTAACACCATTAATTTGGGCTTGAATAGGGACTGGGAGTGGTTGACTCACTACAAAAGCAGCTTTCCCTCTCCTGGCATTGACACCTCCTCATCTATTATTGAGAGTGGACTACATCCATCCTGAATAAATTGGCCCTGTCAACACTGGTTCTCCACTTGTTAGGTATCTCCCTTCTCTTCATACATCAGTAGAATAATGTCTGCATCTGTAATTTTCACTCCATGCATCCGAAGAAGTGATTTTTTTCCCAGGAAAGCTCGTGCCCAAATAAATCTGTTAGTCTTTAAGGTGCCATCCGACTCATTGTTGTTTTTGTGGATACAGACTAACATGGCTACCCCCGATACTTGACAGCATGCAAGGCACTGAATTTAGCTATATGATAGATTAAAAAAACTAGTATCTTGAATTGCACCTCAAAGTGTAGATTGTACACAGTATGTGCAAGGACAGATCTTCAGGTGGTGTAAAGCAGCATGGCTCCATTTATTTCAGTAGAGTTATCATGATTTACGCCAGGTGAGGAACTGGCCCAGTGACATAAGTAGGCTTTTGCTGCTTTACACCAGATGTTCATCTGCCCATGAGTGGTTTACACTGGCAGAACTACCAAGGAGATGATAAATCCTTCGCTAGCATTGATTTCCAAAAGTAATCTCTGGAAAACACCTTGTGCCAATCCAGAGATAGCTAGATAGATAGATAGATACATGTGTAGTCGATTGGCTTCTTCATTGCCAAGAGCTTATGCCCCTATAGCATTCCCATTTACTCATGTTACATTTGTTAATCTCTGTTTCTATTTTTACAGCTTACATATTTGAGGAATAAATGTCAATGGAAAATCAAACTGCTCTGAACTACTTTATTCTCTCAGGACTCTCCAGTGATCCACAATTCCAAATTTTACTCTTCCTAGTGTTTTTAGCTATTTATTTTATCACCTTAATGGGGAACATGGTGATCATGCTGGTGATAAGGGCTGATCCTTGCCTCAACACACCCATGTACTTTTTTTTGTTCCATTTATCCCTCTCAGATATCTCTTATTCCTCAGTCGCAGTCCCTATGATGCTTGTGAATTTCCTAGTAGAGGTGAAAAGAATTTCTGTCAATGGCTGCATTGCCCAGATCTTCTTCAGTCTCATGGCTGGTTGTAGTGAAGTATTCATTCTGGCAGCAATGGCTCATGACCGATACGAGGCTATATGTAATCCACTGCATTATATGAGGATTATGAACAAATATGTCTGCAGTCAGCTAGTGATTGGTGCATGGATTGTGGGGTTTATATATGCATTGATAAACACTCTTCCTTTACTAAATACACATTTCTGTGGGCCCAACAAAATCAACCATTTCAGCTGTGAGCCTCCTCCAGTATTAGACCTATCCTGCACTGACACCTTCACCAATAAACTGTTGCTTCATACCTCAGCAATGTTGGTAGGACTTATCACCTTCTCTTTTAACCTAGTCTCCTACATTCACATCATCTCTACCATCCTGAGGATACACTCTGCGGAGGGCAGGCATAAAGCCTTCTCCACCTGCAGCTCCCACCTGATTGTTGTTGTTTTATTCTACAGCACTGGGTTGTTCAGGTATCTGAGACCTAACTCAGCATCCTCGGAGGTTTTGGACAGACTGTTTTCCATCCAGTACAGCATCTTAACGCCCATGTTAAACCCCATCATCTACAGCCTGAAAAACAGGGAAGTGAAGGCAGCTCTGGGGAAAATATTAGAGAAATTCAGATTCCTCAAGTAACATTAGTCTTGATAATTGAATCTATGATAAAGATAAGTGGAAGAAATGTCAGCCAGTGGTTGGCAATGTTCTGACTTCTTGCAATACATAATGATGTAGCAGCAGTGGGGCTTATCTGTAACGATTTATGAATACTGTATGTTGACCTGGTTATTGGAATGCCTACTATGTGACTTTTCTGGGTTTACCCAAGGGTGTTTCTGAGAAAGAAACAGAAAAGCAAAAAAATGACCAATTATAAGAATACTTTCAGCAAACACTTATGGGTTATTGCAGAACAATGGGAGAGCCATTGCACCTCAGGATACAGGTTCAATATTCTGTTGAGCCCACCAAACTGGGTTTGGACTAGCAGGGCCCTCAAACCCCAGGAACTGATAAGACAAATGAATGCTGCTGGATATAAAGGCACTTTTTCTGTCTCTTAAGAAGTAGATATTCAAGTTTCTACTAGTGTGTATGAAGAAAGTGGACCTTCCTAAGCTTCCTTTGGGGGTTGGTGAGGTTGTTTGTTGTTTTACACTCCCTTTTTGTTTCTCTTATGTTATGTTTATTCCTAATGTTAAGATAAAAAACTATTTTTTTTAATAAGGTTGTCTGGTCCCTGCATTCTCTCTGTTCACAAGTTCCCAAAAGGAAGAACACAAGCATTGAACCCTGTTGGACCTGTTGGGTAAATACTGCTAATATACAGAGTGTTGGTCTAAGAGTCAGAGAGCTGAATGATTCCACCCCAGCAGATGTAAATGCACAAGGCCTGGCCCCTGAAGTAGTGTACTCAGAGAAACCAGAAAGGGGACAGAGCTGAAGCTAGTCATGTAATCATGTAATCATGACACTTGGAATTTGTGCTTATATGCTTTTGTCCAGAATTGTGTTTTCTTTCTTTCTTTCTTTCTTTCTTTCTTTCTTTCTTTCTTTCTTTCTTTCTTTCTTATTTGAACTGGGAGAAAAATGCCATCCTACCCAAAATCTTGTTTCTGGCTCTCAGTCATGTATGGATGTAACAGTCTGTATCCCTATATTCACTCTTTTTATAGATTTTGTAGAAAGTATGCCTTGTGAGATATCATTTCAAAATTCATAATTTGTGGATCATTATTGTCCTGGTAAAATATGTATGGAAACATTTTATGTAAAGTTATAATATTCTACTGTATAACATTACTGAGACATATTCCAAGTTTAGAAGAGCAGGCACAAACCAGTTCCTCAAAGGCAAAAGACAAAAAATGATGCCTCAGCCTAGTGTCCACAACATTAAATAGACTATCATCTGGTTAAGTGGCCATTCTTCGGCAGGAAAAAAGATCTGAGGAGAAATCCACATTTTGATAAAGAGACATCTAGAGGTTCCCATCCCCACAGACCTTCTGTCCGCTGAAGCTCAGCTGGAGATGATTTTCAAAGAAAAAGAGAACTATAAGAAAGGGGAATAGATGCCCCAAAATGCCCTTTCTCTCTGCCCATGGTATCAACAACACCTGAAGGACAAGGAAATTAACACTGAACTGGGATTCCAGCCAGTAAGACCGCTGAAGCATGTGGTGAGAGTGAATTTGCTTTGAATTCATTTAGCTTGTTAGGTTAGCTGTTAATTGTGTTTTAACTCTTATTTTCATGTAATCGATTCTGACTTTTATGCCTCATTACTTGTAATCACTAAAAATCTATCTGTAGTTAATAAACTTGTCCTATTTTTTATCAAATCCAGTGTGTGTTTGGATTGAAGTGTTTGGGGAACTCCATTTGAGATAAGAAGGTTTGTGCAGATCATTTTCTATTAATTAAATGACAGATTTTATATGTGCTTGTATTGTCCAGGAGGGTGCTGGGCAGTACAAAATGCACATTTCTGGGGGAAATCTGGGACTGGGAGTTTGCTTGTTTTGCCCTGCAGTATAATTCATGAGTGGCTGGGTATAGCACTCATGCAGGATAGCTGGGATGATTGACATGCTGGAGGCTGTGTGTGAGCAGACCAGGAGTAGTTGCTATCAGAGCAAAGCCATGTAAAAGGCACCCCAGGTTGGAAATTTGAGGGGACACAACTGTCCCTCAGTCCAGATCATATTCTGGGCAATGTCACAATGGGATTTACCTAGTATATCATTTTTGCAGTGAGCACAAAGTAAATAAATCACCTACATAATATCACATGGACCTCAAATATCTATAAAGGACATAGTTTTTGAAATGTGCCCTCAAGGACAACAGATATTTTTGTTAAAGGGGAAGGATTAAGATTAAGAATTCAGTTATGGGGGAAGAAGCAGTGAGACTTTTTTTTCTACCAAAGGGGCTGCAACTTGGATGCTTCTGATGACAAAAGCAACGCAGAAATAAAAATAGAGCTGGCCAGACTGGCCTTTTTTTCCATGAAAATTTTAATTAAAAAATGTTTTAGTGAAATTTTCCATGAAAAGATTAAATTTTTTTACTGAAAAGGCTAAATAAATAAATAAACAAATAAATAAAAACCTTCCTGCAAAATGTCTGGGCTGAAAAAGGAAATATTTCAGTCAAAATACAGAATTATTCAACCAAAAATTAAAATATTTTGGCTAAAAATCCACATGGAATTTTTCATTCTGGTGCCTCATGCTTCAATTATTCTCCAGGGACCAGGCTTTCTTGTCAAACTTCATCTCCCATGATGCACCACATTCTCCCCTCATGGAGACTGGAGGAGTTTGCATCATAGGGGTCCCTTGAAGTGCCATATCATGATGCCTCATTGGAGATGCTGTCCAGATGGGGTACCCAGCCTGTAAAGAATAATGGTGCCATGAGGAAATGGAACTACAAGTACCATGAGGTATTATGGCAGGATATCCAAATTGAAATATTTGCATTTTTTTGTTTGTAGGCCATTGGTTTTTCAACAAGTGAAAATTTCCATGGACAGGAGACACTTTTCATGAACAATTTGTTTTAATTGAAAACTTAATTTTCCACTGAATACAAACGTTAATTAAAAATGTTTAACCAACCCTAGAAGTCTTTAGGAATCTTGGTAGACTCCAAGCCATATGGGGATTTGTATGGCTAAAGAAACTCCAAAAATTTTACCTGGGATACAATAGGCATCTGGAGCAATTTGTGGAGCACTGGCATCATCTAACTGCAGCGAGATGTCCTACTAAAGGGATATCATATGGTGTCATATAAAGACCATACTGCTCACGAGATGCACCTTTTTCAATCTCTCTTCTTGGGAATTGAACTGCGGGGTCAGGTAGGGCAGGAATTAGGACAGACTGACTTACATTTTTGTAAGGAGAGTTGAATTTGGCTGCCATTAAAGAATGTAGGTTGTGATTCCAGCACCCTTACTCATGTTTAGCAGAACTCTATTCCAGAAACAGTCCCACTGATTCCACAGACCTACTTACGGAGCAAGTAGTTATTCAATATGAGTAAGGATACCAGAATTGGGCTTATCCCACCCACACACTGGGTTAAATGAGTTTGGACATTGACTTCAGTAGAGCTAGGATTTCAACCACTAACTTTCAAATGCTTAATTAAAAGGAAGTCATTTTTCTGTGTACACAGTGTATAAAACATTTAGATTTCTCTTGAGTCTGTGTCCCCAGGGCTTGTGTCCAATTATAAATACTACCTATCAACTCTACTAATTAGTTAATCTGAGTTAAATCGCATTTTGTAAAAAACTAGGGAACATGCATGGCCGGTAACTTAAACTCACTCTCTAATATGCTCACCTGCTCTATAGATTTTTCTCACAGACATACAGCCAAGTCCAGAAAACCAGCCTATTTGAAAACTTCCAGTATTTCATGAAGAAGCTCCAACCATGGCCAACATCTGACAGATGTCCCCAGCTTAGTGCTAAAAAGGGTGAGTGTCTTTTAAACTGGAGATGATTAAATTTAAACAAGAAGTGAATTTTTGAGTATCAGCCAGACTATTCCACTCACAAAAATCAGGATTACTCCAGGAATGGTCAGTTAGAAAAGGGACTAATGGCTAGATTCTCATACTGCTTTTGCACCACTGATATCAGTAGAGTGACACGATTTACACCAGTGGGGGTGGAAGGAAAACTAGCTCACTGATTCCAGTGGGGTACATGAGGGTAGAATAAAGACTAGGGTGAGTGAAAAATGTCAATGTCATATCCACCATGTATATTCCATTGTCCAAATGGATATTAAAAGGAAGGTGAATATTTAATTATGCATTTTATTTTTGCTCCCTGCCCATCTGGATAGTATGTCCCACAGTTAGGGTAAATATAGAGACACAGGAGGAAATATGACATATCTACAACATGTGTCACTACTAGGTCTCTTATGGGTATGTTCCATCCTCAAAGTGCTCTACAAAGACCCATTTAACGCATGGAGCACAGAGCAGGGACATGTCTGGAGCTGGCAAGGTTAGGTCCTCTGACACACAGTCTGGTGCCTTATCCATTAGATAAATTTGACCATTCAATAGCCAATGATGGAACAGTAGCATTTTGTTTTGTTTCTTATGCATTCAGTGGCCCATAAAGAAACTGTGTAGGAAATGTTATAATATCCCAGCTCAGCGGGAATAGATCTGGTTCTTCAAGGGGGAGAGCGAACACCTTTGAATATCCATGCAGTAATTTCGGCCATGAGAAGGCTGTGTTCAGTTTGAAGTCTCCAGTGAGAAGAAAGGAAAATGATGTATGATTAGCAATTCTACTCATCTGATTTTAGGTTCTCCAAGCCCCACTCTCTCCCCCAAAAGTCCACAAATATGTTGGTCAGGAGAGCTGGTTCAAAAATCCAAATGTAGTTTAATGTTAAATTTTGAAACTTTGAACTTGCTTGACATGGAACAAATTTCCAATTTTATGACATTTTTCACAATATTTTTTTCTTAGATGTTTAATAGATCCCTATAGTTTAAGTCCTGGAGGGATTATTAGGTCATCTAGTCTGAACTCCTGTATATCACAGGTCATTTAATTTCACCCCGTTACCCAACAACTTGTGTTTGGCTAAAGCTCAACCTCTGGAAAGGCATCTACTCTGAATTTGAAGACTAAAGACACCTAGGCTGTGTCTACACTGGAAACAGTTACAGTGAAATAGTGGACGAGCTGCAGCTGAGCTGCTGTAGTGGTGTAGTGTACATGCTTGCAAAGCAATGGCAGGGAGTCTTCCATCGCTGTAGTGAATGTGCCACTCCGAGAGGCAGTATCTATGTCTGTGGAAGAACTCTTCTGACCTAGCGGTGTCTATACCAGGGTGTAGGTTGAATTAACTGCATTCAGGGGCAGATCTAGGCACCAGCTAAACAAGCAGGTGCTTGGGGCGGCAAAATATATGGGGTCCCATCTCAAACCTCAAGCAACGTCCAGGGCTGGATCCTGACCGCCCTGGGGGGGCGGTGAACAGCTTGTTGTTCTGCCACCAGGGTGCGCCAGGGCAGGGAGCCGGCTAAGTGGGGAGCATGTCCCTGCCACTCCCCAGCGAGCAGTGGCCACTCCCCACCCCTCAGGCCGGAGCCGGTAGTAAAGCCCTGCCCCAACTGCAAAGGACGGGCCGCTCCTTCTCAGCTTGTCCCCGCCGCTGCAAGCTGAGGAGAAGCAGCCTGTCCTCTGCAGCCGGGGCAGGGCTGTGCTACCAGCTCCCGCTCGAGGAGGGTGTGTGGCCGCTGACCGCGGGAGAGCAGCAGGAGCCGATAGCGCGGCCCTGCTCCAGCTGCAGAGGATGGGCTGCTCCTCCTCAGCTTGTCCCTGCCACTCTCCTGCAGTCAGCGGCCACCCCCCACGCGGGAACCAGAAGCTCAGCCCTGCCCCGGCTGCAGAGGGTGGGTGGAACATGGCAACCGAGCAAACCGCTCCTCCTCGGCTTGTCCCTGCCTCTGCCTCTGCCTCCTCCTCCTCCTCCCCTCTGCTCTGCCTCCTGCCAGGGGAGAGGAGAGGGGAGCGGAGAGGCAGCCCAGGCTGAGCTGAACTCATGCCAGGGCCAAGGCGAAGACCGAGGATGAGCGGGGCTGGGATCCAGCAGCAACCCCAACCCCAAGCCGCTGGAGTGGCAGCGATGGGAGATGAATCCACCTCGGGCCAGACCCGCAGTAAGGTAAGAGTCAGGCTGGGCGGGAGGGTCCCCAGGACCCCTGGGGAGCTTCTGCCTGATGGAGACCCAGAGGCAGCCGCCTCCCTCCCTGCACAGTGCACCAGTGCGTGGAGTCTCCTTCTGCCTCCCATGCTGCAGGGGGCAAGCGACCTGGCAGAGAGGGGCAGCATCTGTCCAGCAAGCCCAACACCTCTTCCTTGGCTCCTGCAGCCCCAGAGCTCTCGCCATTGCATGCTCCTCGGGTTCCCAGCTGGGCAGCCTCAGTGCTGGGAAAACGCCAGCAGGGCTGGGTCCAGTGTGTATCCGAGCTCGTGGGGAGCTCTCTCACTCCAATGACTAGTGCCTTATCTATGGCAAGTACAGTAGTGCAATAGGAGCATGACATGAAAAATATTGTGTCACGTTTTGACATGGTCACTCAAATCATGATTATGTGTGTGTATTGTGCTGCTCCATCAGCGCCATTCGCGCTAATTTCCGTTTCACGTTGGTGCCAGTTGTTATAGGTCTAAAATGCCGGGACAAAACAAAAACAACTTTCCATTGCTGCCGACTGGCAACAAAGAGAGAAATGGCAAAAAGAATTAGAAAAACTATCTCATACTTCAAAAAAGTATTCTAAAAAAGTCGACAATCAAGGTGAAAGCTCTAAGCAATGCATTTAAGGTGATTATTCACCAACTGATGAAGACCAATTGAACCAAAGATTACCTTTATCAACTGATAAAGATGAACAACAATCTGACCAAAGATTATCTTTGCTAACTGATAAAGACGAACAATCACAATCCATCCAAAGATTTACTACTTCAGCTGAAGAGTCCACAAATGAAGAGCTGTTATCCAAATCTAAAACTGAAGAACAATTATTGGAATGTGGAGAGACTGACATAGGATCGGATCCAAGTACATGGCGGACAATAATTACTGATGCAATGCTAATGATTATTGTGAAAAAAGGTCCTTCAAAACTAGATCCTACATTTGAATATTCATTTAATGAGTCGAATCATCAATTTATGCCATCCAGTATGAAGAAAAAAAAGAAAAACGGGGAACAAATTAATAGATCGTGATTAGTAAATTCACGGACCAAAGATGTAGTTTTTTGTTTTTGCTGCAAACTGTTCTGTAACTTGGACATTCTTTTGGCAACTGCAGGCGAAATTTGCATCAGCATTTGAAAGAACATGAAACATCAAAAAATCATTTACGCACATTGAGAAATTGGATTGAGCTGTCAAACATTACATTCTGGTACAACAATCAATGTGGTACAGCAACGTCAACTAAATTCAGAAATTCTACATTGGCAAGCGGTGTTGGAATGTTTACTGGCAATGATTAATTTCCTAGCAGAACAGTGCCTCACATTCCGTGGATCCTCGGATATTTTATATGATAATAACAATGGAAATTTCTTAAAATGGGTTGAGTTATTGGCAAAATTTATTATGTTATACCTGAGCATGTATGAAGAGTGAAAGATGGAGAGATGAACACCCTTTATTTGGGTAAAAATACAAAAAATGAGATAATAGAATTAATTTCTAATGGAGTGCATAATGAAATTTTATCAAATTTGAAACATGCCAAATATTACTCAATTATAGTTGATTGTACTCAAGATCTGAGCAAAACCGAGTCAATGTCAATAGTTTTACGATTTCTGAAAATGGATGAAAATGCAGAAGTGAGAATTTATGAATACTTTCTAGAATTTATACCAGTGAACAAAACTACTGGGAAAGCCCTCACAGATGTAATTCTACAGAGATTGGAACACTGTGAAATACCTTTAGAAAATATGCGTGGCCAAGGGTACGAGGACGACATGCAGGTGTACATCAAAGAATATTGAATTTAAACAATCAAGCTTTTTTCATTCCTTGCCATGCACAATCGCTCAATCTGGTTGTCAGTGATGCCACCAAATAATCAAAAGATGCTGTTTCACATTTGAACACAGTGCAAACAATTTACAACTTTTTTAGTGCTCCCACACACTGTTGGGCAGTCTTGAAGAAGCATCTTGAACAAAAACTCACACTTAAATGTCTAAGTCAAACTAGATGGGAAAGCAGGATAGACGCTATTAGACCATTCCGATATTCATCAGGAGAGATTTACAATGCACTATTAGAAATAAGCCAGGACTTGTCATATGATCCTTCATTTCGACATGAAGCTGAAACATTGGCTCAGAAAATGATGCAGCTTCAATTTTCATGTTGCATGGTTGTTTGGCATAATATTTTAATCAAATTAATTTGACCAGCAAAGTTATGCAGAACATAACCATAGACATATCCGAGGCAAAGACGATGTTGAATAAAGTGCTGGAATATTTAAAAAAATACCATTCAGATGAAGGATTTGAAGAAACTTTTAACATTACCAGTATCAGTGGCTTCTGGTGAGCACAGTTTCTCAAAACTGAAATTACGAAAAAATTATTTGAGGTCCACCATGTCTCAAAATTGTTTGTCAGGACGCGCCTTAATTTCAATTGAAAGTGCTATTGCAAAAAAAAATTATATTTCATTGACTTATTAAAAGACTATGCAAGTGTAAAAAACAGAAAAATTCAGTTCATATACTGGTACATCCTTTTAATTTATAAGAAACTGGAAGACATTAACGTTTTTCATTACAGTGTATAGTTGAACTCAAATTGTTTGTAATTGTGTTTTTGTTAAAATTAAATGTTAAAATTACACTAGTAGGAAATTGTTTTATTTCACTAACTAAAAATTCTCTGTTTTGATTTTTTTTATATTTTAAACAGTCAAAACAAAACTGCAAAGTGCAAACATATGTAAGTGACAAAAAAAAGCTTGTGTGTGTTTTGTGGGGTGGGGGGGCAGCCATAATTTTTTTTGCTTGGGGCAGCAAAAAAACTAGAGCTGGCCCTGACTGTGTTGCACAGGAGTGACATTTTTCACAGCTCTGAGCAATGTAGATAGTTCAACCTAACCCTTTAGTGTAGACTAGCTCAAAAAATCCACCATTTTCTTTGATAGTTTTTTTCCCCCCCAGTGGTTAATCAGCCTCTCTGGCCCACACCCTGTTTATACATGCAAAGCTGACATTTATCCTGTTTTTTTTACCACAGCATCACACTAGCAGCTCATGTTTGGTAGTTTGTCCACTATGACCACTATATCCTTTTCAGAGTCATTGCTTTCCATGATATAGTCCTCATATCTGTAAGTCCAGCTTGCAATCCTTGTTCCTAGATGTATAGCATTACTTTGCCTGTATTAAAACACACTTTGTTTGAATTATATTCCTATCCTCTAATTCTTTATCAGTTTAAATCTTTACTGGCCTTTCATTTATTTTGCCCAGGATTTATGTTAGACTAACCAACCTATGGTTGCCTGGCTCAACATAGCTTTTTATTCATAATATGTATGTACAGTATTTGATCATTTTCATTTACCACAGCCCCATTTTTCAGTAAACAAAAAATTCAGTTACAACTCTGATACTGTTTTTAATCATGTTATCTATAAAAATATTGAAACCAGAATGATGGCATCTCTCTCTCTTTCTCTACTCCTCCTCCTCCTTCTTTCTTTCTCTTCCTACATTTCCTATAACTTATGGCTGAGATACTATTTGAACCACCAAATGTCTAACTTCTGTGATTCTATGCATCTCTCAGGTTTCAAGAATAATGGAGACATGGAACAGAACAACCAGACTGTGGTGAGAGAATTCATGTTACTGGGATTCACTAGTCAATGGGTGGTGAAGATGTCCCTATTCCTGGTCTTTCTAATCATGTACACCACATCCCTGGTTGCGAATTCCCTCATTGTTGCACTGACACTGCTGGATCCTCAACTCCACACACCTATGTACTTTTTCCTCTGCAACTTGTCCTGCCTGGAGGTCTTCTACACTTCGGTCACTGTTCCAAAGATGCTCTCCAATTTCCTGTCCAGGAGACCCAGCATCACTGTGGGTGGCTGCATTGCTCAATATTACTTCTTCTTCTCTCTAGGGGCCACCGAATGCTTCCTTTTGGCCACCATGGCCTATGACCGATATTTGGCCATATGTAATCCATTGCAGTACAGTGGTCTCATGAACCACAGGCTCTCTCTCAACCTGGCCATTGCCTGTTGGGTCTGTGGCTTCCTCTCTCCCTTGCTGCCTACACTCATGATTTCCAAGCTCCCCTTCTGTGGCCCTGACCAGATAGACCATTTCTTTTGTGATGCAGACCCACTCTTCCAACTCTCTTGTGCCGACACCTATATCCAGCAAGTGGCCGGATACACGCTTACCTCTGTTGTGATCCTGTGCTCCTTCACATTCACCATAGCTTCTTATGTGCACATTGTGCGTGCGCTCCTCAAGATGTCTTCAGGCAAGGAGTGGAAGAAGCCCTTCTCCACCTGTGCATCCCACCTCACTGTGGTTTCCATCTATTATGGGACCATTATTTTCATGTATGTCCGGCCAGGGGTCAATCAGTCATTCAACCTAGGCAAAGTAGTGTCAGTGTTTTACACAGTGGTCACCCCCTTGATAAATCCCATGATTTATAGTCTCAGGAACAGGGAAATAAAAAAGGCTCTGAGAAAAGCCCTAATGACCATAGAGCAGCACTAGGGGGCACTGTGCTGAAGTGAGCAGAGTTGGTGACTCAGTAGACTGCGCTTTCTGCTATCCAACAGGTTTTACTCCAATGCCCAGAATAGTATTAGGGGACATTGTACTGCAGTGAGTGGTATGGATGGCTCAATAGGGAGGGTCCTTCCCCTGGAATAAGTACAGACCTAAATGGCTGCTAGGAGGTGCCAGTTTTTTCACGTAAATATTGTCCATTCAAGTTTTCATTGTAATTTTTTGCAAGATGTGAAGCTTTACTCTGGGCCTCCTAACCAAATTAGTGCTGCCAGAAGTGGCGGCCAGCACATCCCTCAGCCCGCGCCACTTCCAGCAGCCCCCATTGGCCCAGAGCAGTGATCCGCAGCCAGTGGGAGCTGCGATCAGCTGGACCTGTGGATGGGGCAGGTAAACACACGAGCCTGGCCCACCAGGGGCTTTCCCTACAGAAGCGGCAACCCCTGTTTGAGAAACCCTGGTCTAACTTATGTCATAGCCCTTTTCCCTTGAGGACTGGGGTTCAGTCTGCTCCCAGTTGTTCCTCATTCACACTCCCTTGGCCTTCAGAGACTGTTCCCTTATTCACCCAAAAGATTTTTGCTCCAATTTTTCTATCTTGAATACCTCATATGTTTTGTCTCCCGTCTCCCCTGCCAAAACAGACAAGATCAACCGAAGCAAAACTCCAAAGTGAATCTGTATTGTCCTATAAGGATGGGTAAATGGGGAAGGGTATCTAAAACTTTGCCCCCTTTCTTGCATACATGCAACTAACCCCTGCTTGAATTAACTCCTTGTAATCATATTGTCTGTTGGGTTAGTGTGTGGGTGGATGGTTGGGATTGATGACCTTTTCTATTCAGGAGGTCATGCCAGATGAGGTAGTGGTCCCTTCTGGCTCTAAACTCTATGACAATAACACTCAGAGAAACTGATGGAACAAATAATATTAATAACATATTACAAGTAGCCCCACGTCCTTCACAACTGCATATTCTTTCCTTCCCTGGACCCTTGTGTAGTATTGTTCTGTGCCTGTGGAACTGGTAAAGCAACCTGGGGAGAAATGTATTAGCATATAAATATTCATTTAACAATACCAGCTATAGCTGAAAATTATCTGGGCAATTGTGGTTTTTTCCTCAGAAGTGGCTACATTTCAGTGGAGGGTAAAACAAGTCTCATATACAGCTCTTTTTATGAATTGAATTGCATTATACAAACCTAACTCTGTGTGAAAATGTAAGAAATTAAATAAAAAGCAAACATAAGCACTGTCAGTTATTATGATTTTCCATCATTCTATCATGAATAAGATAATTAATGGTCATAGTTAAAGCCTAACCCTGAATAGGACAATTATTTGTCCTGGTTCAGATGCTCAGCTGGTGTAACTCAGTTTAGCACCATTGAAATCAGTGGGACAGATTCTGTTGGAGTCAATGGGAACAGCTGACAGAATGTATTCAAAAGTTTGGCCTCTGTGACTCACACAAGATCACACAAGGATTCTGTGGCAGAGCCAAGAATTTACATGGGACTGCCCAAGTTCCAGCCCAGCTTTTTAAGATAACACCATCCTTCCTGTCTAGTGTGACTTCTCTCAAAGCAAACATATCTGTTGCTTGACATTTAAACTGATACATTAATGTAAGTATCAGTCACACCAGTGTTTGCCTAATTAAACTATGTATATATTTGTATCTATGTCTTTTACAAATTCTGTATTCAGGCAGAGCTCAGATTCCCAAGGGTTTCCTCTAATAAACTGGAATAAATGCCAGATCTCCGCTTGTATAGTTAGATCTCAGAAAGCAAGAGCTGCCTGTTGAAGATGCATTCAAAACCAAAATCTAAGGTGCAGAAAGGTAGGGTATTGCACACACACACACGCAAAATCACAAAAAGCAAGAAGGATGTTCAGATGTCATGTCATGGATATGGATGTGGTAGAAGGAATAGAATAAAAAAGAACAGAAGACACCTTTTGAGTCAACCCTCAGCAGATGTAAATGGATTCATTTCCTTTTACTGCAATGAAGTTATGCTCTTTCAGTTTGCCATACATGTGAGGGAAAGGGATTGAAATGTAGGATGGAGACCAATTACACCACAAAATTGACAGAATCTATCTATCTATCTATCTAATTTCTGTTAGTTTCAAAGTTACCTATCATTCAATCAAACCTAGGTTGATAGTCATTGACCTCCACGGCAGTCTGAAGGCTTTAGGGTGTGTGTTGGTATGTGTTTGTGTTCTATGGTCTCCGTCCATTTCCTCTTAGACCGTTATCTTGTCATCATAATTGATATCTTTGGAGCTCAGTTGGCAAACTGATTTAGTTAAATACTTTATACTCATGTAAATATCATTGAGAAAGACAAAGGTCCTCAGAGGTTGTAGACTTCAGATTTCAGTGGTTGTTTGGAGCCTAAATACTTTGAGTCTCTGGGCCAAATTACTCATTTCAGGTTTGGGTTGTGAGGGCTGGCTGGAAAACAATAATTCAGTTTTGTGGGGAAAAAAGAACTTTGAGATGAAACCAAGATCCTTCAAAGAGTGTTATGAGAAAGAGAGAGAGAGAGAGAGAGAGAGAGAGAGAGAGAGAGAGAGAAAGAGAGACTGATTCTATAGCCCAATGGTTTGTTTATATCTATGTGTCTGGGTTTGTTTCTCAGTTTGCGAATGTCTGTTTGTGTATATGCCAATTTATGTATTTCTATGTATGTATGTTTCTGAGATATTTATGCACTGAATGGTATGGATAAGTGCCAAGTGAGATTTTCACAAGTGCCTAAATGAGTTAGTCATCTAACTCCCAGAATGTTAATTGGAGTTAGGTGCCTAAATCATTTAGGCACTTTTGTAAATTCCACCCGGCATTGATCTGCAGCTTTTGGCACCTAAATACCATTGTCAGTAAAGTTTTGAATAAGGTCTGAGTGATGACTTCACGAATCAGATCCAAAACATATTTATTTAATTGTGGTACCTCACACTGATGCTTATATTAGAAATTGACCTAAAATGCCGAAAGGCTGAACTGTGAATCTCCTCATCACAGGAGTGAGCAGTATTTACATGAGGTCAATGGGTACATTCAGATAAGCCAATGCTTCCCAATGTAAATAAAGAGTCCTACAACCTGGCATGGTGTTCCGATCTACAATGGATTCAGAGTATAAAAGTAACCCTATCTGGGATCTTCATCATATAGACTGAAGAGCCAAACACAATATTCAGATCAGGATATCAATTTCTGGTTAGTCTGACAGTGTTTCGACCTGGGGCTCTGGTCCATCTCTATTTTATATTCATAGGAATATTCTATTTACTATCCAGTGTTTGCTAGTGTTGAATCACTCCATTGATCTCATCCCCTCTACCCAGATTAACCACTGTGCAGCCATGGAAAAAGCAAACCAAACCACAGTGAAGGAATTCATCTTCCTGGGATTTAGCAGCCTTCAGAATCTCCAGGTTCCCCTCTTTGTGTTCATCTTGTCCATTTGCATGCTGTCGCTCATGGGAAATTTTCTCATCATCGTCATTGTCCTGGCAGAACCTCTCCTCCATACTCCCATGTACTTCTTCCTGGGGAATCTCTCCTTCCTAGAGATCTGGTACACATCGATCACTGTGCCCAAACTGCTGGCCAACTTCTTGTCCAGGAGCATCACCATCACAGTAAACGGATGTGTGACTCAGTATTACTTCTTCTTCTCTCTAGGAGCCACTGAATGCTTCCTCCTGGCCGTAATGGCCTACGACCGCTACTTAGCAATCTGCAGTCCACTGCGTTACACTACCATCATGAACCCCAGGTTATGCTTCCACCTCTCCGCCAGTTCCTGGGTTGGTGGATTCCTCTCTCCACTCTTGCCCACAATTCTAATCTCCCAGCTCTCATTCTGTGGCCCTCAGAAAATCAACCACTTCTTCTGCGACTCAGACCCAATCTTCAAACTGTCCTGCTCTGACACTTACATTCAGGAGGCTATTGGATACACCTGCAGCTCTGTGGTCATCCTGAGCTCCTTCTTGCTCACCATGTCTTCCTACGTCAACATCATAGCCAACATTGTGAAGCTGACATCTGCCAAAGCTCGGAAAAAGACCTTCTCCACTTGTGCCTCTCACCTCACCGTGGTGACCATCTACTATGGGACCATCATCTTCACCTATGTCAGGCCCCCGAGCACATATTCCTTTGGTTTAGGCAAAGTGGTGTCTGTGTTCTACTGTGTCATTACCCCATTGCTAAACCCTCTGATCTATACTCTAAGGAATAAAGATGTGAAAAAAGCCATATGGAAATCTTTTACTAGAATGAGATGGTAATATGGAAGAACCACAGTGCTATCTATGAGGTTGTTAAGTAGAATATGAAATTGGAGTAGATTTTCAAAATTGCCAGAGTGACTTTTAGGATCCTATGGCCAATGTTCACTGACTTTCAGTTGGACTCATTCTCCTAATTTATTTAAGCATGGCTGAGGATTTACCAATATATTTTCAATTGGATTTGTGTTCCTAAATCACTGATGTTCTTTTGAAAATCCCAACATTTTATCTTTCAATGGGATAGAAACCATAGTTAGGATTTTGAATGGATCTTAAGAGAACTAACTTCATTAGGCTCCTTTGAAAATTCCAGGCAGAACTTGACTACTATTTGACAAATGTTTGCTGTTTACTTTGTCAGCTATCTCTCACTCTTATTCATGTTGGGTGGGAAATTACTCCAGGAGTGGCTCATTGTAACTGAAGGGACTTAAAGAGTAAGTTGCTATTTATTGTGAGTATGTCAGTATATAGATCCATAGGGATTACCTAGAGACATTCCCCCCATCCTTACTCGAGTAAATGTAAGTTGTAGTCATGTCAAAATCTTTTCTTTCTTCTTCTCTTGCTCTCACAATCAAAATATAGACACATCTATCTATCTATCTATCCATCTATCTATCTCTTCAGAAAGTGTAATTGCTCATCGTTCTGAAGCAAATCAATATTTTGATGGAGAAATAAAATGTCATTATTTTTAATCATCATCATCATCAGCAGCAGCAGCAGCAGCAGCCGCAGTATTGACTACATAGAGAAGCGAGTTTCATTTCTCTCAAAGCAAATTGTTGATGGCAGTTTTGCCAGGCCACTTAGATAAACAAGTTGGATGAAAAGTATTTTCCTTCACATACAGCTCAGAATGTGTTCTAAATAGCAAAATTCCATAATAAGAAACAAATGCATGAGATCCTGGGACTGCTGCCACATGTCAGTTCTGCAATGGGTTTAAAATTTGGTCAAGATCATTATGGTCAGGTATCTATCTCTAGCAGTGACAAAACAAGCAAGCAAGCAAGGCCCTACCTACTAGACAACAATGAACTCTACAGCTGACCCTGCAAAATAACTCGTGATCCAGCTCTCATTGAAGTCATTTAGAGTAAATTGAACCTGGATCAGGGTCTTTGTGGGAGTTTACGAAAGGACATAAATGATTTAGGAGGACAAATGCCATTGGAAGTAGGAGAGATTGTGCCTATAAATGGCATAGAGGCTTAAGAAAAATCTCACCCCATCTCAATTCCCCCATCTGTAAAATAGAGATAATAGCACTTCCCAACCTTACAGGTGAGTTTGGAGAATAAATAGGTTATAGACTGTGAGAAACCCACATACTACAATAATACCATAGATAGAAAAGACAGACTTATGTGGTCCATAGACTTTGTGCTGGTCCTTTGCAATGTGCTGAAAGTCATACACAGACCTTGTGCTCCACTGCTACAAAGTACAATGATTCACACATTGTTATAGCTAACAATGCAATGCTGTTGCAAAAAAAAATTAAAATCAGTTGCATTAACCAAGGCATAGCATGCAAGTCATGGGAAGTGATAGTACTCCTCTACTCAGCACTGGTTAAGCCTCAGCTGGAATACTGTGTCAAATTCTGATCATTACTGTATAGAAGGGAAGTAGAGAAACTGGAAAGGATCCAGAGGCAAGCAACAAAAATGATCAAAGGGATGGAATGCAAGCTATATGAGCAAAGGCTGAAGGAACTGGGTATGTTTAGTTTGGAAAAGAGGAGGTTAAGGGGAACATGATGGCAGTCTTCAAATACTTGAAAAGCTGCCATAAAAAAAAGATGGAGAAAAATTGTTCTTTCTTGCCACAGAGGGCAGGACAAGAGGCAATGGGTTCAGATTATAGCATAGCAGGTTTAGCTTAAATCTCAGGAAAAATTTCCTAACTGTAAGAACAGGAGGACAATGGAATAACTGCCTATGGAGGTTGTGGAAATGCCTTCACTTGAGGTTTTCAAAAGGAGTCTGGATAGCCATCTGTCTTGGATGGTTTAGACACAACCAATCCCGAATCTTGGCAAGGGGTTGTATGTGATGACCTTTGTGGTCCCTTCTAACCCTATGGTTCTATGATTCTATTATTCTATATCAAGAACAAAGATATGCTTCAACTGAAATGTTATACAAAATATTTCACCCTCCTGAGATTGAGGCCATCAGCCTTTACTTCTGCTGTGTAGTTGTATGATGTTGTCAGCCGGGACTGAACCCTGGATTTATGAATCTAAAAACATTATACTCTCTTGACTGAGCTGGAAGAATGATCATGTCAGTTGAGAAGTAGACTCATACGTGTCATTCTGCCACAAAATGGGGACAAAGAGCTGCATCAAGCTGATGTGATCTACAGTACTCTTTCTTAGCCCTCGTTTTAATTGGGGAAACAGTTAAATGAGAAATTGGAAGAATATATATATATATATAATGAACAGTTTTTGTGGCAATGACTGCAAAATCAATAATCATACTTCATCGCCCAAAATAACATGTTTGGTGTGTTAAGTGTTTCAGTGGTTTTCCTACTCAGGGGCCCACAAGTTGGGTGAACAGGACTGAGGGATGGAGCACATGGCAAGAAGACAGGTATCCGACAGTTACAACCCACGGCATCTGTACCTGTATTCCCCCTCTGTGGTCCAGCAATGGAACCAACTTTAAGGTTTCTGGCTCCTCAGCTCCTGACTGAAGTTTTTTTCAGGCTGCTATTCCATGCGTACACTGTGGCTAGGTCTACACTGCGGGGGGTGGGGGGGAGAGGGGGAGAGGGGGAGTTGACCTAAGATACGCAACTTCAGCTACGCTGCTGCTCCTCCGTCGACTCCACTTCCACCTCTTGCGCACGGTTGAGTTCTGGAGTCGACTGCAGAGCAATTGGGGATCGATTTTATCGCGTCTACACTAGACATGATAAATTGAACCCCAATAGATCAATCAGTACCCGATCCGCGGGTAGTGTTGACATTCCCTGTGTTATTCACTGAAAGTCCTAAAAGGCTTGTGTCTGCACTTTGCGCTCTCTCCAGAGGCTATAAATAGTGTAATTGTCCATAGTTATAAGTTACCACACAGACATTTCACATTTATAGTTCAGGTGAAAGCATTATAGAGGAAATGTCTTAAAACAATAAAAGAACCTACACACACATTAATGAGCCTACCAGAGATCACCCCAGCTAAACCTCAGGGTGAAGTAGGAGACAGCCCTTGAAAGACCACCCAGGGATTTTTCCTCTGGTTACAATTTCATAACAGCTTTAGCAAGGGGTGAAAATAATATTAAACTCTTACCGGTACAGGGGCCTAGCTCCGGGCCTCCGGAAGGGGTAGGGCTGGGGGTCAGCCTTCCCCAGCCAGCCCATCTGTGCTGCCTGGCCTGCATGGCTCGGGGCTCCCATAGCGATTTAAAAGGGCCTGGGGCTCTAGCCACTGCCGTGGTAGCGGCGGTGGTGGCCATGAGCCTCAGGCCCTTTTAAATTGTTGGTCCCAGTGCAGCTGCCCCTTTTCCCCACCCTGTCAATGGCCTGGCAGGGAGAGAGGGAAGGGGCAATGACGTACCAGCTGGTACCGGCTTCTTACCGGCTTTCTTTCACCCCGGCGTTAGCTCAGAACAAGAACCTGCATGCATAGGTCAGTCTTTCCTTTATACAGCGTGGGCCTTTGAACTTTAGATTCTGGGAAGAAGTAATCAGCAGACAATGCTCCCTTCTTCAGGAAGTAGCTTCAAAAGGCTGGGGGTTTGCACCACTGGAGGAGGACATTTGCAATCACCTCCCCCTAGAGCAGTGGTTCTCAAACTTTTGTATTGGTGACCCCTTTCACACAGCAAGCCTGTGAGTGCTACCTCCCCCATATACATTATATGTTTTTTATACAGTCAAACCTCGCAGTAACGCGCCCTGCCATAACTAGAAATCACATATAACGCGATCATAAGTTGGCTCCCCTTTAAGGCCTAATATCAATGGTCCCTGTGGAAGTAGAGAAAGAACTGACAGGGATTTGTAGGGGATCTTAATGTAAGACAGTCTCTGTTAGCAAGAGTTAGGCTAGTTGTTACCCTAATAACGCGAGATTTGTAGAAGCGAGGATTGTGTGAGGTGAGTGGAAAAGAACTGTGTGAGAAGTTGTTTCGACCTTGTGTCGATAATGTGTAGATAATACAAAATGGAGACTGGAGTCTCTTAAGTGAGAAAAACAAAATATTGCTTATTATTGTCTGTAACAAAAGTATAAATGCTGCTGTAATTGTTTACCTGTTTAGAGACCTATCTAGGAAGGGGAGACCCTATGTCCTAGTGCACTCTCTCCCTGCTGTAGCTGCTAAACAGAATAAAGTATCTGACTTTGCTGTACCCAAACAAAAAGTAAGAACTAAGTTTTTCTCCGACATCCCCAACACCATGGCGCCCACCGGGACATTGATGTGCCCCCGCCTAGTGTCCAGCAGGGCAGAGATGCTGCGGCCCCACATCTGCCGGGGACAGAGAACGCCGAGGCTGCGGGTGCCGGTGCTCACTGTCCCCGGCAGGCCCGGGGTCGAGGCTTCTCTCGAAGCTGGAGAGAAGCCGTGGCCCCGCACCTGTCAGGGACAGAAATCATCGGCGCCCGCAGCCTCAGAGTTCTCTGTCCCCGGCAGGCGTGGGGCCGTGGCTTCTCTCCCCTGCTGGGCACTGGGCACTAGGCACTAGGCGGCGCGCATCAATGCACCACGTTGGGGACCACTGACTTAAACTGACTGGCTTGAAACCCCGCTATATTGCGACCCCCCATTTATTGCTATGAAATTTTTTTGGACCACAAACATCGCGTTATAGCGGGGTTTCACTGTATTTAACACCATTATAAATCCTGGAGGCAAAGTCGGGTTTGGGGTGGAGGCTGACAGCTCGCGACCCCCATGTAATAACCTCGCGACTCTCTGAGGGGTCCCAACCCCCAGTTTGAGAACCTCTGCCCTAGAGATTCCCCCAACAAACCACTTGACACTGTTTGTTCAAAAGTCCATTCTTGTCTGCCCCATTGTTCAGTATTGTCCTTTGAAGTTCATAATACCTCCCAAGGCTCACAGTAGTCCATCAGCTTTGCATTTCATGCAGTGGATGCCAAAGAGACTTAAACAAAATTGAATCACGTTTTTCAAGGATAATGCAAGAAATTGCCATATCTATGACACCCACATAGAAACTACACACTATTCTGATTGGGGATCTGACCATGACCACATCTAAGAAGGAAGAGAAGAAGAGATAGGGCAAGAGGGACTGTGCCTAGGCTCAGTTACTCACAAACCTCAGACTCCCAGAAGCAGTGAGACCAGACTAGGGTCTTTTTTATTAGAAATATTGAGGGATTTTTAAGGGTAAAGTAAGTCTGGTTAGGGAAATCCCACTGCTAGGCCTTGCTTTCCTACAATCTGTAACCAACAGGTTTAAACTAGAAGCTCAGAGAGACCATGAAACACATGGGATCCACTGGTTGTGTCTACTTGCAGCAGACCGGTTGCTAGGCAGGGTGATATGACACCAAGTTGTAACACGGGACTGTCATTAAAACCTTGACGTCTCTACTTTCAGAGATTGCATGCAGTGACCCCTGTGTAGCTCCATTTAGTCCTCAACTGTTGTAAAACAGAACAAAATTAATGGAGCTGTGCTGGTTACCAGCATTGACTCTGAAGGGATTATGCTGATTTATACCAGTTGAGAATCTGGAGCAAAGCTGATTCAAGCCAGCTGGAGATCTGTCCCAATGACTTGACAGGAGCAATGGAGACATAAGATGCTACTCAGTGATACCAGAAGCTGGTCTATTAATTGTATTACCAAAGACACTGGAGGCATTTTACCGTGAAAAGCCAGCTCATATAATTTGTTGTGCATTAAGGATCACTGATAGTAGAAGAAGCCTGAGGGTAACGCCCAGGCCCTACTGAAGCCAAGGTCAACATTCCTATTGACATCCATCAATGGGGCCAGGATCTCACCATGAGAGTTTATCCACTGATTAATATGGAATCTATGTCTCTTGGTAGCACTATGTTCAGAAATGTGTGTGTGTGTGCATGTGTGTGTGTGTGTGTGTGTGTGTGTGTGTTTTCCTTGAAAATGCAGATGAATCTACATTTGGACCTAACATCAAGAGGAATTTTGTCAGCTTAATGTGAAAAGTTTATTTGTACTATTTTAGGTAACTCCCCATTTACCTTCTCCTTTGGGACCTTGTTTGAGAGTTAAATGTTCACCAGATTTTCACAAGGGATCCAAGATCTCCCTTCAGAAAGTTACTATATATCAAAGACAATCACCTTCAACAAGTCATATCTCACTAGAAGTCCGTTTTTAAATTACTGATTGTTTTATTGCATTTCAAGTTTGAATGAGAGGTAAGAATATTCCTCTTGCTTACTTGATTGATTTTCCTGTTCCTTTCTTTATTTCTTGTTTGCTTTCTCACATAGGCACCAGCTCCCTATGAAACTAAATGAGAGTTAAAGGATTAATTCTTTTATACTCTTTGGAAAGTCAAGCAACATTTAATTTATGTGTTGTGTTATACTTTTTGTCATTTGGCTAAATGTGCTTTGCAGGAATATACATTACCACAACTATGTTTATGAATTTTGGATTTAATTGTAACACACATTAATGCAGTTCTTTTGGATTTAATTGTAGTCAAGTCCAAAGTCAAGGAATTAAAATATAACATGGATGGGAAGGGAAGAAAATTCATAACCTATTTTCTGTCCCCTCAAAAGTTTGCAGTCAAATTTGAAATGTAATGCAAAGGTGTTTTTTTGTTTTTGTTTTATTTTTACAAAATACTATACTATGAAATATGCTAAAGTTATCTAATATGATCTCATGATTAGTTAGATTTCTTGGCCCGATAGTCTTCTCTGTTTCATCATTTTTACAATTGAGTAACCTTATTGATTTCAAAGGAGATAATCCTGATTTACTCCTGGAGGAATGAGAGTAAAATCAGAAGAAGCAGTATTAAGACTAGAGATGTTTGAAGACAATGGAGGGAAACTTTTCTGCTTGTCATATCAGGCTAATACTATTCCAAATAATGAAGATATATATATATATATATATATATATATATATATATATATATATATATATATATATATAGCCATATACACCTTTATGTCGATATAACGCTGTCCCCGGGAGCCAAAAAATCTTACCACATTATAGGTGAAATCATGTTATATCAAACTTATTTTGATCCACTGGAGTGTGCAGGCGTGCCTCCCCGGAACACTGCTTTACTGCATTATATCCGAATTTGTGTTATTACGGGGTGTGTTATATTGGAGTAGAGGTATAGCTTATCATAAAAATGAAATTTGGGAAGCTCAAATCCTCTCTCATTTTCACTAATTGTGTACCAGTATCAGAGGAGTAGCTGTGTTAATCTGGATTTGTAAAAGCAGCAAAGAGTCCTGTGGCACCTTATAGACTATCAAACGTATTGGAGCATGAGCTTTCGTGGGTGAATGCCCACTTCGTCGGATGCTCCCACGAAAGCTCATGCTCCAATACTTTGTTAGTCTATAAGGTGCCACAGAACTCTTTGCTGTATACCAGTGCATCTCCAGTGAATGGAGAATTAGCCCCCTTGATTGCAATGGAGTTAAGCCTGATTTAAGCCTGTGTGAGTTAAAGGGTTATCAAGTCCTTTATTTTTTGCATCTTGATTCCACCTAAATATACATATTATTATGTCATGTTTTGGATTATATATATTCTATATATTATATATACTATAAATGTCCTATACTGCAATAGATACATTTTGCAAAATTAGTGCAGAGAGTGGAATCTTGATTCCTAATAAGACTTCTGGTGTATGAAAGAAGTTTGAGATCATACTGTGAACTCCTAATTCATGTAGTTTATATAAATATTCTAACAGACTTCATGTGCCTCTATTTAAGAACATCCAGGATGTTATTTTTTCCCTTCTACAATCAAATGTCGGGAGAATATAGACTGCTTATCTCAGATGGTTTATTGTGCTAATATATTTTAATGTAGCTCAGTTTTATATATGCTTTGTGAAAGGTCTAGAATATCACAAAGATCTCTCTCTCTCTCTCTCTCTCTCTCTGTCAGTCTAGATTCTTCAGTTGCCATGTTGCTAGTTTTTACAATACCTGACAAAAAATTAAATCTTTATTCTTACAGAAGGAACACTCAAGCAATGGAACCCAGTAACCACACCAGGGTGACTGATTTCATCATGCAGGGTCTCTTTGACCACCCTCAACACCCACGGCTGATCTTTGGCCTATTCCTCTGCCTTTATATGACTGCCATCATGGGTAATTCATTGATCATTGGGGCTATTGCCATCCACCCACCTCTCTACACTCCCATGTACTTCTTCATTGCCAATTTAGCCCTGGTTGACATTTTGTGCACTTCCTCAGTCCTACCGAAAATGCTGAAAAACCTGTTGCAGGAGAAGAAAACCATCTCCTTTGATGGCTGCATGGCCCAGCTCTTTGCCTTTACTTTGTCATCAGGGACAGAGCTTGTGCTTCTCACTGCTATGTCATATGATAGGTATGTTGCCATCTGCCACCCCTTACGCTATGTCAATCTCATGAGTAAGGACATTTGCATCAGTTTAGCAGCTGATGTCTGGGCTGTTGGTACCATCAATTCATTGGTGCACACATTACTCATGCTGCGCCTGGATTTCTGCGGACCCAACCTAATCCAGCATTTCTTCTGTGAGATCCCACCAGTGTTGGCACTCTCTTGCAGCTCCACCTATCTCAATGAAATCATGATCTTCATGGCTGACATCTTCTTGGCAATGGTGAACTTCCTGCTGACCACCGTGTCATATAGCTTCATCATCATCGCCATCTTTAAAATCCAGAGCTCCAAAGGGAAGCAGAGAGCCTTCTCCACCTGCTCCTCCCACCTGCTCGTGGTCTCCTTGTACTACTCCACCATAATCTACACCTACATCCGGCCCACTTCAAGTTACTCGCTGGATAAGGACAAGATGGTGGCCATAATGTACACCCTAGTCACTCCCACCCTGAACCCTGTGATCTACAGTCTGCGCAATAACGAGATCAAAGTGGCCATAAGGAAAATCCTTCCCTTTACCACAAAATAGCATTTTTTCCAAGAGTGAACCTGATTCTCACCTGCCTTGTCCCTTGTAGGCCAGGTCCAAATGTGATGTAAATTTTCATAGAACTAAGGATTTCAATAAACATACATTTGCGCTCTGGTACATTCACTATAATGGAATTACAAAAAATGTATACCAGCTGGGGATGTGTTTCACTGACTGCAGTAGGGCTAGGCTGAGGATCACACCCCACTGACATTGGTGGAACTATGTTGAGTCACACTAGCTGGACTGTGGCACATGGGACACTAGCTGGACTATGGCACACAAGGTACCTACTGGGATTTTCAAAAGCACCTGGGCACCTAAAATTCATTAATTTTAAAGCAATTGAGGTGCCTAGATGTGCTGGGAAAACACTTTAGGTGCCTAAATACCTATAAAAATCTGACCCATTTTGTAGCACATTATTTTGAATGCAGTCTTGCTGAATCAGAATATTCTATTCTATTCTATTCCATTCTATTCCTGAGTCAGTAAATATGATAACTAAATAAAACTGACTATCTCTCTGTTCATTTCCAAATGGTCCATCTATAAACATATCTGGACTCATACTAACCCTGGCTACATCTGCATGAAATATTGTCCGGCCCTTAGCTATTCTAATTCAGAATAGCTTCAATGAAACCAGTGGGGTTATAAGATTTGCTCCAGTTGAGGATCTTGCTTATTTGAGAGTGGTGAACCTGTGAATATCCAATGTACCAAGGGATGGACACTGCAGAGGGATGCTTGGAGATCTCAGAGGGTGGATTGTGCCTACTGTTAACTTGCACAGGGACAGTAGAACCTTTGCAGGCTAAGAGGGGAGTGTTTGTGTTGCCCATGGCCGATGGAGTCAGGGAGCATCACAACTCCACAGGGAAATGAGGCAGAAGAATTCCTATATTCCCCAGTTTCATTAATTGCTCTAGAGATAAGGCATCCTGATTTCTAGAGTGAACAGCGGTATGCATGCCCATAACCGCCTATGGAACTTTTTCTTGAAGAACATAGGTGCTGAGTGAGTTTAGGAGCCTACCAATTTTCAACAGCAGATGAGTGCAGGTTTTGTGAATACCAGTGGTGACTCATTCTGGGATTTAGGCACCAGAAGTGGCTAAGGCATCTAAATTTCTATGTGAATCTTTCATAAGGCTATTTTACACCACTCCAGTAATATAAAGGCACCTCAAAGTGAGTCTAAATATAACTTACACCCAAAGGTCATAAGACTTCCCTGAATTAAATTTGTTTGATCTATAGAAGATCTTTTAGAAGAATACATCCAATCTGGATTTTAAAATAGCCAGAGAGGGAGAATCCACTAAATCCTTGGTAAAAAGACCGAAAACACAGTACTAGATCCACATTGGTGTAAACTGGAGTAGCTCCATAGAAATCAGTGAACCAGGCCCAGTTGTGCAGTGGCCTGTACTGTAAGACTGGCAAGCAACAAAAATTGATCTCATCCTGTTAAAAAAAAAAATCTGAAAATCAGCAAAACTGGGTCTCAACTAGACTGGTAAAAACTGGCTTGTTTAAGTGAATGGAACTGTGTTAAATAGTCTCCAGGGGTCCTGGGACATTCACAGATTGTCATGAAAATGAGCTGAAAGAGACTAGAAATGAGTGGAAATGTTTACAGTTGAAATCACCAAAATGATTGGTGAATGGTGATTGGATGAGGCTAAGAACATAAGAATGACCATTCTGGGTCAGACCAAAGGTCTATCTAGACCAGTACCCTATCTTCTGACAATGGCCAATGCTAGTTGCTTGGCTGCACCACCTGGAACATTATTTATCTGGGGGTCACTCCACGGGATTACAGAGGGATGGATGAAGTGGAAGGAGAGAGCTTTATCATCAAGGCGACTAACCCCACCAACACCCAAGACCCTGGCTCAACCATGACCTCTTTAGGCCTTCTTTGTCCAGCTTCTGAAAGATGCCTGGACCAAACCTGGGCAGACAGAAGGAACTGACTGACATCACCCCCACCTCCCTGGCTTTGGCTAAATCCCCCAAAACACAAGAAAAGGAGCCTCTGATTCCTGCTGTCACTCCACCATGTGTCATTTTCCTTCCTTGCTTTTCCACAATTTCTGCCTGTGCACGTCGGCGGAATCATTCTATGTATAGGTCCAGACTGTCATTTCGGACCTCAGGAGGTGTCCATCTGGAGTTTTTCTTCTTGTGCTGTTGGTGGGAGGGTAACTGTGTATCATTTGGCTGTTCAGTGTTATCCTGAAAGCATTCTTTGAGTCAGAGACGGCGAAAGTAGGCTTTTAGAAAGCTCATGCTCCAAAACGTCTGTTAGTCTATAAGGTGCCACAAGACTCTTTGCTGCTTCCTTGCTTTGTGTCTGCTCTTTCTAATCCCTCTCCATTTGTCTTCTATCTAGTAAGAGTCTGGCTTAGAGGCCACAGATGTGCAAACCTACCTTACAGAGCTGTAGGCATGTGACCAGAAAGGCAGCTAAAAGCAACCCCTTGAACAGCCAGAGCCTGGCAAGCATTTGCCAGGTCTCAGAGTGGCTGATCAGATCATGTGCTGGACCTATGTTTTTCTAGCCATGTGTGAGTCAGCACAAGAGACAGAAGTTGGCATTCTTTATCTTTGCTGTTCTTTTTCTGATGTGTGTTTCTCTTCTGCTAGGTTTGGACTCCAGCAACAACAAGAGCTCATGACCATCAAAACTATTTTTTTCTATTTTCTACCCAAAAAGGACAGTTAAGGCCATCTTTAATACCGTACAAAACCCTCTGTAAAAAGATGTTTTCCACAGAAAAGACTATATGGCTAAAAGGAAGGGAATAAGGGAAATTGTTGCCATGAAATCATTACTTAATGCTTTATTTTACATAGAGCTAAACTGTTTGTGTTTGTATATTGGTTTTTGGGGGGACTTTAATAAAAGAGTTTAAAAAGATATTCAGTGATGGAGATAATGATATGAATCAGCAGCAATAACTGGATGTGAAACCCATGACCTCAGTGAATGGTTTATTGATGTAACAGTGAACAACTGTTTGATTGATATCTTATTCATTGTTGAGATTGAGACATTGCCTTATGGGCACAACAGGTATTTTGGAAAAACCCTCAAAATTTCTAAAGCTGAAAACTATTTTTAGAGTTAGATAAAAATGCATTCGGATAGAAATTGCTTTATTAAAATCTCTGACCTGAGTCCATTAAACATGGGCAGATCTCAGCAGATAGGTGACTGAAAACTTTTGGGTTTTTAATGATTCACAAGAAATTAGCGAACAGAGAGATTCTCAGTTTTATTTTGTTATCATACTTACTCATTGAGGAATAGAATAAAATATTCTAATTCAGCAAGACTGCATATGAAGTAATGTGCTACACCTTGGGTCAGATTTTTATAGGTATTCAGGCACCTAAAGGTTGGGTGTTTTTGGAGCATCTAGGCACGTAACATGCATTAAAATCAATGCACTTAAGGTGCCTGGGTGGTTTTGAAAATCCCAGTATGTACCTAGCCACCTTTAAAAGTCTACTCCATGTGCCATAGTCCAGCTAGTGTGACTCAAAATAGCTCCACTGATGTCAATGGGGTCCAATCCTCAGCTAGTGTAAATCAGCATAGCCCCACTGCAATCAGAGCAACACATTGTAGCTGATGTAAATCACTGTAGTTCCATTATAGTGAATGGATCATAGTGCAAATTAGAGTCTATTGAAGTCCATAGTTCTACAACAATTTACATCACCTTTGGACCTGCCCTAGAAGGGACAAGGCAGGTGAGAATTAAGTTCAGTCTTGGAAAAACTGCTATTTGTTGGTGAATTGAAAGATTTTCCTGATGGCCACTTTGATCTCCTTATTGCATAGACTATAGATCAGAAGGTTCAGGGTGGAAGTGACTAGGCTGTACATTATGACCACTACCTTGTCCTTATCCAGTGAGTAACTGGAGGTGGGCTGGATGTAGGTGTAGATGATGGTGGAGTAGTACAAGGTGACCACAAGCAGGTGGGAGGAGCAGGTGGAGAAAGCTCTCTGTTTCCCTTTGGAGCTCTGGATTTTAAAGATGGTGATGATGATGAAGCTCAGTGGTCAGCAGGAACTTCACCATTGCCAAGAAGATGTCAGCCATGGAGATCATGATTTCATTGAGATAGGTGGAGCTGCAAGAGAGTGCCAACACTGGTGGGATCTCACAGAAGAAATGCTGGATTAGGTTAGGTCCACATAAATCTGGCTCCTCCCTACCTGTGATCAACCTAGATGGCCACTAGATTGATCCAACTCTGGATTGGTAACTACAACCTCAACTGTCGGGACAGTGTGTGTGTGTCATACAATCATAGAAGGTTAGGGTTGGAAGACATCTCAGAAGATCATCTAGTCCAGGGGCCAGCAACCTATGACACGCGTGCCAAAGACAGCACACAAGCCGATTTTTAATGGCACGCTGCTGCCTGCCGGAGTCCTGGCCGCCGGCGCCTGGGCTGAGCGCGGCCGGTGGCCGGGACCCCAGCAGGCAGCGGTGTCCCATTAAAAATCCTGCCCGGCCCAGCCTCCTCTTCTCCAGTCCCCACCCACCACTTTCTCCTGTGGGGACAGGGGGCAAAAGCTTGGTCCTGCTGGCTGCTGCTGCAGGGCAGCCTCCACCAGCTGCCAAGCTCCCCTGCCTCTTCCCCCAGTGTGATGGGTTCCTGCACCTCCTCTGCACCCGCCCAGTGGCAGAACAGTTGATGGCCCTGTAGAGGGAGGGGGAGAAGCGGGGCCGGAACTGCAGCCGCAGCCGTGCTCACTGCTCGGGGGAAGAGGCAGAGGCGGGGGCGGGGCCTTGGGGAAGGAGGGTGGAATCAGGGCATATCCCCTCCAGCCCCCTGCTGTGAGCTGCTCAGGGCAGGGGGCTGGGAGCATCCCCACCCCGATCCCAGGCCACTCCCATCCCCCTACCCTGACTCTTTCACCCCCCACACATACCCAGCTCCCTCACACTCCATGCCCTGAATCCTGCACCCCCCACACATACCCAGCTCCCCCACACTCCATATCCTGACTCCTGCATTCCCCTCATGTACCCCCATCCCTCTGCCCTTGACTCCTGCACCCCCCACACATACCCAGCCCCCCTCACCCCATGCCCTGACTCTTTCCCCCCCCCACATCCCCACCCCCACCCTGAGCACCAAACAAAAGCTTCTGCACACACAGCCCACACATTCCCACCTGCACTCCTTGCACCAAATTGCAGCTCCCCAGGTAAGCGCTCCACACTTAAACCTCCTGCCCCAACCCTGAGCTCCCTACCTCAGTGGATTGAGCATTGGCCTGCTAAACCCAGGGCTGTGAGTTCTATCTTTAAGGGGGACATTTAGGAAACTGGGGTAAATATCTGCCTGGGTAGTGGTCCTGCTTAAAACAGGGGGCTGGACTAAACAACCTCCTGAGGTTCCTTCCATCCCTAATATTCTATGGTTCATTCTAGCTCCTGGCCAGACCCTACACACCAGCCCTGTGCTCAGTGCACTCCCACCCTCAGCTGAGTGCAGAGAGAGAGGAAGAGAATGAGCTAAAACCAGGGAGAAGGTACGTACCAACTCTATGTGGGCAGGGCCAGGACCCCAGACCAGCAGCAGGCTGAGGGGGGCCTGCAGCCAGGACCCTGACTGGCAGGAGCTGGCGGATGGAACCACACACGGGCAGTGGGCTGAGCAACAGCAGGATGAGCCACTCAGCCTGCCGCCGGTCTGGGGTTCTGGCCACCGGTCCTGCTCAGCCCGCTGCCTGCCTAGGTGAATGGAACCCCAGGCTGCAGCAGGCTGAGTGGGCCGGCGGCGTAAGATCAGCAGTTTAATTTAATTTTAAATGAAGCTTCTTAAACATTTTGAAAACCTTGTTTAGTTTACATACGACAATAGTTTAGTTATATAATATACAGACTTATAGAGAAAGACTTGCTAAAAAACGTTAAAATTTATTACTGGCATGTGAAACCTTAAATTAAAGTGAATAAATGAAGACTCGGCACACCACTTCTCAAAGGTTGCTGACCCCTGATCTAGTCCAACCTTCTCCTCAAAGCAAGACCAACACCAGCTAAATCAGCCCAGCCAAGGTGTTCTCAAGCCAGGCCTTAAAAACCTCTATGGATAGAGATTCCACCACCTCCCTAGGTAACCCAGTCCTGTGCTTCACCACCCTCCTAGTGAAATAGTGTTTCCTAATATCCAACCTAGACCTCCCCCACTGCAACTTGAGACAATTGCTCCTTGTTCTGTCATCTGCCACCACGAGGAACAGCCTAGCTCCATCCTCTTTGGAACTCCCGTTTAGGTAGTTGAAGGCTGCTATTAAATCCCCCCTCCCTCTTCTCTTCTGCAGATTAAACAAACCAGTTCCCTCAGCCTTTGCTCATAACTCATGTGCCCCAGCCTCCTGATAATTTCCGTTGCCCTCTGCTGGACTCTCTCCAATTTGTCCACATCCTTTCTGTACTGAGGGCCCCCAAACCGGACACAATACTGCAGTTTTGTGGCCTTACCAGTGCTGAATAGAGGGGAATAATCACTTCCCTCAATTTACTGGCAATGCTCCTACTAATGCAGCCCAATATGCTGTTTGCCTTCTTGGCAACAAGGGCACACTGCTGACTCATATCCAGCTTCTCATCCACTCTAATCCCCGGGTACTTTTCTCTAGAACTGCTGCTTACCCAGTTGGTAACCAGCCTCTAGCGGTGAATGGAATTCTTCCATCCTAAATCCAGGACTCTGCACTTGTCCTTGTTGAACCTCATCTGATTTCTTTTGGCCCAATCCTCCAATTTGTCTAGGTCACTCTGAAACCTATCCCTTCCCTCCAGCATATCTACCTCTCCCCTTGGTTAATGTCATCTGCAAATTTGCTGAGGGTCCAATCCATTCCGTCATCGAGATCATTATTAAAGATGTTGAACAAAACTGGCCCCAGGACTGCTTGATACTGGCTGCCAGCTAGACATTGAGTGTTGATCACTAACCATTGAGTCCAACAATCTAGCCAGCCTTCTATCTATCTTATAGGCCATTCATCCAATCCATACTTTTTTAATTTTCCGGCAAGAATACTGTGGAAGACTGCATCAAAAGCTTTGCTAAAGTCCAGGTAGATCACATCCACTGCTTTCCCCATATCCAAAGAACCAGTTATTTCATCATAGAAGGCAATCAGGTTGGTCAGGCATGACTTGCCCTTGGTGAATCCATGTTGACTGTTCCTGATCACCTTCCTCTCCTCCAAATGCTTCCAAATGGTTTCCTTGAGGACCTGCTCCATGATTTTTCCAGTGACTCAGGTGAGGCTGACTGGTCTGTGGCTCCCCAGGTTCTCCTTCCCTTTTTTTAAAGATGAGCACTATATTTTCCAATCATCCGGGATCTCTCATGATCACCATTAGTTTTCAGAGATAATGGCCAATGGCTCTGCAATTACACCAGCCAATTCTCTCAGCACCCTCAGATACATTAGATCTGGATCCATGGACTTATTCATGTCCAGCTTTTCTAAATGGTCCTTAACCTTTTCTTTCACCGCTAAGGGCTGCTCACCTCCTCCCCATACTGTGTTGCCCAGGAAAGCAGTCTGGGAGCTGACCTTGTCTGTGAAGGTTGAGGCAAAAAAAGCATTGAGTACCTCAGTTTTTTCCACATCCTCTGTCAGTAGGTTGCCTCCCCCATTCATTAAGGGTACCACACTTTCCCTGACCTTTTTCTTGTTGCCAACATACCTGTAGAAACCTTTCTTGTTACCGTTCACGTCCCTTGCTAGCTGCAACTCCAGTTGTGCTTTGGCCTTCCTGATTACACCCTTGCATGCTCAAGCAATATTTTTATACTCCTCACTAGTCATCTGTCCAAGGTTCCACTTCTTATGAGCTTTCTTTTTGTGTTTAAGCTCACTGAAGATTTCACTGTTAAGCCAAGCAGGTCGCCTGCCATATTTGCTATTATTTCTGCATATCGGGATGGTTTGTTCCTGGGCCCACAATAAGGGTTTTTTAAAATGCAGCCCACTTTCCTGGACTCCTTTCCCCCTCATACTAGCCTCCCAGGGGATCCTGCCCATCAAATCCCTAAGGAAGTCAAAGTTTTATTTTCTGAAGTCCACGGTCTGTATTTTGCTACTCTCCTGTCTTCCTTTTGTGTGTGTGTGTGACTCAATGCACATGCTAATTGTTGTATCTTCAATAAACATGGTGTATTGCCTTTCCCCCTGAAAAAGATCCTGAGTGCTTCTTAGAAGCATAACATTTGTGGTGGAGAATAGCAAAAGGGGGAAGACATACCCTTTGATTGTAGAAAATCCTGCTAAAAGGTATACCATACGTATAAAGTGATCGATCATTCAGGTGTGCACCCCCCTGGTCGTAGAGGTGCCGAGCAATAGAGGGAGGATTAGACTCCTCCCTCTAACCCGTCTGTTGGGGAAAATTATACAGATAAGATATATGTTTAAACTGTTTGTACAAACTGTCTAGGTATATACACCCCCAGTCGTAGAGATACTGGGACCTAAGGGGGAGGATTAGAGTCCTCGCTCCTTACTGTCTGTTGGGAAAAAATGCCTAGGTGAATATACCCTCAGTCATAGCAGGGTAGAACCCAAAAGGTAGGGGTTGCATCCCCCCTCCTGCTCTGTCAGGCAGATTTTTTAGTAGATATAGATTTTTTGTGCTTTGTAAGTTCCAGCATGAGTGTGGGCACAGAAAAGTTATAAAGATAAAAAAGATTCATAAAGAAAATATGTTCAGGCAAAAAGAGTCCCTTAAGGACCAAGCTCAATAAGAGCAGAAGAAATTGCCATTCATACAGGAAATTACTCCTTTTAAGACAATTTTGCAAAAGTTTGGGCACAGCCCATGGACTGAACAAGCATTAGCCAATGTGCATACTATAACTGATTTGGCAGATGGATTTGCAATATATCTGTTGGTCTACAGGCCATCGACACCGATAAAAAGAGACTCGGCTGCAAGTTGTCTATTGTGGGAAGAATGCAATGAGGCATTCCTTTGCTTGGCTAGCTGCCGAGAGGAGAACGCTGCACTGCATGAGAAATTTGGTGTATCTGAACAAGAAACTGTAAAATTGAAAATACTGGCCACTGGGACCAAAGCCAGTTAGACATTCTCAAAGATACCCTAAGAGAAGTTAAAATAAAAGAGAAGAGATTATCTGAACAGGTAGAGGAAAAAGAGAAAACACAAAAAGAGAATCAGATTTTACAGGGAATGGTAAAGAAATTAACTTTAGAACAAGGAAATCCCTTGTCAATCACAACCGCTGTGAATCTATTGTTAAATGTCTTAAAACAAAACTGGGGTTTGCAACCTGCCAAATAGTGTCTGTGGTGGCAGGAGAATGGGATCAAGCCCAATACGGCGAGATCCCTGAATGGGAGGGAAAATGGGACCCTAGTGAAGCTTGGAATGGAGATATGTGAGATGAGCCCCAGGGATTGGAACCTATTCAACAAAACCCTATTGCAGCAATATGACGAACTACAGTCACAACACCAACAGAGTGTGGGGAAGAACCACTGTCCCTGTATCAGCCACTGACTTAAAAGCCATGACTGATAGTTTGGGACCCCTAAAAAAAGACCATTTCTCCAGATGGTGCTCTAATGCGTTTTTGCTCGCAATAAGGGAAGACCTGAACACCACTGAAGTCCATTGATTGATGGGTGTCTGCACGGCTTCAGATATTCGGGGAGTCCGAGATAGGATTATAGTCAATGAGAACAGCAGCATAGTGCCTTTAATGGGGGAGCAAATAGGCAGGCGCAATTTCATAGCACAAGCCATAGCCACAACCCAAAAGCCCAATAAATACCCCGAGAATTATTTAACCCGATGGGGTCTGATGCAGATAATGGCCGTCTTACCATCATTGGGCAAGGCCACAGCACTGGATACAGTGACATTCACCATAGAATCCTAAAGACACTGTGCAGTTTCCCTAACCCCCTACTACTCTGGAAGACTTGGAATTTGGCAAGAGGGTCGCCCAGCTACCCTAGGGGAACTAAGAGGCTTGGTCCAACCAATTACTACCCATTCTGGACCACAATCCACTATAAAAAAAGAAAGAGCTGCCTATGTAGCTGCATTAGAACCAGCAGTTACATACACCAATGAAAGCGGAACAAAGGGAATCAGAGGATCCCGAGGAAGATATACTAGAGGCCACTCCCATGGATGGGGAAATCGGGGGCAACAAGGAGTTCAGTTATATCCAGACCTCTGGCAATATCAGACAGCCTCCTCCCAGCAATCAAAGGAGGGAAGTGAGCACACGGAAAATGAGGTTCGCCAGATAGCGTGGGGCAAACCAAGAACAGTGGAATGGGGCCCTCAAACTAGAACTAGTCAGGGAGACCATGAGGTTGAAAACTCCACCAACAGAGGTGACTAGCATAACTGCTAGTGCAACACCCTCTTCTTCCTTGATGCAATGCTTCCCGGACCCACACTCTTTTCTGGGACAAGAATAGAGGGGCCCACTGAATGAGGAACCCCCACCACCAGTAGCAGCACAGAAGTGGAGGTTCATAGGCATGGTCTCCTGGAATCCTGAGGGACGACCATGTGTGTACATTAAGCAGGGTGGATATACCCCTAATGGATACAGGATCCGCTGTATCCTTAATGAAAACAACCCCAAAAGCAGGAAAAGATTAAAACAGGTAGTTTTGAAATCATTTCAAGGGAAACCTAGTCTCAGGTAGGAATGGACCCAAGCCCCCTTTTTGTTACAAGTGTTTTTTACATTAGGGGATTTGATCCAGACTCCTGATATGGTTGATGAAATTATTCTGGGATCTGACTGGTTGTTGAAAAACAATGTGGTGATAACAATGCAGTTGTAAGCAGAGGTCAGAAAAGGAACATCTGTGCTGACACAACTAAGCCAACAGATGGCACTGCAGACTGCCCTAACCAAGTTCCAGGAAAAATAGAAAGGCAGGAGTTATTTAATGTATCCCATCAGTTTATGCATGAAGGAGTGGAAGGGTCTTTAAGAAGGCTAAAGCAAGAAGCAGAGTGGGAGTGTATGTAAGATTATATTAAAACATGGGTGCAAAATTGTGTGTGGTGCTCTCAAGACAAGGTTCGTCCTCCACACTGTCAACTCATGATGCACGAACAAAGGCTTGGGCCGTGGCACAGGGTTCAAATTGATTTTATTGATAAATTGCCAAGGAGTAGGGAAGGATTCCAGTACTTATTGGTAATAAATAATTCCATTTCAGGATGGGTGCAAGCATTTCCTACCAAAAATAACAGCACCAGGGTGGTAGCCAAAAAGTTCTTTAATGAGGTAGTATGTACATATGGCACCCCTGAAAAAATAGATTCTGACAATGGGGGAGCCTTTGTCAGAGAAATCTTTACAATAATGATACAAACCTTGGGAATTAAACAAAAGCTCCATATACCATACCGACCTCAGTCGTCAGGCCAAGTAGAGCTCATGAACCGCACTATTAAGAAACCGCTCCAGAAGGTATCAAGTATCAGAGGGGTAGCCGTGTTAGTCTGGATATGTAAAACATGTGTCTGATGAAGTGGGGTATTCACCCATGAAAGCTTATGCTCCAATATGTCTGTTAGTCTATAAGGACTCTTTGTTGCCACAGGACTCTTTGTTGCTTTTTCCAGAAGGTAGTAAATCACAGAGGAAAAGACTGGCCGGATAAACTGCCCAGGATTTTGACTGTCATCCAGAGCAGTAATAGACAAAGGACAAAAACTCAACTCTTTCAAATTCTGTTTTGACATCCAATGCGCCAAATGATTGATCCTAGTTACCTGGTACAGGGTGAAGAAGAGAGCTCTAATAGAACCCAGCATGACTATTTCAAAGGCTCAAACAGGTACAAGAAGATAAAACCACCCTCCAGTATAGGGTTAATCAGGTCATCGAACACATGAACAACAAAATTCAGAAGCAAAGGACCACAAAGGCAGCTCTGTGGGAAACGAGACCAAGTCATGTACCTTAAAATGGAAAAAAGGGACCACTCACTGGAATCAAAGTGGATATGCCCTTACTCCATAGTGGGCCGCCTAATGTTAAAATCTCTTGGCTGCTGTATAAACAACAAATAGAATTAGGAAATAAAACTGCCTTGGTCATAGGATGTCCTGAGATGCAAATTCTTAGTTTAGCATCACTTGAACACAAAATATTTTGGGTAATACCTGGGAATGTTCAGGTATTAACACATCTTTTAAAACAACCGAAGAGGTCCTTGTTTGACACCTACAAATATGAATGGATGCAATATATTTCCAGCATGGTTAAGCCTGGTTCGTTATTGAGTGAGTTATTGTTAAAATTTCTCACCAACAGTCTGTGGAGACAGAAATATGGAAAGTAAGCCCATTCCCAAAACTGACCATGGGATCCTTCTGGCTACCCCAGGTTATGGGTCAGTGGATCCCATGTGCTTCTAAAGTTAACTGGGTCTGGGTGGAGTGTGGTCACTGTCCCTGTTCAACACTCCCTGGTTCAGATCCCTGGTATCCTGTTGCCTCCTGATTCTGGAATCAGTGTCCCAGATCCCCTGAGCTACTCTATTTGCTTACACGCATTCCCCAAGAGTTCCATCCCACCATGGTCTCTCTGAGCTTCTAGTTTAACCCCATCAGGGAAAGCATGGCAGGAAAGCAAGGCCAGGCAGAGGAATTTATTAACCAGACTCATTTTACTCTTAAAAGCACTCAAGAGTTTCAATAAAAAAAAAAGATACTTGTCTGATCTCACTCCTTCTGGGAGTCTGAGATTTGGAAGGAACTGAGCCCAAGTACAGTTCTTTCTGGTCTATCCCTCCTCTTCCGGCTTAGATGATGTGATGGGCAGCTCCCCGATCACAGTATTGTGCTGCTCCTACGTAGGGGTGATAGATGTGGCAATTTCCTGCAGTATCCAGAAAAAACTGATTACACTGTGTTTAAGTCCTTTGGCATCCATTGCATTAAATGCAAAGTTGATGGACTATTGTGAGTCTTGGGAAGTTTTATGAACTTCAATGGAAAAGAATGGACTTTTGAACAAACAGTGTCAAATGATTTCCCTGGGGAATCTCTAGGGGGAGGTGACTGCAAATTTCTGCCTCTGGTTGTGCAAAACCCCAGCCTTTTGAAGCTACTCCCTGAGGAAATGACCATTCCCTGCTGATTACCTCTTCCCAGAATCTGAAGATCAAAGGCTCACGCTGTATAAAGGAAAGACTGACCTATGCATGCAGGTTCTTCTTCTGAGCTAAAACTGCTATGAACTTGTTACCACAGAAAAACACCTAGATGGAGTTTGAAGGACTGAGGTGGGGTGATCACTGGTTGCTCTTTAGCATCTGCATAGGTTCTTTTATTGTTTTAAGATGTTTCCTCTGTAATGATTTCACCTGAACAGTAAATGTGCCTGCTTAGAAAGAGCTGTGTGGTAATTTATGACTATGCGCATTTACAGGCCTTTTAGGGCTTGCTGGAAATAACACAGGATAGTTAGGGCCTTTTGCAGCCTGGAAAAACCCTGGTCAGGAGGGACAGATATTTTGAAGAGAGGTGTCTTTCCCTTGAAAAACTAGTCAATTTCTATAAGTTATTATTAAAAGTTTTAATCTCTTAATAATAATGGAAGATAAATATCTTTTTTTTAGCTCTAGTACTATATGAACTTGGCTTTATTATGGTACTTACCTGCTGGAGCTGTAGTGATGTGAAAAACAGCTGTTCAATAAGGAATTTGTCTAACATCTGAGTTGTTACACTATTGGGTGAACAGTTTTTTTTATGGGATTTTCACAAGTGCTTGAACAGGTTGTGCACCTGGGGCCAGAGTTCGAAACATGAATTAAGCGCATGGGGCCAGATTTTTTATTTAAGCACTCAGTAAGATTTTCAAAACTATCTGGGGACTATATTTACAAGAGGATTTAGGCATCTAACTGCCACTTTAGGCACCTAAATCCCAGAATCAGGCCTCACTGGGATTCACAAAGCCCCTGAGTAGCCACCGCCATACACTATAGGGACCTTTGCCTGGCATGATGTTTTTGCACTGTAACCCTTCTGCTATCTGGAGTCAGCAACAACAAGGGCTGGGTTCAATGTCCAGGGTCCCTCTCACCAATATAACACAACCCCGCCTCCCCTCAGTAGCCGGGAAATATTAAACACACACACACACACACGGGTGCCTCTAGGAGGCAACACTTCCCCACTAACAAGTACTGAGTCTGTGTACAGCAGAGAAAAATTTAATGAAAAGAGGAAAGGAACCTGGCACCAGTTTGGGAAAACCCCACAACCATGATTCAAATATATCCGACCATGAGCAAAACTCCCTCTCCCGGGGACTTTGAGCAGTGTCATTTGCCTCCATATTTCTCACCTTATGGTGTGAAAAGCCAACAGACAAAGGTCCCTTTAAGATGACACTTCCCTCTCCCTCTACTGCCCCCCTACTCACAGCTGCTGTGTTTGACCTGTGGAGAGAGTTCAGAGGTGCATTCACATGAGTTCACCTTCCAGCTGGGCGGTTGGAGGGCGGGGAGGGGTGAAATGTCCAGCAATGTCTTAGCTGCCGCGCACCACTGCAACTGTCTCACAATTGATGCCATGCACTCTGCGTCGCTGCCTGCTGCCACCACTGAGCCCTCGTTCATCGTGCCTTCATTCGCTCCATCGCGCCATCGTATGCTCTGTCACTGATGTCCCCACACCTTCACGTTCCGCTGACACCTGTCTCTCTACTGTGACCTCTGTGAGTATGTCTCCTGGGGTTTCACCCAGCTCTCAGTGATTTCAGCTCTTAGCCTGGAGAACCTCACTGCTAGTGAAGGCTGCGCTGTCTCCTCCACAGAACTGTTGTCCCACAGCCAATCTAAGCACTTAGACCTGATTATCAGCGATTTCAGCTCTAGTGGTCACTTAACAAAACAAAACACTCTCAATGGAGCCTAATCAGCTCTGCCTTTAGACAGGGGAGTGGAGCAGGTCAAATGACTCCTATGACTCTTATGCAGAGCTCTCACCACCATGCAGAAACACCTATCCCCACTCTCTCTCTCCCTTTTTCCACATGATCTGGCATCTGGGCCCCCTGCCTAGTGAGTTCAGTCCAGTTAAGGGTGACCCCCTCAGTCTGGACAGGCTAATCGCAGTTCTGCTTCCCTTTATTTGTACAATCATAATGTAACCCTTCTGCCAGGCCGAATTGATAGCAGCAAGGTCCGGGTTCAATACATAGGGGTCTCTTCCCTACAACGTAATGCAAAACCAGCTCGAGTGCCCACCAAGTGACCTGGAAAAATCTTACACACACCCCTGGGCACCTCGAAGAGGCAATACTATTCAGACAATCCTTCTGTAGTAACAATTCCCCAGCACATCTGCTTCTGCATCTGAGCATGCACACTGCTGCTCCACTCAAGGTTTCCAGAGCAATGCAAGAACTGGGAGAAGCCAGATGTCCTATGTCTATGCCAACACTTTGTCTCTCCTCTTTCTTATCTCTCTCCATTTATCGTTAGTCTAAGAAGAGTCTGTCTACAGTGCTGTGGGACTGTGACCAAAAAGACAGATAAAAGCAACCCCTTAAACAGCCGGACCCTGGTTTGCAAGGTGTAGGGGTGGTTAATCACACTGTATGCTGTGCCTGGGTTTCTTTAGCCTGAGGTTGCAAGTGTGAGTCAGTACAGGAATGACAAGCAGCATTGCCAATCTTTGCTGTCTTTTTCTGTCTCTTTTCATGCATGTTTGTCTTGTTCCAGGATCGGACTCCAACAACAGCAGGTCATGGCCATCAAAACTGATGTTTTCTCTTTTCTAAGATTATCTTTAAGACCATTAAAAAACAGGTTTTGCATATGAAAGTCTCTACAGAGCTAAAAGGAAAGAGAAAAAGGGAAATTGTTGCAATGCAATCCTTCTTTAATACATTATTTTAAATATATCTGAACTATTTTTGTTTGTATGTTTCATTTACTGGGACTTTAATAAAATGTTAAAAAAAGAAATTCAATGATGGCTATTATAATAAGTCAGCAGCAATAAATGGACATGAAACCCCTGACCTCAGTGAGTTGTTTACTCTTGGAACAGTGCGCAACTGTTTGATTAATATCTTATACATTGTTGAGATTGAGACATTACCTTACTAAAACAACCTGTCTTTTTAAAAAAAAAATTAGGTGATAGAAATTCTTGAATTGAAATCTCTGATCTGAGTCCATGACACGTGGACTGGAGACCTTAAGAACTCAACAAATATGTGTTTGAGAGGTTTCTGGGGTTTAATGTCCCCCAAGGAAATAAGGCACAGAGAGAAAGTCAGTTTGATATTTTTTAACATATTTACTCATGGAGGCAGAGAATGGAATATTGTGATTCTATGAGACTGCATTTTCCATAATGTGATCCACAATGAGACAGATTTTAATCAGTATTTCAGAACCTAAAGGGTTTTCCTGGAGCACCTAACATGCATTGAAATCAGTGCGTATTAGGTGACATGGTGATTTTGAAAATCCCACTGGGTATCTAAATACCTTTAAAATTCTGACCCAACATGACAGCCCAGCTAGTGTGACTAGTACATTCTATGGGGCCTGATCTCCATCTACTGTAAATCACCATAGCCCCACTGCAGTCAGTGCAACACATTCCCACCTGGTGTAAATCATTGTAGTTCTATTCCAGTGAATAGACCATAATGAAAATTTATGTCTAATGAATTTCACAGTTTTGCAACAACTTACGCCACCTGTGGACCTGGCTTAAAAGGAACAAAGCAGATGATAATCAGGTTCATGCTTGGAAAAATTAACTTTTTGTGGGGAATGGAAGGATTCTCTTCATGGCCACTTTGACCTCCTTATTGCGCAGACTGTAGATCACTGGGTTCAGGGTGGGAGTGACTAGGGTGTACATTATGGCCAACATCTTGTTTTTATCCAGTGTGTTACTGGAGGTTGGCTGGATGTAGGTGTAGATTATGGTGGAGTAGTACAAGGTGACCACAAGCAGGTGGGAGGAGCAGGTGGAGAAGGCTCTCTGCTTCCCTTTGGAGCTCCGGATTTTCAGGATGGTGATGATAATGAAGCTATAGGACACGATAGTCAGAAGGAAGCTCCCCATGGCGAAGAATATGTCAGCCAAGAACATCATGATTTCGTTGACGTAGGTGGAGCTGCAGGACAGTGCCAGTATTGCTGGGAACTCACAGAAGAAATGCTGGATTAGGTTGGGCCCACAAAAATTCAGGCGCAGCACAAGCAATATGTGGACAAATGAATTGATGGTACCAACAGCCCAGACACTGACTGCTAAATGAATACAAATTTCCTTATTCATGAGTTTTACATAATGCAAGGGGTGGCAAATGGCTACATACCGGTCATATGACATGACAGTGAGCAACAGAAGCTCTGTCACCAGTGATGATGTTAATACAAAGAGCTGGGTGATGCAGTCTCCAAAGGAGATGGTTTTCTTCTCCTGCAACAGGTTTTCCAGCATTTTAGGTACAACCGAGGAAGTGCACAAAATGTCAACTAGGGCTAAATTGGTGATGAAGAAGTACATGGGAGTGTGAAGAGGTGGGTGGATGACAATAGCCACAATAATCAGGAAATTGCCCACGACGACTGCTGTATAAAGGCATAGGAATAGCCCAAAGAACAGCCCCTGGTGGTGAGGATAGTCAAAGAGCCCCTGCATGATGAACTCCGTCACTCTGGTGTGGTTACTATGTTCCATTGCTTAAGTGTTCCTTCTATAGCAAAAAAGATTAAAGTCTTAGTCAGGTATTGCATCAGAAACTACAGCAATATGAAAAAAAAACAAAGAGTCCTTGTGGCCCAGTAGAGACTAACAAATTTATTTGGGCATAAGCTGTTGTGGGCTATAACCCATTGCTGGATATAGGATGGTTTCAGTATATATCATACATACAATATAGAAAAAATACAAAAAACATAAATGTGTTAGTCTCTAATGTGCCACAAGGACTCCTAGCTGTTTTTACTGCTACAGACTAACACGGCTAACCCTGTAAAACCTACAGCAATATGTCAACTGAACATTGAGAGGGGCCGATGCGGGAAGGTGTACTGGATAGATAGATAGATAGATAGATAGATAGATAGATAGATAGATAGATAGATAGATAGATTGTATTGGGATAGATAGATCTCTTGTCATACTGTAAACACTTAACACAGCGTATAAACAAACTTAACTACATTAAAATATATTAGCACAATAATCTGTCTCAGCTACTGAATCCATATTCTCCCAAAATTTGAGTGGAGAAGGGAGAACATAACACACTTGATGTGCTCGAATACAGGTTCATGAAGTAATTTGGGCTGTTTACAAAAACTGCATGAGATAGGAGTTCACAATATGATCTTAAACATCCTTCATACACCAATAGTATTATTAATAACCAAGATTCCACTTTGCAAACTAATTTCACAAATTATATCTGTTGTAATATAGGATGGTTTCAGTTCATATCACGCATACAATATTAAAAAAACCCATAACATAATAATACATATGATTAGGTGAAATCAGGATGCACAAAAGTACTTGATTCCACTTTAACTCATGCTAGTGTAAATTGCCATCAATGGGGATGATTCTCCATTCATTGGAATTACACTGGTATAAAACTTGTGTAAAGGAGTGGGGACTAGTGCTCTCCAATATGTGTGTGTGTGTGTGTGTGTGTGTGTGTGTGTGTTGCTTTATTATTAGGAATAGTATTTGCATGATTGACAAGTCCACCCTACTGCATTACTGTTTAGTCTCCATTTACTGTGTTCAGATGTCTCTTGTTTTATTACTAGTTTATTGCTTCTGCTGATTTTCCTCTCACTCCTCCTGGAGTAAATCAGGAGAATCTCCTTTGAAGTCAATGAAGTTACCGAATTGTAAAAGTGATGAAAACCAGAAGAGCCTCAGGGCAACAAAACTAACTAATCATGAGATCATATTAGAGTCATTTTGAATCATAGAATCATAGAACCGTACGGTTAGAGGGGACATTTAGTCGACCTCCAGGCAAGATGCAGGATTAGTTGTGTCTAAACTATCCAAGACAGATGCCTCCAGCCTCTTTTTGGCAACCTTCAGTGAAGGCGCATCTATGACCTCTAGGCATATTTGAGTTTTTGTTTGTTTGTTTTTTAAGTCACTCATTGTGTTACATTTCAAATTCAATTGCATATTATCGAGGGCACAAACTATAAGTAGTCAATCTTCCACCTCAGATCAGTGTTATAATATATCTCTATTAACTTAATCTCAGCTACAATTAAATACCGAGGAGCTTTCCTGATGTGTGTGAATTTACATCAGATTTCTATCGGTCAAAGTGAGATCAGCATTTGGTCCTATATTCATAAACAAGTGGTGGAAATGTGTATTCCTGCAAAGAACTTTTAGCCAAATAACAAAAAAAAAACCAGAAATTAAATTTAGCTCAATTTTACAATGAGTGTAAATGAATTAATCATCAACTCACTGAATTTCTCAAGGTCTCTTAGAAACTTTGAAATGCCAGCCTAAAGAGGTCAGAAAACTTCATTTAGAAAGACGAATTATGAGAAAGGAAGAAAGCAAGCAAGCAAGAAGAATATTCTCACCTTTCATTAAATCCTCCAATACAATGGATCAAGTTGTAATTTTAATGCAGAGACTGAATTATGACTCATTCATCTTTATATATAGTAGCCTTCTGTTGGGAGATCTTGAATCCCTTGTGAATCTGGACAAAAGTTAACTCTCAAACAAGGCCTCAAAGGAGAAGGTAAATGGGAGTCACCTAAATCAGTATGAATAAACTTTCCACATTAAGTTGGCAAAATTCCTTTAGATCTTAGATTCAAATGTCTGTTCTACTGAATTGTCCAGGAGAAAGCATTTTTTTCTATCAATGCATTTCTTTCTGAACATAGTGCTACCAATAGAGATGGATTCCATATTAATCAGTGAAGGTCAGTGGATAAAATCTCAGCGTGAAATCCCGGCCCCATTAATGGGAGTTAATGGGAAGACTGACCTTGGCTTCAATGGGGTCTGGATTTCACACTCAGATTTCTACTATCAGTGATCCTTAGTCCTGAATCATCTGAGTTCACTCTCTGTGTTAAATGCCTCTACACTACAAGGAAAAATGGTCTCAAGTTGCAGTGGGGGAGGTTTAGGTTGGATATTAGGAAAAACTTTTTCACTAGGAGGGTGTTGAAGCACTGGAATGGGTTACCTAGGGAGGTGGTGGAATCTCCTTCCTTAGAGGTTTGTAAGGTCAGGCTTGACAAAGCCCTGGCTGAGAAGATTTAGTTGGGAATTGGTCCTGCTTTGAGCAGGGGGATGGACTAGATGACCTCCTGAGGTCCCTTCCAACCCTAATCTTCAATGATTCGATGTCTTCACTAAAATAATTATCAGGCCAACTTCTGAGATCTTTGAGTAGTGTCTTCTCCGTTGGTCCTGTACAGTCGATGGGGCAGCTCTCCATCAGGTGTAAATCAGCATAGCTCCATCACTGTCAATGAGACAGATCCAGAGCTAGTGGAAATAAGGCTTGTTTCAACAAAGTCAACAGGCCACATTCCCAACTGAATGAACCAGCCTATCTGCATCAAAATAAATAGTGTTAGCGAGCAAAGCTTGGTTGATTTTGCTCTGTTTTACAACACTTGAGGATTGAATGGAGCTACACAGGTGTCACTCCACACAATCTCTGAAGGTAGTGCTGTTGATAATATGTGAATGAGAGCAAAATCTTAGTCACAGAATAATGCTATGTAGGAAAGAAAACCCATATTGAATTTCAGATGAGAGAGATATTTCAGGGGTGGCAGTTACATAGGGGAAAATCTTTTAAATTATATAGACCCCATTACCACCAAGCACTTAAGCACATGCTTGATTCTCATCTTATGAGTCATCTTATAGACTTCCATCGAGTACTCACATGCTTAAAAGTGAAGCAGATAAGGTCTTGGATCACGGCTACAGCTGTGATCCAAAGTTTTGGTGTCACCATACTTATGGAAACCCATTGTGTCAATTAAGCGAAATGGATCTTCAGGAAAAAAAACTACATGGACTTTCATTCTTTCTTTTTTTTTTAACTGAAGTCCCCTGAGTGTCCCTGGGTCAGACTGATTGTTTGGCTTAATGATTGCACTAGTAGTTGTCCCAGCCGATCGACAGGAAAAGGTAATACTGTATAGCATTTGTAATGAGGATTACAATAAATTGTGGTATCCTTCAGACTTATTTTGAATAAGTAAAGATTTCCTTTTTATCCTTACTTTATGAAGGATCCATGCTTGGCTTCTACATCACTACAGAGTCATGGTCCCAGGCCTGTCATTATGGCTGTAATCAAGGATTATAGATGAATAGATTACAAGGTCTGAAGGGATCCCTGTGATCATCTACTCTGACCTTTTGAATAGCACAGGCCAGAGAACTTCCTTGAACTAATCCCTAGAGAAGATGTTTTAGACAAAAATATCAAATCTTGAGTTCAAAATTGTTGGTGATGGTGAATCCACCACAATCCTAGGTAAATTGTTCCGATGGTTAATTACTCTCATTGTTTAAAATGTTCACAATCTGAATTTGTCTAGCTTCAACTTCCAGCCAATGGGTCACATTATACCATTGTCTTCTAGACTGAAAAGCCCATTATTAAATATTTATTCCACATGTAGGTACTTATAGATTATGGGTCCTCAAACTGGGGGTTGGGATCCCTCAGGGAATCTTGAGCAGGGCCGGTGCAAGGATGTTTCGCGCCGTAGGCTAAACTTCCACCTTGCGCCCTTCCCCGTCCTCCCGCCCTGAGGTGCCACCCTCCATGGCAGCTCCCCGCCTCCGCCCTGAGGAGCACCGCCTGCAGCAGCTCCCTCTCCCCCCTCCTTCACCCTGAGCTCACTCCTGCCCCGCCTCTTCCCCAACCACAATGTAGCTGCTTCACTTGTCCTGCCTCCCAGGCTTCAGGCGCCTAAGATGATTGCCACCCCTCCTTTACTTGCTGCAGGCGGCCCTCCCCGCGCTCCCCTGCCCCAGCTCCCTCCGCCTAAATGCTGGCAGCCTCCGGGGCGGCCGAAGATCCCTTTACAGGTAGAGCAATTTGAGACCAGCTACTAAGAAGGATTGTATAGCTACTGTCTGGCTGGTGTCCATAAAAGGCAGCTACCCCCCACTTCATTTATCAGAATAGGATAATTCTGTATAGGAAGGAAAACCCATACTGAAATTGAACAGATCAACTGTTGGATCAAGACCATAGATGTGACCCAGAGTTATGGTATCATCACACTTATGGAGACCCATTATGTCAATTACACAAAGTGGATTTTCTGAGGAAAAAAAGACATTGCCTTTCTTCAATACTTTCTTTGAAAAGCCATCTCGTCTTGGACATTTGTTCAACCTCACAGTGTTTCTTGTACCTCGGTGACCAGAATGTACATTTCTAACAATTCTTCTAATAAGTAATATTTTTCTAACTCCATCAAATATTCACTCATAGAGTTTAAGTCCAGAAGGGACAATTAAATGAGCTAGTTTGCGCTCTTGCTTATCACAGGCATGATAATTTCAACCAGTTACACTTGTATTGAGCCCAATAACTTGTATTTGGATAAAGCATCTTTCAGAAAGTGCTCCAGTCTGAATTTGATGCCATGAAGAGAATCCACCACTTCCCTGAGAATTTGTTCCGTCAGTTAGTCACTCTCAGTGTTAAAAATCTCTGCTTTATTTCTAATTTTAATTGTGGTGGCTTTAGTTTCCAGCCATTGATTCTTATTATCTGTTTCTCTGTTAAAGAGCCCTGTGTTATAACTTGGTCATATATGACCCCGAATGGCAACCTGTGTGTTTCAAATAGACACAACAGTAGTAGTAGGATTTTATGTTTGTATTTTGTATAATTGAAAATAAAGGATAAAGAATAATAATGTAGCATGGTGTGTGATTTAACCATATCCTGCCAGCCACCCTTTTTCAATAGCAGAAAGGAATGGCCTAATGGGCCATTGGTAGAGATGCATCAGCCAGATCTGTATCTGGGATGAGTTCAAGGCAGTAACAGACCTTTTAGGGTCACCACTTTGTAGTAGGTTTAGCATTTTAAAATAAGTAAAAGAATAATCACTTCTGGGCTGAAATCTAGGCTTCAATCTGGGCCTGTATTTCTTTGTCATTTAACTCCAGGGCTCTTTTATGGACAGTCTCCTCCCTGGCTGTCTTCAAGCATTTTGCCTTCTTCCTCTTCTCCGCATCCAACTCCAAGTGCTTTAAGGTCATTTCTCTTTTATGTTTTTCCTTTCTTTTCTCAGCTTCCAATCTGGTTAATTCTAGTTTCTTTTGGATCTCCCTTTCCATCATCCTAGCTTTCCTGTGTTTAGCCTAGCCTAACCTGAGAGCTAGAAAGAAAAACAAAAAACTTGTGAATTCCCTTCAATGACTTAACTACTCTGCCTCCAGGCAAAGAAGAAAAAAATCCAGCTGATCTCAGCTTAAAAACAAAAAAAAACAAAAAAACAAAAAACCCTCCCTGGTTTTCAATCAGCCAAAAGAAAAAAAATTGTTTTTAAAATCCTGAGGTCTGTGCTTCTAGTTCAAATTTATCCCACTACTGTCACCATGTCCGGTTTCCCTCCCCACTCTGAACTCTGGGGTACAGATGTGGGGACTCGCATGAAAGACCCCCTAAACTTATATTCCACCAGCTTAGGGTAAAAACTTTCCTAAGGCACAAATTCCTTTCCTTGTCCTTGGATGGTATTGTTGCCACCACCAAGTGATTTAAACAAACATACAGGAAGGAGACACTTGAAGCCCTATCCCCCAAAAAATACCTCCCCAAGCTCCTTCAACCCCTTTCCTGCAGAGGCTTGAGAAAAATATACAAACCAAATAGGTTAACAAGGTGAGTGCAGCCCAGACCCTTGGGTTTTTAGGACACTCAAAACCAAACAGGTTTTTTAAAGAAGAAATTTATTATTAAGAAAAAAGTAACAGAATCACACTTGCAAAGTCAAGCTGGATTACCTGCTTGGTCTCTCTCTTTGTCCCAAGAGGGAACAAAACAAAGAGCACAAACAAAATCTTCCCGCCCTCCCCCCCACACACATTTGAAAGTATCTTCTTTTCCCATTGGTCCTTCTGGTCAGGTGCTAACTAGGTTAACTGAACTGATTAACCCCTTACAGGCAAGGTATTCTGTACCTCTAGCCAGGAAGGATTTGATGTTACTGCATACATAAAGGATATTACCCTTCCCTTTATAGTTATGATAAACGGGTATGGTGAACACCTGGAATAATCAGGTAGATACAGTAGCCCAACAGCATGACATAGCAGTTGTAACCAGAGGTCAGAAAAGGGACATTGGTTCTGACACATCTGAACCAACAGATGGCACTACAGACTGCCCTAACCAAGTTCCAGGAAAAATAGAAAGACAGGAGTTAATGTAGCCCATCAGTTTATGCATGGAGTGGAAGGGACTTTAAGAAGGCTAAAGCAAGTAGCAGAACGGGAGTGTATGGAAGCTGATTTTAAAACATGGGTTAGAAATTCTGTGCGGTGCTCTCTGGACAAGGCTCGTCCACCCCACTTGCAACCCATGATGCACCAATGAAGGCGTGGGCCGTGGCACAGGGTTTAAATTGATTTTATTGATTAATTGCCAAGGAGTAGGGAAGGATTCCAGTACTTATTGGTAATAATTGATTCCTTTGCAGGATGGGTGGAGGCATTTCCTACTAAAGATAATAGCACCAGGGTGGTGCCAAAAAGTTCTTTAATGAGGTACTATATAGATATGGCACACCTGAAATAATAAATTCTGACAATGGGGGAGCCTTTGTCGGAGAAATCTTTACAATAACGATACAAACCTTGGGAATTAAACAAAAGCTCTATATACCATATCGGCCTTGGACCTCAGGCCATTAACAGCAATATTATGGGTGAAGAAAAGAGCTCTAATATAACCCAGCGTTATTATTTTCAATGGCTCAAACAGGTACAGTATCATAAAACCACCCTACAGCATAGGGTTAACCAGTCCATCAAACACATGAAAAACAAAATTCAGAAACAAAGGCCCATGAAGGCAGCCCTGTGAGAAACGCGACCAATTCATGTACCTTAAAATGGGGAAAAGTGGTCACTCACTGGTATCAAAGTGGATAGGCCCTTACTCCACAGTGGACCGCCTTAGCCGATTGGTATAGCACACTGAACAAAATGAAAAACTGAAATGGGTACATGCTTCACAAATTCATCTCTTTACATAAATAATGATGTTTGAATTCTTTGCAGAAAAGGACATCTCAGAACCTGAGCACGAGGCGCTGCTTAACCACCACCATTCTAATCCACAGAAAATGAGACTCCAGTGTAAGGTTTGTCTTTACCTGCTTCTGGGAACTTTTCATGCCCAGATAATTAGAGCAATCATGGGAGAAGACACAGCCCTCTTCATAAGCCAATATTTAAGGAATAATTCACTCCCCACCAACCAGTCATGGTTCCTATCTGTGATCCGGTGATCCTCATGGCATGGTATGATAATAACACTAGCCACTTCTTTAAATCTTTAGGAAATACCAATGTGTATGCCTGGGAAGGAGATAAGGCTGGATAAAAACACATTGACACTCTAATGGCCAAGCAAAACGAGATGTAGTAGACACCATATTAGGAGCAGTTGCTTTTGGAGCAGAATTATGAATACTGTGGACCTGGAGCTAATTGGGAATTAGTTCCTTGTCCCAACTGCAAGATAGTCTCATTCACCAGCAGGCAGATACAAGTGTGGACTTGGTACAAATAGGTCTGGGAAACCAAAAAACAATATGGAATATGTGGCGGTAGCTGAACACCACTTCCTGGCTGCTGTATAAACAACAAATAGAATTAGGAAATAAAACTGCCTTGGCCATAGGATGTCCTGAGATGCAAATTCTTAGTTTAGCATCACTTGAAGACAAAATGTTTTGGGTAATACCTGGGAACTTTCGAGTATTAACACATCTTTTCAAACAACAGAAGAGGTCCTTGTTTGACACCTACAAATATGAATGGATGCAATATGTTGCCAGCATGATTAAGCCTGATTTGTTATTAGGAGAAATTATTGTTAAAATTGCTCACCAACATTCTGTGGAGACAGAAATATGGAAAGTGAGCCCATTCCCATGGGTTCTGGGGTCTGAGGCAGCCCAGAGATAGCCAAAGGCAGCAGGTCTTAAACCCCTTGCCGATGATGAGTGGTTTACAGACTGCAGTCGGCCCCAGGGAGCGGGGGATAGATGATGACTGGCAGTAGCCACTGAGGAAAGGTGGGGATGGGCGGAGGGGGGTCACCAGGGAGGAGAGAACCAGATCTGTGAGGGTACTGCCAGGGGGAAGCACCCCGGACTGAGTGACTTGGGCCCAGCGGGACGGTGGGACACCAGCCTGCAGAGTCTGGAGATGCTAATTCCCTGGATGACCAGCACGTGGTGCCTCAGGGTCAGTCCCACCCTGCCACACAGACTCACTTTATTCTTAAAAGCACTCGAGAGTTTTAATAAAAAGATCGTTGTCTGATCTCACTCCTTCTGGGAGTCTGAGGTTTGGAAGGAACTGAGCCCAAGCACAGTCCTTCCTGTTCTATCCCTCCTTCTCTTCCGGCTTAGATGATGTGATGGGCAGCTCCCCGACCACAGCATTGTACTGCTCCTACATAAGGGTGATAGAAATGTCAATTTCCTGCAATATCCTTGAAAAACCTGATTACATTGTGTTTAAGTCTCTTTGGCATCCATTGCATTAAATGCAAAGGTGATGGATTGTTGTGAGTTTCGGGAAGTATTATGAACCTCAAGGGACAAGAATGGACTTTTGAACAAACAGTGTCAAATGATTGGCCTGGGGAATCTCTAGGGGGAGGTGACTGCAAATTTCTGCCTCTGGTTGTGCAAACCCCCAGCCTTTTGAAGCTACTCCCTGAGGAAATGACCATTCCCTGCTGATTACCTCTTCCCAGAATCTGAAGATCAAAGGCCCACCCTGTATAAAGGAAAGACTGACCTATGCATACAGGTTCTTTTTCTGAGCTAAAACTGCTATGAACTTGTTATCACAGAAAACCCCCTAGATGGAGTATGAAGGACTGACTCATACCAGACCTTGAGGTTGAATGTGGGGTGATCACGGGTTGGCTCATTTGCATCTGTGTAGGTTCTTTTATTGTTTTAAGAAGTTTCCTCTGTAATTATTTCACCTGAACAATAAATGTGCCTGCTTAGAAAGGGCTGTGTGCAAATTATGACTATGGGCATTTACAGGCCTTTTAAGGCTTTGCTGGGAATAACAAGGGATAGTCAGGGCCTTTTGCAGCCAGGAAAAATCCTGGTCAGGAGAGAACATAAGAACATAAGAACATAAGAAAGGCCGTACCGGGTCAGACCTGAGGTCCATCTAGCCCAGTATCTGTCTACCGACAGTGGCCAATGCCAGGTGCCCCTGAGGGAGTGAACCTAACAGGCAATGATCAAGTGATCTCTCTCCTGCCATCCATCTCCATCCTCTGACGAACAGAGGCTAGGGACACCATTCTTACCCATCCTGGCTAATAGCCATTTATGGACTTAGCCACCATGAATTTATCCAGTCCCCTTTTAAACATTGTTATAGTCCTAGCCTTCACAACCTCCTCAGGTAAGGAGTTCCACAAGTTGACTGTGCGCTGCGTGAAGAAGAACTTCCTTTTATTTGTTTTAAACCTGCTGCCTATTAATTTCATTTGGTGACCCCTAGTTCTTGTATTATGGGAATAAGTAAATAACTTTTCCTTATCCACTTTCTCAACATCACTCATGATTTTATATACCTCTATCATGTCCCCCCTTAGTCTTCTCTTTTCCAAACTGAAGAGTCCTAGCCTCTTTAATCTTTCCTCATATGGGACCCTCTCTAAACCCCTAATCATTTTAGTTGCTCTTTTCTGAACCTTTTCTAGTGCTAGAATATCTTTTTTGAGGTGAGGAGACCACATCTGTACACAGTATTCGAGATGTGGGCGTACCATGGATTTATATAAGGGCAATAATATATTCTCAGTCCTATTCTCTATCCCCTTTTTAATGATTCCTAACATCCTGTTTGCTTTTTTGACCGCCTCTGCACACTGCGTGGACATCTTCAGAGAACTATCCACGATAACTCCAAGATCTTTTTCCTGACTCGTTGTAGCTAAATTAGCCCCCATCATGTTGTATGTATAGTTGGGGTTATTTTTTCCAATGTGCATTACTTTACATTTATCCACAGAGACAGATATTTTGAAGAGGGGTGTCTTTCTCTTGAAAAACTAGTCAATTTCTATACGTTATTATTAAAAGTTTTAATCTCTTAATAAAAATGGAAGATAGATATCTTTTTTTTTAGCTCTTGTACTATATGAACATGGCTTTATTATAGTACTTAGCTGCTGGAGCTGTATTGATGTAAAAAATAGCTGTTCAATAAGGGCTTTGTCTAACATCTGAGTTGTGACCCCCTCAATCTGGACAGGCTAATCGCAGTTCTGCTTCCCTTTATTTGTACAATCAGAATAACAACATTTACTGAACCCTGCATTCAATACTAAAGTGATTTTTAACCCAACACCAGCCAACATCGACCACTTTGGCAACACAGCTCTATCTGCTGGATCCCTAGGCAGACTAGGGGGTGTTCATGTAAACACAGTCTGGTCCTGAAGCCTTTTTCCTCCAGCTCAGGGGAGAGCTCATTCAGACTTTGCTTATTGTAGTAAAAATTCCCCAGCACCTCTAAAAAGAGGTTTTGCATATGAAAGTCTCTATATATCTAAAAGGAAAGAGAATAAGGGAAATTGTTTCAATGAAATCCTTCTTTAATACATTATTTTAAATATATCTGAACTGTTTTTGTTTGTATGTTTCTTTTTCTGGGACTTTAATAAAAATTAAAAAAGAAATTCAATGATGGATGTTATAGTAAGTCAGTAGCAGTAAATGTACATGAAACCCATGACCTCAGTCAATTTTTTTACTGTTGTAACAGTGAGCAGTGGTTTGATTAATATTTTATACATTGTTGGGATTGAGACAATACCTTAGTAACACAACTTGTCTTTTGAAAAAAAAAATTAGATGAAAGAAATCCGTGTATTAAAATCTCTGATCTGAGTCCATGACACATGGACTGGAGACCTGCAGTGTTTGAGAGTTTTCTGATGTTTAATGTCTGCTAAGGAAATAGGAGAAAAAGTCAGTTTGATATTTTTATCATATTTACTCATGGAGGCAGAGAATGGATTATTGTTATTCTATGAAACTGCATTTTCCATAATGTGCTCCACAATGAGCCAGATTTTTGTCAGTATTTCAGCACCTAAAGGGTTTTCCTGGAGTACCTAACATGCCCTGAAATCAATGTGTAGGTGCTTTTGAAAATCCCACTGGGTATCTAAATACCTTTAAAATTCTAACCTAACATGACAGCCTAGCTAGTGTGACTAGTATATTCCACGGGGCCTGATCCCCAGCTAATGTAAATCACCATAGCCCCACTGCAGTCAATGCATCACATTCCCACCTGGTGTAAATCATTGTAGTTCTAGTCACGTGAATGGACTATAGTGCAAATTTATGTCTAATGAAGTTCACAGTTTTGCAACAATTTACGCCACCTGTGCACCTGGCTTAAAAGAATCAAGGCAGGTGATAATCAGGTTCACACTTGGAAAAATTACTTTTTTGTGCTGAATGGAAGGATTCTCTTCATGGCCACTTTGACCTCCTTATTGCGCAGACTGTAGATCACTGGGTTCAGGGTGGGAGTGACTAGGGTGTACATTATGGCTACCTTCTTGTTTTTATCCAGTGAGTTACTGGAGGTCGGCTTGATGTAGGTATAGATTATGGTGGAGTAGTACAAGGTGACCACAAGCAGGTGGGAGGAGCAGGTGGAGAAGGCTCTCTGCTTCCCTTTGGAGCTCTGGATTTTCAGGATGGTGATGATAATGAAGCTATAGGACACGGTAGTCAGAAGGAAGTTCCCCATGGCCAGGAAGATGTCAGCCATGAACATCATGATTTCGTTGAGGTAGGTGGAGCTGCAGGACAGCGCCAGTATTGTTGGGAACTCACAGAAGAAATGCTTGATTAGGTTGGGCCTGCAATAATCCAGGCGCAGCACAAGCAATACATTTATAAGTGAATTGATGGTACCAACAGCCCAGACACTGACTGCTAAATGGATACAAATTTCCTTTCTCATGAGTTTTACATAATGCAAAGGGTGGCAAATGGCTACATATCGGTCATATGACATGACAGTGAGCAGCAGAAGCTCCGTCGCCATTGACGATGTAAAGACAAAGAGCTGGGTGATGCAGCCTCCAAAGGAGATGGTTTTCTTCTCCTGCATCAGGTTTTCCAGCATTTTAGGTACAATCGAGGAAGTGCACAAAATGTCAACCAGGGCTAAATTGGTGATGAAGAAGTACATGGGAGTGTGAAGAGGTGGGTGGATGCCAATAGCCACAATGATCAGGAAATTGCCCATGATGACAGCTATATAAATGCACAGGAATAGCCCAAAGAACAGCCCCTGGTGGTGAGGATGGTCAAAGAGCCCCTGCATGATGAACTCGGTCACTCTGGTGTGGTTACTATGTTCCATTGCTTGAGTGTTCCTTCTATAGCAACAAAGATTAAAGTCTTGGTCAGGTATTGCATCAGAAACTACAGCAATATGAAAAAAAAAACAAGGAGTCCTTGTGGCCCATTAGAGACTAACAAATTTATTCGGGCATAAGCTTTTGTGGGCTATAACCCACTTCTGGATATAGGATGGTTTCAGTATATATCACACATACAATATAGAAAAAATACAAAAAACATAAATGTGTTAGTCTCTAAGGTGCCACAAGGACTCCTAGCTGTTTTTGCTGCTACAGACTAACACGGGTAACCCTATAAAACCTACAGCAATATGTCAACTAAAGCATTGAGGGATGTGTGTGTGTATTGGATAGATAGATAGATAGATTAGATTAGATGGGTTGTATGGGGATAGACAGATATATCTCTTGTCTTGTAAACACTTAACAGAGCATATAAACTAACTAAACTACATTAAAAAATATTATAACAATAATCTGTCTCAGCTACTGAATCCATATTCTCCCAACATAACACACTTGATGTGCTCAAATACAGGTTCATGAAGTAATTTGGGCTGTTTACAAAAACTGCATGTGATAGGAGTTCACAATATGATCTTAAACATCATTCATACACCAATAGTCTTATTAATAACCAAGATTCCACTTTGCAAATTATATCTGTTGCAATATAGGATGGTTTCAGTTCATATCATGCATACAATATTCAAGAAATACAAAAACATAACATAATATATATGTTTAGGTGAAATCAGGATGCACAAAAGTAAGGACTTGATTCCAATTTAACTCATGCTAATGTAAATTAGGCATAACTCCATTTCCGTCAATGGGGATGATTCTCCATTCACTGGAATTACATTGGTATAAAATTTGTGTAAAGGGGTGGGGGCTAGTGCTCTCCAATATATATCTGTGTGTGTGTGTGTGTGTTGCTTTATTATTGGGAATGATATTTGCATCATTGACAAGTCCTCCCTATTGCATTACTGTTAAGTCTCCATTTACTGTGTTCAAATGTCTCTTGTCTTATTACTAGTTTATTGCTTTTGCTGATTTTCTTCTTACTCCTCCTGGAGTAAATCAGGAGTATCTCCTTTGAAGTCAATGAAGTTACTGAATTATAAAAATGTTTTAAACCAACAAAACTAACTAATCATGAGATCATATTAGAGTCATTTCGAATCATAGAATCATAGAATCGTAGGGTTAGGAGGGTCATTTAGCCTCCCCCCCCCCGGCAAAATGCAGCATTTGTTGTGTCTAAACCATCCAAGACAGATGGCTCCAGCCTCTTTTTGAAAACCTCCAGTGAAGGCGCTTCCAGGACCTCTAGGCATATTAGAGTTTTTGTTTATTTGTTTGTTTTGTTTTTAAAGTCACCCATTGTGTTACATTTCAAATTCAGTTGCATACTTTTGATGGAACAGACAATAAGTAGTCAATCTTCCACATCTCAGTTCAGTGTTATAATATTATATCTCCATTAATTTTAGTCTCAGCTACAATTAAATACAGAGGAGCTTTCCTGATGTATGTGAATTTACATCAGATTTCTATTGGTCAAACTGAGATCAACATTTGGTCCTATATTCATAAACAAGTGGTGGAAATGTGTATTCCTAAAAAGAACTTTTAGCAAAATAACAAAAAAAATACACAGAAATTAAATTTAGCTCAGTTTTCCAAAGAGTAAAAATGAATTAATCATTCAACTCACTGAATTTCACAAGGTCTCTTAGAAACTTTGAAATGTCAGCCTAAAAAGATCAGAAAGCTTCATTTAGAAAGACGAATTATGAGAAAGAAAGCAAGCAAGCAAGCAAGCAAGAAGAATATTCTCACCTCTCATTCAATCCTCCAATACAATGGATCAAGTTGTAATTAAAACGCAGAGACTGAATTATGACTCTTCATCTTCATATATAGCAGCCTTCTGTTGGGAGATCTTGAATCCCTTGTGAATCTGGACAAAAGTTAACTCTCAAACAAGGCCTCAAAGGAGAAGGTAATTGGGAGTCACCTAAATCAGTATGAATAAACTTTCCACGTTAAGTTGGCAAAATTCCTTTAGATCTTAGGTCCCAATGTATGTTTTACTGAATTGTCCAGGAGAAAGCATTTTTTCTATCAATGCATTTCTTTTTGAACATAGTACTTCTGAGAACTTTGAGTAGTGTCTTCTCCGTTGGTCCTGTAAAGTCGATGGGGCAGCTCTCCGTCAGGTGTAAATTAGCATAGCACCATCACAGTCAATGAGACAGATCCAGAGCTAGTGGAAATAAGGCTTGTTTCAACCAAGTCAACAGGCCAGATTCCCAACTGAATGAACCAGCCTATCTGCGTCAAATAAATAGTGTTAACGAGCAAAGCTCGGTTGATTTTGCTCCGTTTTACAACACTTGAGGATTGAATGGAGCTACACAGGCGTCACTCCACACAATCTCTGAAGGTAGTGCTGTTGATAATATGTGAATGAGAGCCAAATCTGAGTCACAGAATAATCCTGTGTAGGAAAGAAAACCCATAATGAATTTCAGATGAGAGAGATATTTCAGGGGTGGCAGTTACATAGGGGAAAATCTTTTAAATTATATAGACCCCATTATCACCAAGCACTTAAGCACATGCTTGATTCTCATCTTATGAGTCATCTTACTGACTTCAATTGAGTACTCACATGCTTAAAAGAGTAGCAGATAAGATCTTGGATGAGGGCTACAACTGTGATCCAAAGTTTTGGTGTCACCATACTTATGGAAACTCATTGTGTCAATTAAGCAAAATGGATCTTCAGAAAAAAAACTACATGGGCTTTCATTATTTCTTTTTTTTTAACTGAAGTCCCCTGACTGTCCCTGGGTCAGACTGATTGTTTGGCTTAATGATTGCACTAGTAGCTCTCCCAGCTGATCGACAGGAAAAGTAGCACTGTATAACATCTGTAATGGGGATTGCAATAAATTGTGGTATCCTTCAGACTTATTTTGAATAAGTAGAGATTTCCTTTTTTTCCTTACTTTATGAAGGATCCATGTTTGGCTTCTACATCACTACAGAGTCATGGTCCCAGGCCTGTCATTATGGCTGTAATCAAGGATGACAGATGAATAGATTACAAGGTCAGAAGGGATCCCTGTGATCATCTATTCTGACCTTTTGTATAGCACAGGCCAGAGAACTTCCTTGAACTAATCCCTAGAGCAGATGTTTTAGACAAAAATATCAAATCTTGAGTTAAAAATTGTCGGTGATGGTGAATCCACCACTATCCTAGTTAAATTGTTCCGATGGTTAATTACTCTCATTGTTTAAAATGTTCACAATCTGAATTTGTCTAGCTTCAACTTCCAGCCAATGGGTCACATTATACCATTGTCTTCTAGACTGAAGAGCCCATTATTAAATATTTATTCCACATGTAGGTACTTATAGATCATGGGTTCTCAAACTGGGGGTTGGGATCCCTCAGGGAATCTTGAGCAGGGCCGGTGCAAGAATGTTTCGCGCCGTAGGCTAAACTTCCACCTTGCGCCCTTCCCCGTTCCCCCGCCCTGAGGTGCCCCCCTCCGCGGCAGCTCCCCCCCTCCGCCCTGAGGCGCACCGCCTGCAGCAGCTCCACATCCCCCATCCTCCGCCCTCAGGCACCCTCCCCGGGCCAGCTCACCCCTGCCCCGCCTCTTCCCCGAGCAGGCCATGGCTGCTTCACTTGTCCCACCTCCCAGGCTTCAGGCGCCTAAGATGATTGCCACCCCTCCCTTATTTGCTGCAGGCGGCCCTCCCCGTGCTCCCTTGCCCCAGCTCCCTCCGCCTAAATGCTGGCAGCGACCGGAGCAATTTGAGACCAGCTACTTAGAGGGATTGTATAGGTACTGGCTGGCTGGTGTCCATAAAAGGCAGCTACCCCCCACCTTCATTTATCAGAATAGGATAATCCTTTATAGGAAGGAAAACCCATACTGAAGTTGAACAGATCAACTGTTGGATCAAGACCATAGATGTGACCCAGAGTTATGGTATCATCACACTTATGGAGACCCATTATGTCAATTAAACAAAGTGGATTTTCTGAGAAAAAAAATACATTGCCTTTCTTCAATACTTTCTTTGAAAAGCCATCTCATCTTGGACATTTGTTCAACCTCACAGTATGAGTGCTTCTTGTACCTCGGAGTACATTTCTAACAATTCTTCTAATAAGTAATATTTTCCTAACTCCATCAAATATTCACTCATAGAGTTTAAGACCAGAAGAGACAATTAAATCGTCTAGTTTGAGCTCTTGCATATCACAGGCATGATAATTACAACCCGTTACACTTGTATTGAGCCCAATAACTTGTATTTGGATAAAGCATCTTTCAGAAAGTGCTCCAGTCTGAATTTGATGCCATGAAGAGAATCCACCACTTCCCTGGGAATTTGTTCCTTCAGTTAGTCACTCTCAGTGTTAAAAATGTCTGCTTTATTTCTAATTTTAATTGTGGAGGCTTTAGTTTCCAGCCACTGATTCTTGTTATCTGTTTCTCTGTTAAAGAGCCCTGTGTTATAACTTGGCCATATATGACCCCGAATGGCAACCTGTGTGTTACAAATAGATACAACGGTAGTAGTAGGATTTTATGTTTTTATTTTGTATAATTTAAAATAAAGGATAAAGAATAATAATGTAGCATGGTGTGTGATTTAACCATATCCTGCCAGCCGCCCTTTTTCAATAGCGGAAAGGAATGGCCTAATGGGCCATTGGTAGAGATGCATCAGCCAGATCTGTATCTGGGATGAGTTCAAGGCAGTAACAGACCTTTTAGGGTCACCACTTTGTAGTAGGTTTAGCATTTTAAAATAAGTAAAAGAATAATCACTTCTGGGCTGAAATCTAGGCCTCAATCTGGGCCTGTATTTCTTTGTCATTTAACTCCAGGGCTCTTTTATGGGCAGTCTCCTCCCTGGCTGTCTCCAAGCATTTTGGCTTCTTCCCCTCCTCCGCATCCAACTCCAAGTGCTTTAAGGTCGTTTCTCTTTTATGTTCTTCCTTTCTTTTCTCAGGGTACGTCTACACTACAGGATTATTCCGATTTTAGATAAACCAGTTTAGAAAAACAGACTGTATAAAATCGAGTGCACGTGGCCACACTAAGCACATTAATTCGGTGGTGTGCGTCCATGGTCCGAGGCTAGCATCGATTTCTGGAGCATTGCACTGTGGGTAGCTATTCCGTAGCTATCCCATAGTTCCCGCAGTCTTCCCCGCCCCTTGGAATTCTGGGTTGAGATCCCAGTGCCTGATGGGTCAAAAATCATTGTCGCGGGTGGTTCTGGGTAAATGCAGTCAGTAACTCCTTCCTCTGGGAAAGCAACGGCAGACAATCATTTCGCGCCCTTTTTCCATGGATTGCCCTGGCAGACGCCATAGCATGGCAACCATGTAGCCTGTTTTGCCTTTTGTCACTGTCACCGTATGTGTACTAGATGCCGCTGACAGAGGCGATTCAGCAGCACTACACGGCAGCATTCATTCGCTTTTGCATGATAGCAGAGATGGTTATCAGCCATTCTGTACTGTCTACCATGCCATTGTAAATTGGCAATGAGATGACGGTTACCAGTCCTTCTGTGCTGTACTGTCTGCTGCTGTCATGGGTGCCCCTGGCTGAGATAGGCCGGGGGCGCAAAAGACAAAAATGGGAATGACTCCCTGAGTCAATCCCTCCTTTATGGTATCAAAAAATAGAATCAGTCCTGCTTAGAATATGGGGCAAGTGTACTAGAGAACCAGTGTATCAGAGAGCACAGCTGCTCCATGAAAGGTCCTGCAGAAATGATGAGCTGCATGCCATTCACAGGGGGTGCCCCTGCAACAACCCCACCTGTTGCTTCCCTCCTCCCCCAGTCTTCCTGGGCTACCATAGCTGTGTCCCCCCCATTTGTGTCATGAAGTAATAAAGATGGCAGGAATAAGAAACAGTGACTTGTTAGTGAGATAAAATGAGGGGAAGGCAGCCTCCAGCTGCTACGATAGTCCAGACAGGACATTAAGCAGTGTGGGGGAGAGGAGCCCAGCATCCCACTGCTATGATAGTCCAGGCAGTACAGAATCATTTCTTTACACATGAAGGGCGGGGGCTGATGGAGCTCAGCCCCCAGTTGCTATGATGAAGATGGTTACCAGCTGTCTGTACCATCTACTGGGAATGACTGGGAGTCCAGCCAGGAGCACTCATGGGCTGATGATGAGGATGGACACCAGTCCTTCTGTACTGTACCATCTGCCACAAGGCTGATGATGATGACGGATATCAGTCATATTGCACCATCTGCGACCAAGGAGGGGGAAAGAGGATACTGCATTTCACTGCTGCAGCATCACGTCTACCAGCAGCATTCAGTAGACATAGGGTGACATTTAAAAAAGTCAAGAGGCTATTTTTCCCCTTTTACTTCTTGGGGTGGGTGGGGGGTAAATTGACGAGCTATGCCCTGAACCACCCCGGACAATGTGTTTAACCCTACAGGCATTGGGAGCTCAGCCAAGAATGCAAATGCTTTTCGGAGAATGCAGGAACTATAGGATAGCTTGAGTCCTCAGTCCCCCCTCCCTCCCTGCAAGAGAGTCCATTTGATTCTTTGGCTTTCCGTTATGCTTGTCACGCAGCAGTGTGCTGAGTCCCTGCTGTGGCCTCTGTCTGGAGATTTTTTAAAAATGCTTTGGAATTTCATCTTCTGTAACGGAGCTCTGATAGAACAGATTTGTATGCCCATACAGCGATCACATCCGTACGGTCCATGTTGGAGCTCTTTTTGGATTTGGGACTGCATCGCCACCCATGCAGATTGGAGCTTCACACTGGGCAAGCAGGAAATTATATTCAAAAGTTCGCGGGGCTTTTCCTGTTTACCTGGCCGCTGCATCTGAGTTCTGATTGCTGTCCAGAGTGGTCACAGTGGTGCACTGTGGGATACTGCCCGGAGGCCAATACCGTCGATTTGCGGCCACACTAACCATAATCCGATATGGTAATACCGATATTATCGCTACTCCTCTCATTAGGGAGGAGTACAGAAACCGGTTTAAAGAGCCCTTTATATCGATATAAAGGGCCTCTTAGTGTGGATGGGTGTGGCGTAAAATCGGTTTAAATGCGTAGTGTAGACCAGGCCTCAGCTTCAAATCCGGTTAATTCTAGTTTCTTTTGGATCTCCCTTTCCATCATCCTAGCTTTCCTGTGTTTAGCCTAGTCTAACCTGAGAGCTAGAAAGAAAAACAAAAAACTTGTGAATTATCTTGCATGACTTAGCTACTCTGCCTCCAGGCAAAGAAGAAAAAAATCCAGCTGATCTCAGCTTAAAAACAAACAAAACAAAAAAAAAACCCTCCCTGGTTTTCAATCAGCCAAATGAAAAAAAAAAATGCTGAGGTCTGTGCTTCTGGTTCAAATTTATCCCACCACTGTCATGATGTCAGAGTTCCCTCTCCACTCTGAACTCTGGGGTACAGATGTGGGGACCCGCATGAAAGACCCCCTAAACTTATATTCCACCAGCTTAGGGTGAAAACTTTCCCAAGGCACAAATTCCTTTCCTTGTCCTTGGATGGTATTGTTGCCACCACCAAGTGATTTAAACAAACATACAGGGAGGAGACACTTTAAGTCCTATCCCCCCCCCCCAAAATACCCCCTCAAGTTCCTTCAACCCCTTTCCTGCAGAGGCTTGAGAATAATATACAAACCAAATAGGTTAACAAGGTGAGCGCAGACCAGACCCTTGGGTTTTTAGGACACTCAAAACCAATCAGGTTTTTAAAAGAAGAAATTTATTATTAAGAAAAAAGTAACAGAATCACACTGGCAAAATCAGGATGGAAGGTAACTTTACAGGGTAATAAATGATTTCAAACACAGAGGACTCCCATCTGGGCTTAACTTTACAGTTACAAAAAACAGGAATAAAACTCCCTCTTAGCATAGGGAAAATTCACAACCTAAAGCAAAAGATAATCTAAAGCATTTTCTTGCTATTACTTACAATTTTTGTAATTTTATATGTATCATTTAGGTAGGTGCTGGATTACCTGCTTGGTCTCTCTCTTTGTCCCAAGAGAGAACAAAACAAAGAGCACAAACAAAATCTTCCCCTCCCTCCCCCCCCCCCACACATTTGAAAGTATCTTCTTTCCCCATTGGTCCTTCTGGTCATGTGCCAACTAGGTTAACTGAACTGATTAACCCCTTACAGGCAAGGTATTCTGTACCTCTGGCCAGGAAGGATTTGATTTTACTGCATACATAAAGGATATTACCCTTCCCTTTATAGTTATGACAAACGGGTATGGAGAACACCTGGAATAATCAGGTAGATACAGTAGCCCAACAGCATGACATAGCAGTTGTAACCAGAGGTCAGAAAAGGGACATTGGTGCTGACACATCTGAGCCAACAGATGGCACTACAGACTGCCCTAACCAAGTTCCAGGAAAAATAGAAAGACAGGAGTTAATGTAGCCCATCAGTTTATGCATGGAGTGGAAGGGACTTTAAGAAGGCTAAAGCAAGTAGCAGAACAGGAGTGTATGGAAGCTGATTTTAAAACATGGGTGAGAAATTCTGTGCGGTGCTCTCAGAACAAGGCTCGTCCACCCCACTGGCAACCCATGATGCACCAGTGAAGGCGTGGGCCGTGGCACAGGGTTTAAATTGATTTTATTGATTAATTGCCAAGGAGTAGGGAAGGATTCCAGTACTTATTGGTAATAATTGATTCCTTTGCAGGATGGGTGGAGGCATTTCCTACTAAAGATAATAGCACCAGGGTGGTGCCAAAAAGTTCTTTAATGAGGTACTATATAGATATGGCACCCCTGAAATAATAGATTCTGACAATGGGGGAGCCTTTGTCGGAGAAATCTTTACAATAACGATACAAACCTTGGGAATTAAACAAAAGCTCCATATACCATATCGGCCTCGGTCCTCAGGCCATTAACAGCAATATTACGGGTGAAGAAACGAGCTCTAATATAACGCAGCATGATTATTTTCAATGGCTCAAACAGGTACAGTAAGATAAAACCACCCTACAGTATAGGGTTAACCAGGCCATAAAACACAAGAACAACAAAATTTAGAAACAAGGGACAATGAAGGCAGCCCTGTGAGAAATGCGACAAATTCATGTACCTTAAAATCGGAAAAAGTGGTCACTCACTGGAATCAAAGTGGATAGGCCTTTACTCCATAGGGGCCGCCTTAGCCGATGGGTATAGCACACTGAACAAAATGAAAAACTGAAATGGGTACATGCTTCACAAATTCATCTGTTTACATAAATAATGATGTTTGAATTCTTTGCAGAAAAGGACATCTCATTACCTGAGCACGAGGCGCTGCTTATTCACCACCATTCTAATCCACAGAAAATGAGACTCCAGCATAAGGTGTGTCTTTACCTGCTTCTGGGAACTTTTCGTGCCCAGATAATTAGAGCAATCATGGGAGAAGATGCAGCCCTCTTCATAAGCCAATATTTAAGGAATAATTCACTCCTCAACAACCAGTCATGGATTCCTATCTGTGATCCGGTGATCCTCATGGCATGGTATGATAATAACACTAGCCACATCTTTAAATCTTTAAATACCAATGTGTATGCCTGAGAAGGGGAAGTGGGACTTAAAATTCACCCTATAAACACCACAGGGATACCAAACCACTGGGAAACCACTAGGGGTTAAAATAGAGGGTCCCTAGAGGTACCATCTGAAGTTCCAGCTACTCACTATTACCATGTCAGTGGGATGATCCTGTTAAGACAGGAACTACACAGGTACAGTCCAATACCCCTTGGTGAATGGAAACTATGGTTCCTGGACACATGCACCAGAACCTGACCTGTGACTATGCATTCAAAAGAGGTACCACAATTAAGATAAAGAAACCAAAATTGTTCGTGACTCAGTGATCCAGTAAATGTCTTGTTAAATCAACTATTAGTAACAATTAAAATTGGTATTGGCTGGACTCAGTTGAACGTGTCTCAAATGGAACCCAAATGTTCACCCTAGTCCCTTCCTATTATAACAGCATGGATAAAAAAACATTGACACTCTAATGGCCGAGCAAAACGAGATGTAGTAGACACCATATTAGTTTAGCATCACTTGAACACAAAATGTTTTGGGTAATACTTGGGAACTTTCGGGTATTAACACATCTTTTCAAACAACAGAAGAGGTCCTTGTTTGACATCTACAAATATGAATGGATGCAATATGTTTCCAGCATGATTAAGCCTGATTTGTTATTAGGAGAAATTATTGTTAAAATTGCCCACCAACATTCTGTGGAGACAGAAATATGGAAAGTGAGCCCATTCCCAAAACTGACCATGGGTTCTGGGGTCTGAGGCAGCCCAGAGATAGGCAAAGGGAGCAGGTCTTAAACCCCTTGCCGATGATGAGTGGTTTACAGACTGCAGTCGGCCCCAGGGAACGGGGGCTAGATGATGACTGGCAGTAGCCACTGAGACAAGGTGGGGATGGGTGGAGGGTGGTCCCCAGGGAGTGGAGACCCAGATCTATGAGGGTAATTCCAGGGGGAAGCACCCCGGACTGAGTGACTTGGGCCCACCGGGACAGTGGGACACCAGCCTGAAGACTCTGGAGATGCTAATTCCCTGGTCGACCAGCAGGTGGCGCTGCAGGGTCAGTCCCACCCCGCCACACGGACTCACTTTACTCTTAAAAGCACTCGAGAGTTTTAGTATAAAGATCCTGGTCTGATTTCACTCCTTCTGGGAGTCTGAGGTTTGGAAGGAACTGAGCCCAAGCACAGTCCTTCCTGTTCTATCCCTCCTTCTCTTCCGGCTTAGATGATGTGATGGGCAGCTCCCCGACCACAGCATTGTACTGCTCCTACATAAGGGTGATAGATATGTCAGTTACTTGCAATATCCTTGAAAAACCTGATTGCATTGTGTTTAAGTCTCTTTGGCATCCATTAAAAGGCAAAGGTGATGGATTGTTGAGAGTCTCGGGAAGTATTATGAACTTCAATGGAGAAGAATGGACTTTTGAACAGTGTCAAATGATTTGCCTGGGGAATCTCTAGGGGGAAGTGACTGCAAATTTCTGCCTCTGGTTGTGCAAACCCCCAGCCTTTTGAAGCAACTCCCTGAGGAAATGACCATTCCCTGCTGATTACCTCTTCCCAGAATCTGAAGATCAAAGGCCCACGCTGTATAAAGGAAAGACTGACCTATGCATGCAGGTTCTTGTTCTGAGCTAAAACTGCTATGAACTTGTTATCACAGAAACCCCCCTAGATGGAGTTTGAAGGACTGACTCATACCAGACCCTGAGGTTGGATATGAGGTGATCACGGGTTGGCTCATTAGCATCTGTGTAGGTTCTTTTATTGTTTTAGGATGTTTCCTCTGTAATGATTTCACCTGAACAATAAATGTGCCTGCTTAGAAAGGGCTGTGTGGTAAATTATGACTATGGGCATTTACAGGCCTTTTAGGACTTGCTGGTAGTAACACAGGATAGTCAGGGCCTTTTGCAGCCTGGAAAAACCCTGGTCAGGAGGAACAGATATTTTGAAGAGGGGTGTCTTTCCCTTGAAAAACTAGTAAATTTCTATACATTATTATAAAAAATTTTAATCTCTTAATAACAGTGGAAGATAGATATCTTTTTTTTTAGCTCTAGTACTATATGAACTTGGCTTTATTATGGTACTTAGCCGCTGGAGCTGTATTGATGTGAAAAATAGCTGTTCAATAAGGGCTTTGTCTAACATCTGAGCTGTGACCCCCTCAATCTGGACAGGCTAATCGCAGTTCTGCTTCCCTTTATTTGTACAATCAGAATAACAACATTTACTGAACCCTGCATTCTATACTAAAGTGATTTTTAACCCAACACCAGCCAAAATCGACCACTTTGGCAACACAGCTCTATCTGCTGGATCCCTAGGCAGAGTAGGGGGTGTTCATGTAAACACAGTCTGGTCCTGAAGCCTTTTTCCTCCAGCTCGGGGGAGAGCTCATTCAGACTTTGCTTATCGTAGTAAAAATTCCACAGCACCTCTAAAAAGTGGTTTTGCATATGAAAGTCTCTATATATCTAAAAGGAAAGAGAATAAGGGAAATTGTTTCAATGAAATCCTTCTTTAATACATTATTTTAAATATATCTGAACTGTTTTTGTTTGTATGTTTCTTTTTCTGGGACTTTAATAAAACATTAAAAAAAGAAATTCAATGATGGATGTTATAGTAAGTGAGCAGCAAGAAATGGACATGAAACCCATGACCTCAATGAGTTGTTTACTGTTGTAACAGTGAGCAACAGTTTGATTAACATCTAATACATTGTTGGGATTTAGACATTACCTTATTAACACAACCTGTCTTTTTAAAAAAAAAATAGTTAGATGATAGAAATTCTTGTATTAAAATCTCTGATCTGAATCCATGCCAGATGGACTGGAGACCTTCAGAACTCAAAAAATCTGTGTTTGAGAGGTTTCTGGGGTTTAATGTCTCCTAAGGAAATAAGGCACAGAGAGAAAGTCAGTTTGATATTTTTTTATCATCTTTACTTAAGGAGGCAGAGGATGGAATATTGTGATTCTATGAGACTACATTGTCCATACTGTGCTCCACAATGAGCCAATTTTCTATCAGTATTTCAGCACCTCAAGGGTTTTTCTGGAGTACCTAACATGCATTGAAATCAGTGCATATTAGGTGCCTAGGTGATTTTGAAAATCCCACTGGATATTTAAATACCTTTAAAATTCTGACCCAACATGACAGCCCAGCTACTGTGACTAGTATATTCCATGGGGCCTGATCCCCAGCTAATGTAAATCACCATAGCTCTACTGCAGTCAATGGAACACATTCCCACCCGGTGTAAATCATTGTAGTTCTGTTCAAATGAATTAACCATTAGGAAAACTTATGTTTAATGAAGTTCATAGATTTGCAACCATTTACACTACCTGTGGACCTGGCTTAAAAGGAACAAGGCAGGTGATAATCAGGTTAACACTTGGAAAAATTAACTTTTTGTGGTGAATGGAAGGATTTTCTTCATGGCCACTTTGACCTCCTTATTGCGCAGACTGTAGATCACTGGGTTCAGGGTGGGAGTGACTAGGGTGTACATTATGGCCACCATCTTGTTTTTATCTAATGAGTTACTGGAGGTCGGCTGGATGTAGGTGTAGATTATGGTGGAGTAGTACAAGGTGACCACAAGCAGGTGGGAGGAGCAGGTGGAGAAGGCTCTCTGCTTCCCTTTGGAGCTCTGGATTTTCAGGATGGTGATGATAATGAAGCTATAGGACACAATAGTAAGAAGGAAGTTCCCCATGGCCAGGAAAATATCAGCCATGAATATCATGATTTCGTTGAGGTAGGTGGAGCTGCAGGACAGTGACACAATTGTTGGGAACTCACAGAAGAAATGCTGGATTAGGTGGGACCCACAAAAATCCAGGCGCAGCAGAAGCAATATGTTGATAAGTGAATTGATGATTCCAACAGCCCAGACACCAGCTGCTAAACAGATACAAATTTCCTTTCTCAGGAGTTTTACATAATGCAAAGGGTGGCAAATGGCTACATACCGGTCATATGACATGACAGTGAGCAGCAGAACCTCCGTCGTCAGTGACAATGTAAAGACAAAGAGCTGGGTGATGCAGCCTCCAAAGGAGATGGTTTTCTTCTCCTGCATCAGGTTTTCCAGCATTTTAGGTACAACCGAGGAAGTGCACAAAATATCAACCAGGGCTAAATTGGTGATGAAAAAGTACATGGGAGTGTGAAGAGGTGGGTGGATAACAATGGCCACAATGATCAGGGAATTGCCCACGTGGACAGCTGTATAAATGCACAGGAATAGCCCAAAGAACAGCCCCTGGTGGTGAGGATGGTAAAAGAGCCCCTGCATGATGAACTCGGTCACTCTGGTGTGGTTACTATGTTCCATTGCTTGAGTGTTCCTTCTAGAGCAACTAAGGTTAAAGTTTTGGTCAGGTATTGCATCAGAAACTACAGCAATATGAAAAAAAAACAAAAACAAAACGAGCAGTCCTTGTGGCATCTGAGAGACTAACACATTTATTTGGGCATCAGCTTTTGTGGGCTATAACCCACTTCTGGATATAGGATGATTTCAGTATATATCACACATACCATGTAGAAAAAATACAAAAAACATAAATGTGTTAGTCTCTAAGGTGCCAAAAGGACTACTTGTTGTTTTTGCTGATACAGACTAACACAGCTACCACTACGAAACCTACAGCAATATGTCAACTGAAGCATTGATAGGGGCCAATGGGGTGTGTGTGTATTGGATAGATAGATAGATAGATTATAGATAGATAGATAGATAGATCTCTTGTCATACTGTAACCACTTAACACAGCATATAAACAAACTTAACTACATTAAAATATATTAGCATAATAATCTGTGTCAACTACTGAATCCATATTCTCCCAACATTTGAGTGGAGAAGGGAGAACATAACAAACTTGATGTGCTCAAATATAGGTTCATGAAGTCATTAGGGCTGTTTACAAAAACTGCACGCTATAGGAGTTCACAATATGATCTTAAACATCATTCATACACTAATACTCTTATTAATAACCAAGATTCCACTTTACAAACTAATTTCACAAATTATATCTGTTGCAATGTAGGATGGTTTCAGTTCATATCATGCATACAATATTCAAAAAATGGAAACATAACATAATATATATGTTTAGGTGAAATCAGGATGCACAAATGTAAGGACTTAATTCCGCTTTAACTCTTGTTATTGTAAATTAGGCATAACTCCATTGCCAACAATGGGGATGATTCTCCATTCACTGGAATTATAGTGGTATAAAACTTTTGTAAAGGATTGGGGACTAGCGCTCTCCATTATATGTGTGTGTGTGTGTGTGTGTGTTTCTTTATTATTAGGAATAGTATTTGCATGATTGACGAGTCCTCCCTACTGCATTACTGTTTAGTCTCCATTTACTGTGTTCAAATGTTTCTAGTCTTACTACTAGTTTATTGCTTCTGCTGATTTTCTTCTCACTCCTCCTGGAGTAAATCAGGAGTATCTCCTCTGAAGTCAATGAAGTTACTGAATTATAAAAATGATGAAAACCAGAAGAGCCTCAGGGCCAACGAAACTAACAAATCTTGAGATCATATTAGAGTCATTTTGAACCATAGAACCATAGGGTTAGAAGGATCATTTAGTCTCCTTCCCCCCGGCAAGATGAAGGATTTGTTGTGTCTAAACCATCCAAGACAGATGGCTCCAGCCTCTTTTTGAAAACCTCCAGTGAAGGCGCTTCCATGACCTCTAGGCATATTAGAGTTTTTGTTTGTTTGTTTGTTTGTTTTGTTTTGTTTTTAAAGTCACCAATTGTGTTACATTTCAAATTCAATTGCATACTTTTGAGGGCACAGACTATTAGTAGTCAATCTTCCACATCTTAGATCAGTGTTACTATATTATATCTCCATTAATTTTAGTCTCAGCTACAATTAAATACAGAGGAGCTTTCCTGATGTATGTTAATTTACAACAGATTTCTATTGGTCAAACTGAGATAAGCATTTGGTCCTATATTAATAAACATGTTGTGGAAATGTGTATTCTTAAAAAGAACTTTTAGCCATTTAACAAAAAATAAAACAAAACACAGAAATTAAATTAAGCTAATTTTCCAATGAATATAAATGAGTTAATCATTCAACTCACTGAATTTCACAAGGTCTCTTAGAAAATTTGAAATGCGAGCCTAAAAAGTTCAGAAAGCTTCATTTAGAAAGACGAATTATGAGAAAGGAAGAAAGCAAGCAAGCAGGAAGAATATTCTCACCTCTCATTCAATCCTCCAATACAATGGATCAAGTTGTAATTTTAATACAGAGATTGAATTATGACTTATTCATCTTCATATATAGTAGCCTTCTGTTGGGAGATCTTGCATCCCTTGTGAATCTAGACAAAAGTTAACTCTCAAACAAGGCCTCAAAGGAGAAGGTAAATGGGAGTCACCTAAATCAGTATGAATAAACTTTCCACGTTAAACTGGCAAAATTTAGATCTTAGGTCCAAATGTCTGTTCTACTGAATTGTCCAGGAGAAAGCATTTTTTTCTATCAATGCATTTCTTTCTGAACATAGTGCTACCAATAGAAATGGACGGTCAGTGGATAAAATCTCACGTGAAATCCTGGCCCCATTAATGGGAGTCAATAAGAAGGTTGACCTTGGCTTCAATGGGGTCTGGATTTCACACTCAGACTTCTAATATCAGTGATCCTTAGTCCTGAATCATCTGAGTTCACACTTTGTGTTAAATGCCTCTACTCTACAAGGAGTAATGGTATCAAGTTGCAGTGGGAGAGGTTTAGGTTGGATATTAGGAAACACTATTTCACTCGGAGGGTGGTGAAGCACTGCAGTGGGTTACCTAGGGAGGTGGTGGAATCTCCTTCCTTAGAGGTTTGTAAGGTCAGGCTTCACAAAGCCCTGCCTGAGATGATTTAGTTGGGAATTGGTCCTGCTTTGAACAGAGGGTTGGACTAGATGACCTCCTGATGTACCTTCCAACCCTAGTCTTCTATGATTCTATATCTTCACTAATATAATTATCAGGCCAACTTCTGATAACTTTGAGTAGTGTCTTCTCTGTTGGTCCTGTAATGTCGATGGGGCAGCTCTCCATCAGGTGTAAATCAGCATAGCTCCATCAGAGTCAATGAAACAGATCCAGAGCTAGTGGAAATAAGGCTTGTTTCAACAAAGTCAACAGGCCAGATTCCCAACTGAATGAACCAGCCTATCTGCATCTAAGTAAATAGTATTAACGAGCAAAACTCTGTCGATTTTGCTCTGTTTTATAACAGGTGAAGATTGAATGGAGCTACACAGATGTCACTCCACACAATCTCTGAAGGTAGTGCTGTTGATAATATGTGAATGAGAGCCAAATCTGAGTCACAAATAATCCTGTGTAGGAAAGAAAACCCATATTGAATTTCAGATGAGAGAGATATTTCAGGGGTGGCAGTTACATAGGGGAAAAACTTTTAAATTATATAGACCCCAGTACAGCCAAGCACTTAAGCACATGCTTGATTCTCAGCTTATGAGTCATCTTATTGACGGAAATCAAGTACTCACATGCTTAGAAGAGAAGCAGATAAACTCTTGCATCAGGGCTACAACTATGATCCAAAGTTTTGGTGTCACCATACTTATGGAAACCCATTGTGTCAATTAAGCAAAATGGATCTTCAGAAAAAAAATTTACATGGACTTTCATTAAAATATTTTTTTATAACTGAAGTCCCCTGACTGTCCCTGGGTCAGACTGATTGTTTGGCTTAATGATTGCACTAGTAGCTGTCCCAGCTGATCGACAGGAAAAGGTAGTACTGTATATCATCTGTAATGGGGATTGCAATAAATTGTGGTATTCTTCAGACTTATTTTGAATAAGTAAAGATTTCATTTTTATCCTTACTTTATGAAGGATCCATGCTTGGCTTCTACATCACTACAGAGTCACGGTCCAAGGCCTGTCATTATGACTGTAATCAAGGATGATAGATGAATAAATTACAAGGTCAGATGGGATTGCTGTGATCATCTATTCTGACCTTTTGTATAGCACAGGCCAGAGAACTTCCTTGAACTAATCCCTAGAGGAGATGTTTTAGAGAAAAACATCAAATCTTGAGTTAAAAATTGTTGGTGATGGTGAATCCACCACAATCCTAGGTAAATTGTTCCGATTGTTAATTACTCTCATTGCTTAAAATGTTCACAATCTGAATTTGTCTAGCTTCAATTTCCAGCCAATGGGTCACATTATACCATTGTCTTCTAGACTGAAGAGCCCATTATTAAATATTTATTCCACATGTAGGTACTTGTAGATCATTGGTTCTCAAACTGGGGGTTGGGATCCTTTAGGGGATCCTGAGCAGGGCTGGTGCAAGAATGTTTCGCGCCCTAGGCAAAATTTCCACCTTGTGCCCATCCCTGTCCCCCCGCCCTGAGCCGCCCCCCTCCCTGCGGCAGCTCCCCCAAACCAGCCCTGATCGTGAGGTTATTACATGGTGGGTCGAGAGCTTTCAGCCTCCACCCCAAACCTACAGCATTTATAATGGTCTCAGATATACAACAAAGTGTTTTTCATTTATAACGAGGAGTTGCACTCAGAGGCTTGCTATGTGAAAGGGGTCACCAGTACAATAGTTTGAGAACCACTGATATAGACTGTAATCCAGTAACCCCTTAACCTTTTATTTGTTAAGATAAATCAGGGATCGGCAACCTTTGGCACGCGGTTCACCAAGGTAAGCACCCTGGCTGGCTGGGCTGGGTTGTTTAACTGCCGTGTCCGCAGGTTCAGCCCATTGCAGATCGCATTGGCTGCAGTTCACCGTTCCAGGCCAATAGGGGCTGTGGAAAGCAGCTGCCAGCACATCCCTCAGCCCGCGTCACTAACCACAGCCCCCATTGGCCTGGAGCAGCTAACCGTGGCCAGTGGGAGCCGTGATCAGACAAACCTGCGGATGCAGCAGGTAAACAACCCAGCCTCTTCTACCAGGGTGCTTACCCTGGCGAGCCATATGCCAAAGGTTGCCAAACCCTGAGCTAAATAAATGGAACTCCTTGAGTCTATCACTACAAGGCATGCTCCCTTATTCTTTAATCATTTTGGGGCCTCTTCTCTGAACCCTCTCCAATGTATCAACATCCTTCATGAATTGTGGGCACCAGAACTGGACATGATATTCCATCTGAAGATACACCAGTGCAAAATACAGCGGTAAAATACCTCCTCCACAGCTGCTTGAGGTCTCCCAGTTTATGCTTCCAAGGATTACATTAGTGCTTTTGGTTATACCACCACCCTGGGTGCTCATATTGAGGATATTACCAACCAAATCATTTTCAGAGTCATTACTTACAAGGATATAGTCCCGCATCTTCCAAGTATGGCCGACATTCATCACTCCTAATGTATACATTTACATCTAGCCATATTAAAAATCATAGTATTTGCTTGCTCCCAGTTTACCAAGAGATCCAGATCACTCAGTATCAGTGACCCATCCTCTTCATTATTTACCATTCTCTTAAATATTGTGTCGTGTGAAAATCAGTGATGATTTTATGTTTTTGTCTAGGTCATTAATAAAAATATGAAATAGCTTAGGGCCAAGATCCCCATGGGGCCCCTCTAAAAATGTATACGCTTGATAATGATTTCCTTTTTATGTTTATATTTTGAGACCTCAGTTAGCCAACTTTTATTCTGTTGAATATGTGGCACCCTTCTGCCAGGTGGAGTCAGCAACTTCCCCAATCACAGGCGCTGAGTCTGTGTACAGCAGAGAAAACTTTTAATGAAAAGAAGGAAGGAACCTGGCACCAATTTGGGAAAACCCCACAACCGTGATTCGAATATATCTGGCCATGAGCAAAACTCCCTCTCCAGGAGACTTTGGGCAGTGTCATTTGCCTCCGTTTCTCATCTTACAGTGTGAAAAACCAACACACAAAGGTTCCTTTAAGATGCCACTCCCCTCTCCCTCCGCTGGCCCCAACTCACAGCTGCTGTGCTTGACCAGCAGAGACCCAGAGTTCAGACCTGCATTCACGAGAATTCACCTCCCAGCTGTCGGGGACGGGGGAAGGTATGTACAGCAATGTCTTAGTTGCCACCGCCACTGCAGCTGACTCACAACTGATGCTATGCAATCTGCCAAGTATCAGAGGGGTAGCCGTGTTAGTCTGGATCTGTAAAAGCAGCAAAGAATCCTGTGGCACCTTATAGACTAACAGATGTTTTGCAGCATGAGCTTTCGTGGGTGAATACCCACTTCTTCAGATGCAAGCCTGCGTCACTGCCTGCTGCCACCGCTGCGCCCTCGTTCCTGCTGCTGCTGTCTTTCGTCGTGCCACTGCTCACTTCCTCGTGCTGTCATATGCTCCTTCATTGATGTCCCTATGCCCTCACCTTCCGCTGACACCTGCCTCTGTACTGTGACCTCTGCGACTTGGTCACTTGGGGTTCCACCCAGCTCTCAGTGATTTCAGCTCTCAGTGAGGGAACCTTACTGCTAGGGCAGGCTGGACCGTCTCTTTGACAGAAATCGTGTCCCACAGCAGATCTAAGCACTTAGACCTGACTATCAGTGATTTCAGCTCTACTGGTCACTTAACAATACAAAACACTCTCTATAGAGCCCAATCAGCTCTGCCTTTAGACAGGGGAGAGGGACAGGTCAAACGGTGCCTATGACTCTTAGGCAGAGCTCACACCACCATGCAGAACCACCTGTCCCCACCCTCTCTCTCCCTTTCTCCACTGCGATCTGGCATCTGAGCCCCCTGATTAGTGAGTTCAGTCGAGTTGAGAGGGACCCCCACAGTCAGGACAGGCTAACTACGGGTTCCCACCTTTACTTGTACAATCAGGATAACAACACTTACTGAACTCTGCATTCAAATTTAATTTTTTTTTATTAAATCCAATGTTAAAAAAAGTATGCAATAAATAGGTTCAGAGAAGAGTGTCTGGACATCTGGGTATAGTGCTTAGATTGTCCACAAATGTATGTGTATTGAAATCATTAGTTCATGAAAATTTACACCACCTTTGGACCTGGCCTAGAAGGGACAAAGCAGGTGAGAATGGAGTTCACTCTCTGAAAAATTATTTTGTAGTGAATTGAAGGATTTTCCTGATTGCCACTTTGACCTCATTATTGCGCAGACTGTAGATCACAGGGTTTAGGATGGGAGTGACTAGAGTGTACATTATGGCCACCATCTTGTCACTGTCCTGTGAGTTACTGGAGGTCGGCTGGATGTATGTGTAGATAGTGGTGGAGTAGTATAAGGTGACCACAAGCAGGTGGGAGGAGCAAGTGGAGAAGGCTCTCTGCTTCCCTTTGGAGCTCTGGATTTTCAGGATGGTGATGATGATGAAGCTATAGGACATGGTGGTCAGCAGGAAGTTCCCCATGGCCAGGAAGATGTCAGCCATGAACATCATGATTTCGTTGACGTAGGTGGAGCTGCAGGACAGCGCCAGTATTGTTGGAAACTCACAGAAGAAATGCTGGATGAGGTTTGGACCGCAAAAATCCAGACGCAGCAAAAGCAGTATATTGACAAAAGAACTGATGGTACCAACAGCCCAGACACTGGCAGCTAAATGGATACAAATTTCCTTACTCATGTGTTTTACATAATGCAAGGGATGGCAAATGGCTACATACCGGTCATATGACATGACAGTGAGCAGCAGAAGCTCCGTCGCCAGTGACGATGTAAAGACAAAGAGCTGGGAGATGCAGCCTCCAAAGGAGATGGTTTTCTTCTCTTGCATCAGGTTTTCCAGCATTTTAGGTACAATCGAGGAAGTGCACATAATGTCAACTAGGGCTAAATTGGCGATGAAGAAGTACATGGGAGTGTGGAGAGGTGGGTGGATGACAATAGCCACAATGATGAGGGAATTGCCCATGACGACAGCTGTATAAAGGCACAGGAATAGCCAAAAGAACAGCCCCTGGTGGTGAGGATGGTCAAAGAGCCCCTGCATGATGAATTCGGTCACTCTGGTGTGGTTACTATGTTCCATTGCTTGAGTGTTCCTTCTATAGCAACAAAGGTTAAAGTTTTGGTCAGGTATTGCATCGGAAACTACAGCAATAAGGCAACTGAAGCATCTAGATGGACCAATGGGAGGGGGATGTGTGGGGAGAGAGAGAAAGAGAGATATTTTTCGTGCTGCTCTAGATATTTCACACAATATATAAACAAACTGAGCTACAGTAAAATATATTAGCACAATAAAGTGTCTCTGCTATTGAATATATAATCTCCTGACATTTGACTGTGGAAGGGGGGAAATAACACCCTGGTGTTCTCAAGTAGAGGCACATAAAGTCAGTTGAACTATTTACTTAAACTATGAGTGTTAGGTGTCCACAGTATGATCTCAAAACATCATTCTTTCACCAGTAGTCTTATTAGTAACCAAGATTCCATTTTGTACACTAATACATCTGTTGCGATCTAGGACATTTTCAGCATATATAACATACAATATATACAATACAAAACTTAACAGAATTATATGTATATGTAGGTGAAATCAAGATGCACAAAAGGCAGGACTTGATTTCCTTTTAACTCACTATGGTGTAAATCAGACATAACTCCATTGCAATAAATGGGGCTAATTCTCCACTCATTGGAGATGCACTGGCATAAAGCTAGTGAGAATGAGAGGGGAATCAAGCCCCCCATATTTCATTTTTATGATAATCTATGTGTCAATAGACAAATGTTGCTTCATTATTAGGAATAGTGTTAACGTGATTTCACAAGCAATCCCTACTGTATTACAGATAAGTTTCCTTCCATTGTCTCTAGTCTTTTTACTGCTTTATTGCTTTTGCTGATTTTCCTTATACTGCTACTGGAGTCGGTCAGGAGTATCTCCTTTAAAATCAATAGAGTTACTCAACTGTAAAAATGGTGAAAAAAGAGTATCAGGGCCAACAAATGTAACTAATTATGAGATCATATTACAGTAATTTTTCAAATATCATCTTAGAGTATTTTGTAAAATACGTTGTCATGCTTTGCATCAAATGCCAAATTCAATTGCAAACTTTTGAGAGAACAGACAGAAGGTTGTTAGTCTTCTCCCCCTTTGAAAATATCATCCTTAAGAAGAAAACTTGATTTAGAAAGAAAGAAAGAAAGAAAGAAAGAAAGAAAGAAAGAAAGAAAGAAAGAAAGAAAGAAAGAAAGAAAGGGGAACTCCCCACCCCTTTCTTACCTCTCATTCAATCTTCAAATACAATAACCCAAACAGCAATTGAAATACAGACTCTGAATGAGATATGACTTGTTGAAGATGATTGTTGTGACTATAGAGTAGGCTTTTGTAGTGAAATCTTGCATCCCTTGTGAATTTGTCAAAGATTTAACCCTCAAACAAGGCCCTGAAGGTGAAGGTAAATGGGAATCACATCAAAGAGTAGAAATGAGAGCCACATTTGATGTACAGGTGCCAAGGCTGATTCCTCACTCTGGCACCTCGCATGCAGACAGTGGGGGCCCGCAAGGATTCTAAACATTAACACTGGCCACTCCAGGCTTGTATTAAACTCCCGAGATTACAGCTTTTCTCTGACCTTGGATTGGTAGATGCTGCCACCACCCAAATGCACAACCCCTTTGAGAGCCCAGGAAGGTGCACTTGGGAATTCCTCCCTGTGGGGTACCCTCAAGCCCTTTCACCCCCCTTCAGAGAAGAGCTGAGAAAGAAAAACAAAGGAGATCATCTGTTGCCATCAGCTAATTAAAGGATAGCTGTGCCCTGTCTGCCTCTCCCCCGGAGAACAACAACAGACAGAAAAAGAGGGGAGTCTTTTCTCAATTTTAAAAAGTTGTAGACTTCCTATGGGCTCTTTTGGCCAGGTGCCCACTCACTTCCTTTTACCTATGCATCGCACTGAGATTTTTTTTAACCCTTTACAGGTAGAGCAATTTGAGACCAGCTAATAAGAGGGATTGCATAGCTACTGGCTGGCTGGTGTCCATAAAAGGCAGCTCCCCCCCACTTCATTTAGCAGAATAGGATAATCCTGCATAGGAAGGAAAACCCATACTGAAATTGAACAGATCAACTGTTGGAACAAGACCATAGATGTGACCCAGAGTTATGGTATCATCACACTTATGGAGACCCATTATGTCAATTACACAAAGTGGATTTTCTGAGGAAAAAAAGACATTGCCTTTCTTCAATACTTTCTTTGAAAAGCCATCTCGTCTTGGACATTTGTTCAACCTCACAGTATGAGTGCTTCTTGTACCTTGGTGAGCAGAGTGTACATTTATAACATTTCTTCTAATAAGTAATATTCTTCTAAGAACATAAGAACATAAGAAAGGCCGTACAGGGTCAGACCAAAGGTCCATCTAGCCCAGTATCTGTCTACCGACAGTGGCCAATGCCAGGTGCCCCTGAGGGAGTGAACCTAACAGGCAATGATCAAGTGATCTCTCTCCTGCCATCCATCTCCATCCTCTGACGAACAGAGGCTAGGGACACCATTTTTACCCATCCTGGCTAATAGCCATTTATGGACTTAGCCACCATGAATTTATCCAGTCCCCTTTTAAACATTGTTATTGTCCTAGCCTTCACAACCTCCTCAGGTAAGGAGTTCCACAAGTTGACTGTGCGCTGCGTGAAGAAGAACTTCCTTTTATTTGTTTTAAACCTGCTGCCTATTAATTTCATTTGGTGACCCCTAGTTCTTGTATTATGGGAATAAGTAAATAACTTTTCCTTATCCACTTTCTCAACATCACTCATGATTTTATATACCTCTATCATGTCCCCCCTTAGTCTTCTCTTTTCCAAACTGAAGAGTCCTAGCCTCTTTAATCTTTCCTCATATGGGACCCTCTCTAAACCCCTAATCATTTTAGTTGCTCTTTTCTGAACCTTTTCTAGTGCTAGAATATCTTTTTTGAGATGAGGAGACCACATCTGTACACAGTATTCGAGATGTGGGCGTACCATGGATTTATATAAGGGCAATAATATATTCTCAGTCTTATTCTCTATCCCCTTTTCAATGATTCCTAACATCCTGTTTCCTTTTTTTGACCGCCTCTGCACACTGCGTGGACATCTTCAGAGAACTATCCACGATGACTCCAAGATCTTTTTCCTGACTCGTTGTAGCTAAATTAGCCCCCATCATGTTGTATGTATAGTTGGGGTTATTTTTTCCAATGTGCATTACTTTACATTTATCCACATTAAATTTCATTTGCCATTTTGTTGCCCAATCACTTAGTTTTGTGAGATCTTTTTGAAGTTCTTCACAATCTGCTTTGGTCTTAACTATCTTGAGTAGTTTAGTATCATCTGCAAACTTTGCCACCTCACAGTTTACCCCTTTCTCCAGATCATTTATGAATAAATTGAATAGGATTGGTCCTAGGACTGACCCTTGGGGAACACCACTAGTTACCCCTCTCCATTCTGAGAATTTACCATTAATTCCTACCCTTTGTTCCCTGTCCTTTAACCAGTTCTCAATCCATGAAAGGACCTTTCCTTTTATCCCATGACAGCTTAATTTACGTAAGAGCCTTTGGTGAGGGACCTTGTCAAAGGCTTTCTGGAAATCTAAGTACACTATGTCCACCGGATCCCCCTTGTCCACATGTCTGTTGACCCCTTCAAAGAACTCTAATAGATTAGTAAGACACGATTTCCCTTTACAGAAACCATGTTGACTATTGCTCAACAGTTTATGTTTTTCTATGTGTCTGACAATTTTATTCTTTACTATTGTTTCAACTAATTTGCCCGGTTCCGACGTTAGACTTACCGGTCTGTAATTGCCGGGATCACCCCTAGAGCCCTTTTTAAATATTGGCGTTACATTAGCTGACTTCCAGTCATTGGGTACCGAAGCCGATTTAAAGGACAGGTTACAAACCTTAGTTAATAGTTCCGCAACTTCACATTTGAGTTCTTTAAGAACTCTTGGGTGAATGCCATCTGGTCCCGGTGACTTGTTAATGTTGAGTTTATCAATTAATTCCAAAACCTCCTCTAGTGATACTTCAATCTGTGACAGTTCCTCAGATTTGTCACCTACAAAAGCCAGCTCAGGTTTGGGAATCTCCCTAACATCCTCAGCCGTGAAGACTGAAGCAAAGAATCCATTTAGTTTCTCCACAATGACTTTATCATCTTTAAGCGCTCATTTTGTATTTTCATCGTCAAGGGGCCCCAATGGTTGTTTAGCAGGCTTCCTGCTTCTGATATACTTAAAAAACATTTTGTTATTACCTTTGGAGTTTTTGGCTAGCCGTTCTTCAAACTCCTCTTTGGCTTTTCTTATTACACTCTTGCACTTAAGTTCAAATCCATATTCTAACTCCATCAAATATTCACTCATAGAGTTTAAGGCCAGAAGGCACAATTAAATCATCTAGTTTGCGCTCTTGCATTTCACAGGCATAATAATTTCAACCAGTTACACTTGTATTGAGCCCAATAACTTGTATTTGGATAAAGCATCTTTCAGAAAGTGCTCCAGTTTGAATTTGATGCCATGAAGAGAATCCACCGCTTCCCAGCGAATTTGTTCCATCAGTTAGTCACTCTCAGTGATAAAAATGTCTGCTTTATTTCTAATTTTAATTGTGGTGCCTTTGGTTTTCAGCCATTGATTCTTATTATCTGTTTCTCTGTTAAAGAGCCCTGTGTTATAACTTGGCCATATATGACCCCGAATGGCAACCTGTGTGTTACAAATAGACACAATGGTAATAGTCAGATTTTATATTTTGTTATAGACCCAGGCCAGTTGGGTACAGCAGAATAGCAGAAGGAAGATATACTGGCCACTGGATTAACAGTTTTCTGTTCCCTGACTGACCAGAGCAGGGGCTGCTCCAGGCTAATGAGAACACCTGACTCTAATTAACCTGCAAAGAGTCAGGTGAGGCCATTAAGTTATTGTGACCACCTGATTCTAATTAGGGCCCTGCTGATACTATAAAAAGGGCTCACTCCAGTCAGGCAGAGGAGAGCCAGGGAGCCAGAGGAGAGGAAGGGAGGCTGAAGGGCTGGTTACTGAAGACACCCTCAAACCATCATGAGGGGAGCCCTAAGGTAAGGGTGAAGAAGGGAGAAGCAGGAGAGCTGTTGGGAAGTGGCCCAGGGAAATGTAGCAACTCTGGCAGTGAAAGGTTGGCTGCCAACAGCTGCTACCATTAGAGTCTCTGGGCCGGAACCCGGAGTAGAGGGTGGGCCCAGGTTCCCCCTCAATCCACCACTACAGGAACATCTCCTAGGAGGGGAGGTCAGGCCCCTGTCAGGACAGGAGGCTAAACTGTTCTGAAATAAGCTCCCAGGCACAACAGAGACTGTGGGAGTTCTCTCACCAACCTCCTTGCAGGCCTATGATGAAAAGGGCTCAGTAGACTGTAACCCTGGCCGTAGAGAGAAAAGGGCTACATGGAGGGTCACAGTGAGCCACTGAGGCTAGCATAAAGTGCCTAGAAGTGCAGGACCCACAGGAGCAAGGTCAGAGCTCTGCCACAACTGGTGTCAGGAGTGAGATCATGATTGTTCACAGCATGGCAGAACAAAGAGGTTTTTACTAAACAAAACAAAAAATAAAAAACAAAAAAAAAGTGCACTGAGGTTTCTGGTTGTGTTTATTTTTGTCTGTTTGTTTGTACCACCGTGGAGGAGGTGGTGAGAGCACTGGTGCAAGCCACAGCGGCGCAGCAGGAGGCAACCCTGGCTCAGGCGATGGCACAACAGGAGTCCATGATGTTACAGCAGGAAATCAACCAATTATTAATGATCCAGGTGACCCAAGATCGAGCCCTCCTGCTCGAGGTTGTAGACCAGTTGAAGATCCTCACCACCCTGGCCCGGGGATCCAATGAGATGCAAACCCTGAGGACCACCGGTTGTCTGCCAAAGATGACGGCAGACGATGATACAGAGTTATATCGCCTCTCACTTGAAAGGACTGCACAGCGTGAGGCGTGGCCCCTGGAGCAGTGGACCAGGATTCTCGCCCCCTTTTTTGTGCGGAGAGGCCCAGAAGGCCTACTTTGATCTGCCCACTAAAGATGCTGCTGACTATTTCTGGCTGAGGGCAGAGATCCTAGCATGTTCTGGGGTGACGGCAGCGGTATGGGTCCAGAGGTTCCAGAAGTGGAAATACAGGGAGAACAAACCTCCATGGTCCCAACTATTCGACCTCATACACCTTGCTCAGAAGTGGTTACGGCCCGAGGCATGCAGCCCGGAGGAGATTTTAGAGACTTTAGTCATGGACCATTCCATCCGGGGACTACCACCAGATCTCCGCAAATGGGTCTGCCAGAACGATCCGTCCACCTACGACAAAATGATCACATTGCTGGAAAGACGGATAACAGCCAGGGAATTAACCTGACTACCCAAAGAAGACCCCTCACGAAGCAAACCCTTGACTCTGACCATGGAGGGTCGGGTGGCCAAACCCCCAGGAAGTCCTAGGTGGAAGAAGAGGGAGGTCAAAAACCAGTTGGGAACCCAGAAGGAAGTGGAAGGCCTGAGTGGGGGGAACCCTGGGACTAAACCCCCTAACCCACGTGATAGGGGAGTGACTAGAAGCAATTATAGGTGTTATGGGTGCAGGGAGTTGGGGCACATAACTGCCCATTGTCCCAATGTCGTAGAACCAAGGCAGTGTAACCTGGGGAACGGGGCAGACCCATGCAGCCTACTCAATATTGTAGGGGTCGTAGTCACCCCACATAAATATACAAGGCAGGTAAAGTTGAATGGGGTAGAAACCATGGCACTCATAGACTCGGGGAGTGCTATCACCCTGATTTCGGGTAAATTAGTGAAGCGCAGCCAGTTAATGCAGGCCAAGCGTACGGGGGTAATCTGTGTCCATGGGACTGTTAGCTACTGCCTCATCATACCAGTAAAAACTGAAATTCAGGGAAATGTCACTGGGGTGAAAGCTGGGGGAGTCCCAAACCTCCCATACCCCGTGCTCATAGGTAGAGATTTCCCTGGGTTTGGAAACTTGCTCCCACCAGAGGAAATGGAGGGAGAGGAGCTCCCCGAATTTCAGGGGGCTTCCACAGCAGAATGTTACCTCCCATTTGTTGCGGAAATGTCCCAGGAGCTATTCCCTGTCCCGGGGAAAGGCAGGAAGACCAAAAGAGAAAGAAGGGTGGCCAAGGCCTTGGGTACCCGAATCCTGATACAAGGACAGATGGTTGCCCGCGTAGGCAAACATACACTGGCAACTGAAGGGGAGGGCCCTGAGACAGAGGAGGGGTCAGAGATCACTTCCAACCCCAACCTCATGGAGCCAGCCGAGAGGGCAAAGACAGATCCCTCAGAGTTTGGGCTGTTAAGCCCAGAGAGAGAGACTTTTGGATGGGACCAAGTGGAAGACCCAAGGTACGAGAACGCCAGGAAGGAGGTGGCTGAGATAGATGGGGTACCCATAGAGGGAAAGGTCTGGGGGCCAGGGCCTTATTTTGTGATCAAGAGGAATCTCCTATACCGGGTCGTGCAAATGCAGGAGCAAGAGGTACACCAGCTCCTAGTCCCCCGGAAACACCAGAAGGCAATATTAAGCCTCGCTCACAGTCACCTTTTTGGAGGACACTTGGGAGTGGAGAAAACCCACGCGCGAATCTTACACAGATTCTTCTGGCAGGGGGTACATGAAGATATCCGACGGTAATGTGCCTCTTACCCCGAATGTCAACTGCACAGCCCTCATCCACATCTAAGAGCTCCTCTGGTACCCCTGCCAATCATCGAAGTTCCCTTCGAGCGGATCGCCATTGATCTTGTGGGACCGCTAGAGAAAATGACCCAAGGCCACCAGTATGTGCTTGTCATCCTAGACTATGCAAACAGGTTCCCAGAAGCTGTCCCCTTACGAAATACAGCTTCCACGAGCATTGCCAAAGAATTAGTTGCAAACTTTGCCCAAGTAGGGCTACCAAAAGAAATCCTCACAGACCAGGGAACACCATTCATGTCCAAGTCGATGAAGGAAAGAGGTAACTGAGATGATTGCCCAATATCAAGATGTATTCGACAAAGCCGGGTTGCACAACCAGGACATATCACCACATCATCACAAATCCTGGGGCCAGAGTAACTATGAGGCCCTACCGGGTGCCAAAAGACAAAAGGGAGGAAATAAAAGTGGAAGTCTGGAAAATGCTGGAGATGGGAGTCATCGAAGAATCCCACAGTCAGTGGTCCAGGCCAATAATGTTGGTGCCCAAACCTGATGGCACCACAAGGTTCTGCAATGACTTCCGTCGACTAAACGAGATATCCCAGGTTGATGCCTACCCTATACCCCGCATAGACGAACTAGTGGACCGTCTGGGGAATACCCGGTACTTGACAACCTTAGATTTGACAAAGGGCTACTGGCTGATTCCCCTATTCGAAGACGCAAAGGAAAAGACTGTGTTTTCTACACAGGAGGGTCTCTTCCAATATACGGTCCTTCCCTTTGGACTACATGGGGCTCCAGTTACCTTTCAGCACCTCATGGACAAGTTATTACACCCTCATACCAGTTATGCTGCGGTGATTCATACCCCAGACTGGGAGACCCACTTGGAAAAAGTGGGGATGGTCCTTGATACCTTCCGGCGAGCTGGCCTTAGGTAAACCCTGTTAAGTGCGCTGTAGGGTTCACGGAGGCCAAATATCTTGGCTACATGGTAGGAAAAGGTCTGGTAAAACCCCAACTGACTAAGTTAGAGGCCATCCAAAACTGGCCTCGTACGAGTCGTAAGAAGCAGGTCCGAGCATTTCTAGGGGTGGTGGGGTATTACCGTCATTTCATCCCCCATTTTGCTACAAGGGCAAGTCCCCTAATGGTCTTAGTGAAGGCCCATGGTCCTGATCCAGTCAAATGGTCCGATGCAGCAGAGAGCGCATTTGCGGACCTACGGACTGCCCTCTGCAGTAACCCCATATTGATAGCACCAGATTTCAACAAGGATTTTATCCTACAGACAGATGCATCCAAGGTAGGGTTAGGGGCTGTCCTGTCGCAGATGGTTGGGGAGGAGGAACACCCAGTTCTCTACCTCAGTAGGAAACTCCTTCCGAGGGAACAAAAATATGCAGTAGTAGAGAGAGAGTGTCTCGCTGTAAAATGGGCCATGGAAACGTTACTACCTGCTGGGGTGCAGATTTATCCTTGTGACTGACCATGCCCCTCTTCAATGGATGCAACGGAACAAGGAAAAGAACACAAAGGTAACCAGGTGATTCTCATCCCTCCAACCTTTCCAGTTCCGCATAGAGCACAGAGCAGGGAGTCGTCATGGCAATGCCGATGGCTTATCACGTGTTCACTGTCTGGAGTCCCAAGCTGCCCAACCCCTTGGTGTTGAGCAGAGGGGAGGGATATGTGATAGACCCAGGCCAATTGGGTACAGCAGAATAGCAGAAGGCAGATATATTGGCCACTGGATTAACAGTTTTCTGTTCCCTGACTGACCAGAGCAGGGACTACTCCAGGCTAATGAGAACCCCCGATTCTAATTAACTTGCAAAGAGTCAGGTGAGGCCATTAAGTAATTGTGACCACCTGACTCTAATTAAGGCCCTGCTGATACTATAAAAAGGGCTCACTCCAGTCAGGCACGGGGGAGCCGGGGAGCCAGAGGAGAGGAAGTGCGGCTGAAGGGCTGGTTACTGAAGACACTCTCAAACCATCATGAAGGGAGCCCTAAGGTAAGGGTGAAGAAGGGAGAAGCTGGAGAGCTGTGAGGAAGTGGTCCAGGGAAATGTAGCAACTCTGGCAGTGAAAGGTTGGCTGCCAACCTCCTGGGAGGGGAAGTCAGGCCCCTGTCAGGACAGGAGGCTAAACTGTTCTGAAATAAGCTCCCAGGCACAACAGAGACTGTGGGAGTTCTCTCACCAACCTCCTTGCAGGCCTATGATGAAAAGGGCTCAGTAGACTGTAACCCTGGCCCTAAAGAGAGAAGGGCTACGTGGAGGGTCACAGTGAGCCACTGAGGCCTGCGTAAACCGCCTAGAATCGCAGGATCCACGGGAGCAAGGATAAAGAATAATAATAATATAATAATATATAATAATAATAATAATATATAATATATATTATATAATATATATATATAATAATAATATAGCATGGTGTGTGATTTAACCATATCCTGCCAGCCACACTTTTTCAATAGCGGAAAGAAATGGACTAATGGGCCATTGGTAGAGATGCATCAGCCCGATCTGTGTCTGGGATGAGTTCAAGGCACTAACAGACCTTTTAGGGTCACCACTTTGTAGTAGGTTTAGCATTTTATAATAGGTAAATAATAATCACTTCTGGGCCTCAATCTGGGCCTCAATCTGGGCCTGTATTTCTTTGTCTTTTAACTGCAGGTCTCTTTTATGGGCAGCCTCCTCCCTGGCTGCCTCCAAGCAGTTTGCCTTCTTCCTCTGCTCTGTGTCCAACTCCAAGTGCTTAAAGGTCATTTCTCTTTCATGTTCTTCCTTTCTTTTCTCGGCTTCCAATCTGGGTAATTCTAGTTTCTTTTGGACCTCCCTTTCCATGATCCTACCCTTCCTGCGTTTAGCCTAGCCTAACCTGAGGGCTAGAAAGAAAAAAAACCTTGTGAATTCCCTTGCAGGACTTGACTACTCTGCCTCCAGGCAAAGAAGAAAAAAATCCAGCTGCTCTCAGCTTAAAAAAAAACAAACCAAAACCAAAAAACCCTCCCTCTTTTTCAATCAGCCAAAAGAAAAGTTTTTAAAATCCTGAGGTCTGTGCTTCTGGTTCAAATTTAATCCCACCACTGCCACCATGTCAAGGTTCCCTCCCTACTCTGAACTCTGGGGTACAGATGTGGGGACCCGCATGAAAGACCACCTAAATTTATATTCTACTAGTTTAGGTTAAAAACTTTCCCAAGACACAAATTCCTATCCTAGTCCTTCGACGGTATTGCTGCCACCACCAAGTGATTTAAACATTCAGGGAGGGGACACTTGGAGCTCTATCCCCTCCAAAAAATATCCCCCAAGTCCCTTCAACCACTTTCCTGCGGAGGCTTGAGAATAATATAAAAACCAAATAGGTTAACAAGGTGAGCGCAGACCAGACCCTTGGGTTTTTAGGACACTCAAAACCAATCAGGTTTTTAAAAGAATACATTTATTATTAAGAGAAAAGTTACAGAATCACACTTGCAAAATTAGGATGGAAGGTAACTTTACAGGATAATACATGACTTCAAACACAGAAGACTCCCCTCTGGGGCTTAACTTTACAGTTACAAAAAAACAGGAATAAAAATCCCTCTTAGCATAGGCAAAATTCACAACCTAAAACAAAAGATAATCTAATGCATTTTCTTGCTATAACTTACCATTTTTGTAATTTTATATGTATCATTTCAGTAGGAGCCGGATTACCTGCTTCATCCTAGTTACATGGCACAAGGTGAAGAAAAGAGCTCTAAAGAACTGAGCATGAATATTTTCAATGGCTCAAACTCTCCAGTATAGGGTTAACCAGGCCATCAAACACATGAACAACAAAATTCAGAAAAGAAAGACCCATAAAGGCAGCCCTGTGAGAAACGGGACCAATTTATGTACCTTAAATTGGGAAAAAGAAAAAGCAGTCACTCATTGGAATCAAAGTGGATAGGCCCTTACTCCATAGTGGACCACCTTATCTGACTGGTATACTACACTGAACAAAATGAAAAACTGAAATGGGTACATGCTTCACAAATTCATCTGTTTTCATAAATAATGATGGTTGAATTGTTTGCAGAAAAGGACATCTCAGAACCTGAGAACGAGGCGCTGCTTAACCACCACCGTTCTAATACACAGAAAATGAAACTCAAGCCTAAGGTATGTCTTTATCTGCTTCTGGGAAACTTTTCGTGCCCAGATAATTAGACCAATCATGGGAGAAGATGCAGCCCTCTTCATAAGCCAATATTTAAGGAATAATTCACTCCCCACCAACCAATCAACGTCCTGGATAAAAACACATTGACACTCTAATGGCCGAGCAAAACGAGATGTAGTAGACACCATATTAGGAGCAGTTGCTTTTGGAGCAGGAATTATGAATATTGCGGACCTGGAGGTAATTGAGAATTAGTTCCTTGTCCCAGCTGCAAGATAGTCTCATTCACCAGCAGGCAGATACACGTGTGGACTTGGTTCAAATAGGTCTGGGAAACCAAAAACAATATGGAATATGTGGCGCAGTAGCTGAACACTTGAGATGCAAATTCTTAGTTTAGCATCACTTGAACACAAAATGTTTTGGGTAATACCTGGGAACTTTCGGGTATTAACACATCTTTTAAAACAACAGAAGAGGTCCTTGTTTGACACCTACAAATATGAATGGATGCAATATGTTTCCAGCATGTTTAAGCCTGATTTGACATATTGTTAAAATTGCTCACGAACATTCTGTGGAGACAGAAATATGGAAAGTAAGGTCACTCCCAAAACTGACCATGGGTTCTGGGTCAGTGGATCCCATGTGCTTCTAAAGTTAACTGGGTCTGGGTGGAGTCTGGTCACTGTTCCTGTTCCACACTCCCAGGTTCAGATCCCTGGTATCCTGTTGCTTCCTGATTCTGGAATCAGCGTCTCAGGTCCCCTGAGCTACTGTATTTGCTTACACGCACTCCCCAAGAGTTCCATCCCACCATGGTCTCTCTGAGCTTCTTGTTTAAACCCATCAGGGACAGCATGGCAGGAAACCAAGGCCAGATGGAGGGATTTCTTAACCAGACTGTAGCAGGGTGGCCACCTGCTACAGCCCTGAAGGGCTTTAAATCAGACCTGGGAGAGGGCTGAGGCTGGGAGAGGGCTGCTGCTAGGAAAAGCAGCAAGCCTTGGCTGATTGGGGAACCAGCCACAGATACGGTCACGCCCCAATCAGGGCCCAACTGGCCCTTATAAGAGGGCAGTGGGCCAGGAACACAAAAAAGGAGTTTCTCACTGTCTCTAGAGGGAGAAGGGTTTGGCTGCTGGGAAGCTGAACCAAGTACCTAAAGTGGAGCCAGGCTGGGGAAAGGTCAGAGGAGCTGGGGAGCTCTGGCCTGGAAAAACCCCAGGCTGCAGGCCTAGTTAGAGGCCGACAAAAGGGTGCTGGGGCTGCAGACAGGCAGCCCAGAGATAGGCAGAGGCAGCAGGTGTTAACCCCCTTGCCGATGATGAGTGGTTTACAGACTACAGTCTGCCCCAAGGAGCGGGGGCTAGATGATGACTGGCCAGGAGCCACTGAGGCAAGGTGGTGTCATAAACAGATAGTTAAGGGTTAAGGTCTCTTTTACCTGTAAAGGGTTAACAAGCTCAGTGAACCTGGCTAACATCTGACCAGAGGACCAATCAGGGGACAAGATACTTTCAAATCTCGGTGGAGGGAAGTCTTTGTTTGTGTTCTTTTTTTGGCGGTCTTTCTCTCTTTGGATCTAAGAGGGGCCAAATGTACATCCAGGCTCTCCAAGCTTCCTAAAGTAGTCTCTTCTATTCAATATAGTGAGTATTAATTAAAAAGGCGGATTCGTCTTTTATTTTGTTTTCTGTATTTGCAAATGTGTATTTTGCTGGAAGGATATTTTATCTCTGTTTGCTGTAACTTGTACTTATGTTAGGGGGGGAGGGAGTATCTTTAGTTTTATAAGCTGTATACTCTGTAAGCATTTCCATCCTAATTTTACAGAGATAGTTTTTACTTTTCTTTCTTTTAATAAAAACTTTTCTTTTTAAGAACCTGAGTGATTTTTTTCCCTTGTTTGAGACCCCAGGGGATTAGTCTGACTCACCAGGGACAGGTGGGGGGAAAAGAGGAGGGGGAAGGTGAATCCCTCTTTGTTTCAGATTCAAGGAGTTTGAATCAGTGTGGAGCCTCTCAAGGCAACCCAGGGAGGGGAAAGTCTGTGGCGGGGGTGGGGGGTGGGGAAAGAAGGTGGGAATCGTTAATTTCTCCTTGTATTAAGATCCCAGGAGTTTGGATCTGTGTTTCCCAGGGAAGGTTTGGGGGGAATGGAAAGTGTACCAAAACACTATATTTTTGGTTGGTGGCAGTGCTATCAGTTCTAAGCTAGGATTTAAGTTTAGAAGGATCCATGTAGGTCCCCATCTTTTGGACACTAAAGTTCAAAGTGGGGAATAAACCTATGACAGTGGGGATAGGCGGAGGGGGGTCCCCAGGAAGGGGAGACCCACATCTGTGAGGGTACTGCCAGGGAGAAGTACCCCGAATTGAATGACTTCGGCCCAGCAGGACAGTGGGACACCAGCTTGCAGAGTCTGGAGATGCTAATTCCCTGGACAACCAGCAGGCGGCGCCGCAGGAGTGACTCCCACCCCACCACACAGACTCACTTTACTCTTAAAAGCACTCAAGCGTTTTAATAAAAAGATCCTGGTCTGATCTCACCTCTTCTGGGAGTCTGAGGTTTGGAAGGAACTGAGCCCAAACACAGTCCTTCCTGTTCTATCCCTCCTTCTCTTCCGGCTTAGATGATGGGATGGGCAGCTCCCTGATCACAGCATTGTGCTGCTCCTACGTAGGAGTGATAGATAAGGCAATTTCCTGCAGTATCCTGAAAAAAACTGATTACATTGTGTTTAAGTCTCTTTGGCATCCATTGCATTAAATGCAAAGGTGATGGATTAGTGTGAGTCTTGGGAAGTATTAGGAACTTTAATGGACAAGAATGGACTTTTGAACAAACAGTGTCCAATGATTGGCCTGGGAATCTCTAGGGGGAGGTGACTGCAAATTTCTGCCTCTGGTTGTGCAAACCCCCAGCCTTTTGAAGCTACTCACTGAGGAAACGACCATTCTCTGCTGATTACTTCTTCCCATAATGTGAAGATCAAAGGCCCACGCTGTATAAAGGGAAGACCGACCTATGCATGCAGGTTCTCATTCTGAGCTAAAGCTACTATGAACTTGTTACCACAGAAAACCCCCTAGATGGAGTTTGAAGGACTGAGGTGGGGCGATCGCTGGTTGGCTCATTAGCATCTGTGTAGGTTCTTTTATTGTTTTAAGCAGAGCCAGTGCAACCATTTAGGCCACCTAGGTGGTCGCCAAGAGCACTAGGATTTAGGGGGCGCCATTTTCTTCGGCAGCGACCACAGCGGCCGGCATTTAGGTGGATGGAGCTGGGGCAGGGGAGCGCGGGGAGAGCCGCCTGCAGCAAGTAAGGGGGAGGGGGCGGTACTCTGGGGAACTCCCCACCCCAGCTCACCCCTGCCCTGCCTCCTTCCTGAGCATGCTGTGGCTGCTTCACTTCTTTCGCCTCCCAGGCTTGCGGCACCTAAGATGATTGGCGCTGCAAGCCTGGGAGGCGGGAGAAGTGAAGCAGCCATGGTGTGCTCGGGGTGCTCGTACTTGTGCGTGGAGCAGGGGTGAGCTGGGGCGGTGGGGGTGTCTCAGGGCAGAGGATGGGGAGTGGGGAGCTGCCACGGAGGGTGGTCGCTCAGGGCGGGGGCACGGGGATGGGAGGGTGCAAGGTGGAAGTTTTGCCTAGGGCGCGAAACATCCTTGCACCAGCCCTGGTTTTAAGATGTTTCCTCTGTAATAATTTCACCTGAACAATAAATGTGCCTGCTTAGAAAGGGTTGTGTGGCAATTTATGACTATGGGCATTTCCAGGCCTTTTAGGGCTTGCTAATAATAACACGGGATAGTCAGGGCATTTTTCAGCCTGGAGAAACCCTGGTTAGAAGAGACAGATATTTTGAAGAGGGGTGTCTTTCCCTTGAAAAACTAGTCAAATTCTATACGTTATTATTAAAAGTTTTAATCTCTTAATAACAATGGAAGATAGATATTTATTTTTTTTAGCTCTAGTACTATATGAACTTGGCTTTATTATAGTACTTAGCTGCTGGAGCTGTATTGATGTAAAAATAGCTGTTCAATAAGGGCTTTGTCTGAGTTGTGACCCCCTCAATCTGGACAGGCTAATCGCAGTTCTGCTTCCCTTTATTTGTACAATCAGGATAAAAACCTTTACTGAAGCCCGCATTCAATACTATAGTGATTTTTAACCCAACACCAGCCAACATCGATCACTTTGGCAGCACAACTCTGTCTGCTGGATCTCTAGGCGAAGTACGGGGTGTTCATGTAAAGACAGTCTAGTCCTGAAGCCTTTTTCCTCCAGCTCAGGGGAGAGCTCATTCAGACTTTGCTTACTGTAGTAAAAATTCCCCAGCACCTCTGCTGCTGCATCTGAGCATGAACACTGCTGCTCCAGTCTAGGTGTCTGGAGCAATGCATGAACTGGGAGAAGACAGATGTCCAATGTCTATGCCAACACTTTGTCTCTCCTCTTTCATATCTCTCTCCATTTATCGTTAGTCTAGGAAGAGTCTGTCTACAGTGCTGTGGGACTGTGACCAAAAAGACAGATAAAAGCAACCCCTTAAACAGCCGGACCGTGGTTTGCCAGGTGTAGGGGTTACTAATCACAATGTATGCTGTGCCTGGGTTTCTTTAGGCTGAGGCTGCAAGTGTGGGTCAGTACAGGAGTCAGAAGCAGTATTGCCAATCTTTGCTGTCTTTTTCTGTCTCTTTTCATGCATGTTTGTCTAGTTTCAGGATCGGACTCCAACAACAGCAGGTCATGGCCATCAAAACTGAGGTTTTCTCTTTTCTAAGATTATCTTTAAGACCATTAAAAAAACAACCTCTAAACAGAGGTTTTGCATATGAAAGTCTCTATATTGCTAAAAGGAAATTGAATAAAATAAATTGTTGCAATGAAATCCCTCTTTAATACATTATTTTAAATATATCTGAACTGTTTTTGTTTGTTTGTTTCTTTTTCTGGGTCTTTAATAAAAAGTTAAACAAAAGAAATGCAATGATGGATGTTATAATAAGTCAGCAGCAATAAATGGACATGAAACCCATGAACTCAATGAATTGAGCAACGGTTTGATTAACATTGTATACATTGTTGGGATTGAGGCATTAACTTCCTAACATGATTTGTCTTTTGAAAAAAAATAGTTAGATGATAGAAATTCTTGTATTAAAATCTCTGATCTGAGTCCATGACACATGGACTGGAGACCTCCAGAACTCAACAAATCTGTGTTTGAGAGGTTTCTGGGGTTTAATGTCTCCTAAGAAAATAAGGCACAGAGAGAAAGCCAGTTTGATATTTGTTATCATATTTACTCACGGAGGCAGAAAATGGATTCTTGTGATTCTATGAGACTGTATTTTCCATACTGTGCTCCGCAATGAGCCAGATTTTTATCAGTATTTCAGCACCTCAAGGATTTTTCTGGAGTACCTAACCTACATTGGAATCAGTGCATATTAGGTGACGAGATGATTTTGAAAATCCCACTGGGTATCTAAATACCTTTAAAATTGTGACCCAACATGACAGCCCAGCTAGTGTATTCCATGGGGTCTGATCCCCAGCTAGTGTAAATCGCCATAGCCCTACTGCAGTCAATGCAACACATTCCCACCTGGTATAAATCATTGTAGTTCTATTCAAGTGAATGGACTGTAGTGCAAATTTATGTCTCATGAAGTTCATAGATTTGCAACAATGTACACCACCTGTGGAGCTGTCTTATAAGGAACAAGGCAGGTGATAATCAGGTTCACACTTAGAACAATTAACTTTTTGTGGTGAATTGAAGGATTCTCTTCATGGCCACTTTGACCTCCTTATTGCGCAGACTATAGATCACAGGGTTCAGGGTGGGAGTGACTAGGGTGTACATTATGGCCACCAGTGAGTTACTGGAGGTTGGCTGTGTGTAGGTTTAGATTACGGTGGAGTAGTACAAGGTGACCGCAAGCACGTGGGAGGAGCAGGTGGAGAAGGCTCTCTGCTTCTCTTTGGAGCTCTGTATTTTCAGGATGGTGATGATAATAAAGCTATAGGACACAGTAGTCAGAAGGAAGTTCCCCATGGCCAGGAAAATATCAGCCATGAACACCATGATTTCGTTGAGGTAGGTGGAGCTGCAGGACAGTGCCAGTATTGTTGGGAACTCACAGAAGGAATGCTGGATGAGGTGGGATGCACAAAATCCAGGCGCAGCAGAAGCAATATGTTGATAAGTGAATTGATGATACCAACAGCCCAGACACCAGCTGCTAAACAGATAAAAATTTCCTTTCTCAGGAGTTTTACATAATGCAAAGGGTGGCAAATGGCTACATACCGGTCATATGACATGACAGTGAGCAGCAGAACCTCGTCGTCAGTGACAATGTAAACAAAGAGCTGGGTGATGCAGCCTTCAAAGGAGATGGTTTTCTTCTCCTGCTTCAGGTTTTCCAGCATTTTAGGTACAATCGAGGAAGTGCACAAAATATCAACCAGGGCTAAATTGGTGAAGAAGAAGTACATGGGAGTTTGAAGAGGTGGGTGGATGACAATAGCCACAATGATCAGGGAATTGCTCATGATGACAGCTGTATAAAGGCACAGGAATAACCCAAAGAACAGTCCTTGGTGGTGAGGATAGTGAAAGATCCCCTGCATGATGAACTCGGTCACTCTGGTGTGGTTACCATGTTCCATTGTTTGAGTATTCCTTCCATAGCAACAAAGGTTAAAGTTTTGGTCAGGTATTGTATCAGAAACTACAGCAATATGAAAAAAAAATTAGGAGTCCTTGTGGCACCTTAGAGACTATCACATTTATTTGGGCATATAACTCACTTCTGGATATAGAATGGTTTCAGTATATATCACACATACAATATAGAAAAAATACAAAAAGCATAACATAATATATATGTTTAGGTGAAATCAGGATGCACAAAACTAAGTACTTGATTCCGCTTTAACTCTTGTTAGTGTAAATTACGCATAACTCCATTGCCGTCAACGGGGATGATTCTCCATTCACTGGAATTACACTGGTATAAAACTTGTGTAAAGGAGTGGGGACTAGCGCTCTCTAATATATGTGTGTGTGTGTGTGTGTGTTGCTTTATTATTAGGAATAGTATTTGCATGATTGACAAGTCCTCCCTACTGCATTACTGTTTAGTCTCCATTTACTGTGTTCAAATGTTTCTAGTCTTATTACTAGTTTATTGCTTCTGCTAATTTTCCTCTCACTCCTCCTGGAGTAAATCAGGAGTATCTCCTCTGAAGTCAATGAAGTTACTGAATTGTAAAAATGATGAAAATCAGAAAAGCCTCAGGGCAACAAAACTAACTAATCATGAGATCACATTAGAGTCATTTTGAATCATAGAATCATAGAAGCGTGTGGTTAGAAGGCTCATTTAGTCGACCTCCAGGCAAGATGCAGTGTTTTTTGTGTCTAAACCAAGCAAGACAAATAGCCATCCAGCCTCTTTTTGAAAACCTCCAGTGAAGGCGCATCATTGACCTCTAGGCATATTAGAGTTTTTGTTTGTTTGTTTGTTTTTTAATTCACCCGTTGTGTTACATTTCAAATTCAATTGCATACTTTTCAGGGCACAGACTATAAGTAATCAATCTTCCACATCTTAGATCAGTGTTATAATATTATATCTCCATTAACTTAATCGCAGCTACAATTAAATACAGAGGAGCTTTCCTGATGTGTGTGAATTTACATCAGATTTCTATTGGTCAAACTGAGATCAGCATTTGGTCCTACATTCAAAAACAAGTGGTGGAAATGTGTATTCCTGCAAAGAACTTTTAGCCAAATAACAAAAACAAAAAAAAACCTCAGAAATTAAATCTAGCTCAATTTTCCAACGAGTAAAAATGAATTAATCATTAAACTCACTGAATTTCATAAGGTCTCTTAAAAACTTTGAAATGCTAGCCTAAAAAGATCAGAAAACTTGACTTAGAAAGACAAATTATGAGAAAGGAAGAAAGCAAGCAAGCAAGAAGAATATTCTCACCTCTCATTAAATCCTCCAATACAATGGATCAAGTTGTAATTAAAACACAGAGACTGAATTATGACTCATTTATCTTCAAATATAGTAGCCTTCTGTTGGAAGATCTTGCATCCCTTGTGAATCTGGACATGAGTTAGCTCTCAAACAAGGCCTCAAAGGAGAAGGTAAATGGGAGTCACCTAAATCAGTATGAATAAACTTTCCACATTTAATTGGCAAAATTCCTTTAGATCTTAGGTCCCAATGTATGTTTTACTGAATTGTCCAGGAGAAAGTATTTTTTCTATCAATGCATTTCTTTTTGAACATAGTGCTACCGATAGAGATGGATTCCATATTAATCAGTGAGGGTCAGTGGATAAAATCTCAACGCGAAATCCTGGCCCCATTAATGGGAGTCAATAGGAAGGCCGATCTTGGCATCAATGGGGTCGGATTTCAATCTCAGACTTCTTCTATCAGTGATCCTTATTCCGGGATCATCTGAGTTCACTCTCTGTGTTAAATGCCTCTACTCTACAAGGAGTAATGGTCTCAAGTTGCAGTGGGGGAGGTTTAGGTTGGATATTAGAAAAAAACTTTTTCACTAGGAGGTGGTGAAGCATTGGAATGGGTTACCTAGGGAGGTGGTGGATTCTCCTTCCTTAGAAGTTTGTAAGGTCAGGCTTGACAAAGCTATGGCTGACATGATTTAGTTGGGAATTGGTCCTTCTTTGAGCAGGGGATTGGACTAGATGACCTGCTGAGGTCCCTTCCAACCCTAATCGTCTATGATTCTATGTCTTCACTAATATAATTATCAGGCCAACTTCTGAGAACTTTGAGTAGTGTCTTCTCCGTTGGTCCTGTAAAATCGATGGGGCAGCTCTCCATCAGGTATAAATCAGCATAGCTCCATCAGAGTCAATGAAACAGATCCAGAGGTAGTGGAAATCAGGCTTGTTTCAACAAAGTCAACAGGCCACATTCCCAACTGAATGAACCAGCCTATCTGCGTCAAAGTAAATAGTGTTAATGAGCAAAGCTCTGTCGATTTTGCTCTGTTTTATAACAGGTGAGGATTGAATGGAGCTACACAGGCGTCACTCCACACAATCTCTGAAGGTAGTGCTGTTGATAATATGTGAATGAGAGCCAAATCTGAGTCACAGAATAATCCTGTGTAGGAATGAAAACCCATATTGAATTTCAGATGAGAGAGATATTTCAGGGGTGGCAGTTACATAGGGGAAAATCTTTTAAATTATATAGACCCCAGTACAGCCAAGCACTTAAGCACATGCTTGATTCTCAGCTTATGAGTCGTCTTATTGATGTAAATCGAGTACTCACATGCTTAAAAGAGAAGCAGATAAACTCTTGCATCAGGGCTACAACTGTGATCCAAAGTTTTGGCATCACCATACTTATGGAAACCCATTGTGTCAATTAAGCAAAATGGATCTTCAGAAAAAAAAATTACATGGACTTTCATTAATATATTTTTTTTAACAGAAGTCCCCTGACTGTCCCAGGGTCAGACTGATTGTTTGGCTTAATGATTCCACTAGTAGGTGCCCCAGCTGATCGACAGGAAAAGGAAGTACTGTATAGCATCTGTAATGGGGATTGCAATAAATTGTGGTATTCTTCAGACTTATTTTGAATAAGTAGCGATTTCCTTTTTATCCTTACTTTATGAAGGATCCATGCTTGGCTTATTCATCACTGCAGAGTCATGGTCCCACACCTGTCATTATGGCTGTAATCAAGGATTATAGATGAATAGATTACAAGGTCAGAAGGGATCCCTGTGATCATCTATTCTGACCTTTTGTATAGCACAGGCCAGAGAACTTCCGTGAACTAATCCCTAGAGGAGATGTTTTAGACAAAAATATCAAATCTTGAGTTAAAAATTGTCCTAGGTAAATTGTTCCAATGGTTAATTACTCTCTTTGTTTAAAATGTTCACAATCTGAACATTTGTCTAGCTTCAACTTCCAGCCAATGGGTCACATTATACCATTCTCTTCTAGATTGAAGAGCCCATTATTAAATATTTATTCCACATGTAGGTACTTAGAGATCATGGGTCCTCAAACTGGGGGTTGGGATCCCTCAGGGGATCGTGAGGTTATTACATGATGGGTCGAGAGCTTTCAGCCTCCCACCCCAAACTCCACTTTTCCTACAACATTTATAATGGTCTCAAATATATAAAAAAGTGTTTTTCATTTATAACGGGGGGTTGCACTCAGAGGCTTGCTATGTGAAAGGGGTCCCCAGTACAAAAGTTTGAGAACCACTGTTATAGACTGTAATCCAGTCACCCCTTAACCTTTTATTTGTTAAGATAAATCAGGGATCGGCAACCTCTGTCACGCGGTTCACCAAGGTAAGCACTCTGGCTGGCTGGGCTGGGTTGTTTAACTGCCGCGTCCGCAGGTTCAGCGCATTGCAGATAGCACTGGCTGCAGTTCGCCGTTCCAGGCCAATAGGGGCTGCGGAAAGCAGCGGCCAGCACATCCCTCAGCCCACATCACTTCCCACAGCCCCCATTGGCCTGGAGCAGAAAACCATGGCCAGTGGGAGCCGTGATCAGACAAACCTGCGGACACGGCACGTAAACAACTCGGCCCGGCCGGCCAGGATGCTTATCCTGATGAGTCATATGCCAAAGATTGCCAATCCCTAAGCTAAATAAATGGAACTCCTTGAGTCTATCACTACAAGGCATGCTCCCTTATTCTTTAATCATTTTGGGGCCTCTTCTCTGAACCCTCTCCAATGTATCAACATCCTTCATGAATTGTGGGCACCAGAACTGGACATGATATTCCATCCGAAGATACACCAGTGCAAAAAACAGTGGTAAAATAACTTCTCTACAGCTGCTTGAGATCCCCCGGTTTATGCTTCCAAGGATTACATTAGTGCTTTTGGTTATACCACCACCCTGGGTGCTCATATTCAGCTGATTACCAACCAAATCATTACTTGCAAGGATATAGTCCCGCATCTTACAAGTATGGCCGACATTCATCATTCCTAATGTATACATTTACATCTATCCATATTAAAAATAATAGTATTTGCTTGCTCCCAGTTTACTGAGAGATCCAGATCACTCAGTATCAGTGACCCATCCTCTTCATTATTTGCCATTCTCTTAAATGTTGTGTTGTCTGAAAATCAATGATGATTTTATGTTTTTCTCTAGGTCATTAATAAAAATATGAAATAGCTTAGGGCTAAGATCCCCATGGGGCCCCTCTAAAAATGTATCCGTTTGATAATGATTTCCTTTTTATGTTTATATTTTGAGACCTCAGTTAGCCAACTTTTATTCTGTTGAATATGTGGCACCCTTCTGCCAGGTGGAGTCAGCAACTTCCCCAATCACAGGCGCTGAGTCTGTGTACAGCAGAGAAAACTTTTAATGAAAAGAAGGAAGGAACCTGGCACCAATTTGGGAAAACCCCACAACCGTGATTCGAATATATCTGGCCATGAGCAAAACTCCCTCTCCAGGGGACTTTGGGCAGTGTCATTTCCCTCCGTTTCTCATCTTACAGTGTGAAAATCCAACACACAAAGGTCCCTTTAAGATCTACTCCCCTCTCCCTCCGCTGCCCCCCACTCACAACTGCTGTGCTTGACCATCAGAGACCCAGAGTTCAGAGCTGCATTCACGTGAATTCACCTCTCATCTGCGGGGGACGGGGGAAGAAATGTCTAGCAATGTCTTAGTTGCCACTGCCACTGCAGCTGACTCACAAGAGGTGCTATGCACTCTGCCTCGCTGCCTGCTGCCACCGCTGCGCCCTCATTCCTGCTGCTGCTGCCTTTCGTCGTGCCACTGCTCACTTCCTCGTGCTGTCATATGCTCCTTCACTGATGTCCCTATGCCCTCACCTTCCGCTGACACCTGCCTCTCTACTGTGACCTCTGCGACTTGGTCACTTGGGGTTCCACCCAGCTCTCAGTGACTTCAGCTCTCACTGAAGGAACCTCACTGCTAGGGCAGGTTGGGCCGTCTCTTTGACAGAAATCGTGTCCCACAGCAGATCTAAGCACTTAGACCTGACTATCAGTGATTTCAGCTCTACTGGTCACTTAACAATACAAAACACTCTATATAGAGCCTAATCAGCTCTGCCTTTAGACAGGGGAGAGGGCCAGGTCAAACGGTGCCTATGACTCTTAGGCAGAGCTCACACCACCATGCAGAACCACCTGTCCCCACCCTCTCTCTCTCCCTTTCTCCACTGTGATCTGGCATCTGAGCCCACTGCCTAGTGAGTTCAGTCCAGTTGAGAGGGACCCCCACAGTCAGGACAGGCTAACTACGGGTTCTCCCCTTTACTTGTACAATCAGGTTAACAACACTTACTGAACCCTGCATTCAAATTTAATTTTTTTCTTATTAAATCCAATGTTAAAAATATATGCAATACATAGGTTGAGAGAAGAGTGTCTGGACATCTGGGTATAGTGCTTAGATTATCCACAAATGCATGTGTATTGAAATCCTTAGTTCCATGAAAATTTACACCACCTTTGGACCTGGCCTACAAGGGACAAGGCAGGCGAGAATGGGGTTCACTCTCTGAAAAATTGTTATTTTGTGGTGAATGGAAGTATTTTCCTGATTGCCACTTTGACCTCATTATTGCGCAGACTGTAGATCACAGGGTTCAGAGTGGGAGTGACTAGGGTGTACATTATGGCCACCATCTTGCCATTGTCCTGCGAGTTACTGGAGGTCGGCTGGATGTATGTGTAGATGGTGGTGGAGTAGTACAAGGTGACCACAAGCAGGTGGCAGGAGCAGGTGGAGAAGGCTCTCTGCTTCCCTTTGGAGCTCTGGATTTTCAGGATGGCGATGATGATGAAGCTATAGGACATGGTATTCAGCAGAAAGTTCCCCATGGCCAGGAAGATGTCAGCCATGAACATCATGATTTCGTTGACGTAGGTGGAGCTGCAGGACAGCGCCAGTATTGTTGGGAACTCACAGAAGAAATGCTGGATGAGGTTTGGGCCGCAAAAATCCAGGCGCAGCACAAGCAGTATATTGACAAATGAAGTGATGGTACAAACAGCCCAGACAATGACTGCTAAATGGATACAAATTTCCTTACTCATGAGTTTTACATAATGCAAGGGGTGGCAAATGGCTACATACCGGTCATATGACATGACAGTGAGCAGCAGAAGCTCCGTCGACAGTGACGATGTAAAGACAAAGAGCTGGGTGATGCAGCCTCCAAAGGAGATGGTTTTCTTCTCCTGCATCAGGTTTTCCAGCATTTTAGGTACAACCGAGGAAGTGCACAACATGTCAACTAGGGCTAAATTGGCGATGAAGAAGTACATGGGAGTGTGGAGAGGTGGGTGGATGACAATAGCCACAATGATCAGGGAATTGCCCATGACGACAGCTGTATAAAGGCACAGGAATAGCCCAAAGAACAGCCCCTGGTGGTGAGGATGGTCAAAGAGCCCCTGCATGATGAACTCGGTCACTCTGGTGTGGTTACTATGTTCCATTGCTTGAGTGTTCCTTCTATAGCAACAAAGATTAAAGTTTTGGTCAGGTATTGCATCGGAAACTACAGCAATAAGGCAACTGAAGCATCTAGATGGACCAATGGGAGGGGGATGTGTGGGGAGAGAGAGAGAGAGATATCTTTCGTGCTGCTCTAGATATTTCACACAATATATACGGTAAACAAACTGAGCTACATTAAAATATATTAGCACAATAAAGTGTCTCTGCTATTGAATATATAATCTCCTGACATTTGACTGTGGAAGGGGGGAAATGACATCCTGGTGTTCTCAAGTAGAGGCACATAAAGTCAGTTGGACTATTTACTTAAATTATGAGTGTTAGGTGTCCACAGTATGATCTCAAAACATCATTCTTTCACCAGTAGTCTTATTAGTAACCAAGATTCCATTTTGTACACTAATACATCTGTTGCGATCTAGGACATTTTCAGCATATATAACATACAATATATACAATACAAAACTTAACAGAATTATATGTATATGTAGGTGAAATCAAGATGCACAAAAGTCAGGATTTGATTTCCTTTTAACTCACTCTGGTGTAAATCAGACATAACTCCATTGCAATAAATGGGGCTAATTCTCCACTCATTGGAGATGCACTGGCATACAGCTAGTGACAATGAGAGGGGAATCAAGCCCCCCATATTTCATTTTTATGATAATCTATGTGTCAATAGACAAATGTTGCTTCATTATTAGGAATAGTGTTAACGTGATTTCACAAGCAATCCCTACTGTATTACAGATAAGTTTCCCTCCATTGTCTCTAGTCTTTTTACTGCTTTATTGCTTTTGCTGATTTTCCTTATACTGCTACTGGAGTCGGTCAGGAGTATCTCCTTTAAAATCAATAGAGTTACTCAACTGTAAAAATGATGAAAAAAATAAGAGTATCAGGGCCAACAAATGTAACTAATTATGAGATCATATTAGAGTAATTTTTCATATATCATATTAGAGTATTTTGTAAAATACGTTGTCACGCTTTGCATCACATGCCAAATTCAATTGCAAACTTTTGAGAGAAGAGACAGAAGGTTGTTAGTCTTCTACCTCTCCCAGGAGTGTCACAACATTGTAAGTCCATTGACTTTATACTCAAGTACAGTTCAATTCAAAAGAACTGCAATGATGTATGTGTATTTAAATTAGTTGTTTTTTTTTATCAAATTGAGTTCAGAATCTGAGTTGCGGAAATGTGTATTTCTGTAAAGCACATTTAGCCAAATGACAAAAAATGTAATGCAGCTCATAAATTAATTTTGCTTGAATTCCAAAGCATATAAATGAATTAATAACTTAACGCTTATTTAATTTCATAGGAAGTTGGTGCTTAACACATTTAGGAGCCTTTGAAAATATCACCCTTAAGAAGAAAACTTGATTTAGAAAGAAAGAAGGAAAGAAAGAAAGAAAGAAAGAAAGAAAGAAAGAAAGAAAGAAAGAAAGAAAGAAAGAAATTCTTACCTCTCATTCAATCTTCAAATACAATAACCCAAACAGCAACTGAAATACAGACTCTGAATGAGATATGGCTTGTTGAAGATGATTGTTGTGACTATAGAGTAGGCTTTTGTAGTGAAATCTTGCATCCCTTGTGAATTTGTCAATGATTTAACCCTCAAACAAGGCCCTGAAGGTGTATAAATGAGAGCCACATTTGATGTACAGGTGCCAAGGCTGATTCCCCACTCTGGCACCTTGAATGCAGACAGTGGGGGCCCGCAAGGATTCTAAACATTAACACTGGCCACTCCAGGCTTGTATTAAACTCCCAAGTTTACAGCTTTTCTCTGACCTTGGATTGGTAGATGCTGCCACCACCCAAATGCACAACCCCTTTGAGAGCCCAGGAAGGTGCACTTGGGATTTCCTCGCTGTGGGATACCCTCAAGCCCTTTCACCCCCCTTCAGAGAAGAGCTGAGAAAGAAAAACAAAGGAGATCAGCTGTTGCCATCAGCTAATTAAAGGATAGCTGTCCCCTGTCTGCCTCTCCCCGGAGAACAACAACAGACAGAAAAAAAGGGGAGTCTTTTCTCAATTTTAAAAAGTTTTAGCCTTCCCATTGGCTCTTTTGGCCAGGTGCCCACTCACTTCCTTTTACCTATGCATTGCACTGAGATATTATTTAACTATTTACCGGTAGAGCAATTTGAGACCAGCTACTAAGAGGGATTGTATAGGTACTGGCTGGCTGGTGTCCATAAAAGGCAGCTACCCCCCACCTTCATTTATCAGAATAGGATAATCCTGCATAGGAAGGAAAGCCCATACCGATATTGAAGAGATCAACTGTAGGATCAAGACCATAGATGTGACCCAGAGTTATGGCATCATCACACTTATGGATGTCAATTATGTCAATTACACGAAGTGGATTTTCTGAGAAAAAAAAGGCATTGCCTTTCTTCAATATTTTCTTTGAAAAGCCATCTTGTCTTGAACTGTCAACCTCACAGTATGAGTGCTTCTTGTACCTCGGTGACCAGAATGTACATTTCTAAGAATTCTTCTAAGAAGTAGTATTTTTCTAACTCCATCAAATATTCACTCATAGAGTTTAAGGCCAGAAGGGACAATTAAATCATCTAGTTTGCGCTCTTGCATATCACAGGCATGATAATTTCAACCCGTTACACTTGTATTGAGCCCAATAACTTGTATTTGGATAAAGCATCTTTCAGAAAGGGCTACAGTCTGAATTTGATGCCATGAAGAGAATCCACCACTTCCCTGGGAATTTGTTCCATCAGTTAGTCACTCTCAGTGTTAAAAATGTCTGCTTTATTTCTAATTTTAATTGTGGTGGCTTTAGTTTCCAGCCATTGATTCTTGTTATCTGTTTCTCTGTTAAAGAGCCCTGTGTTATAACTTGGCCATATATGACCCGAATGGCAACTTGTGTGTTACAAATAGACACAACAGTAGTAGTAGGATTTTATGTTTGTATCTTGTATAATTTAAAATAAAGGATAAAGAATAATAATGTAGTATGGTGTGTGATTTAACCATAACGTACCAGCCACTCTTTTTCAATAGCAGAAAGGAATGGCCTAATGGGCCATTGGTAGAGGTGCGTCAGCCAGATCTGTGTCTGGGATGAGTTCAAGGCAGTAACAGATCTTTTAGGGTCACCACTTTGTAGTAGGTTTAGCATTTTATAATAAGTAAAAGAATAATCACATCTGGGCTGAAATCTGGGCTGAAATCTGGGCCTGTATTTCTTTGATATTTTATTCCAGGGTTCTTTTGTGATGCACCACTGAAGGCATGGGCCATGGCACAGGGTTCAAATTGATTTTATTGATAAATTGCCAAGGAGTAGGGAAGGATTCCAGTACTTATTGGTAATAATTGATTCCTTTTCAGGATGGGTGGAGGCATTTCCTACTAAAGATAATAACACCAGGGTGGTGCCAGAAAGTTCTTTAATGAGGTAGTATATAGATACGGCACCCCTGAAATAATAGATTCTGACAATGGGGGAGCCTTTGTTGGAGAAATCTTTACAATAATGATACAAACCTTGGGAATTAAACAAAAGCTCCATATACCATTCCGGCTTCAGTCCTCAGGCCATGTACAGCACTATTAAGGAACTGCTCCAGAAGGTAGTAAATCACAGAGGAACAGGCTGGCTGGATAAACTGCCCATGATTTTGACTGTCATCCGGTGCAGTAATAGACTAAGGACAAAAATTCTACTCTTTCAAATTCTGTTTCAACATCCAATGTGCCACATGATTGATCCTAGTTACCTGGTACAGGGTTAAGAAAAGAGCTCTAATATAACCGAGCATGATTATTTTCAATGGCTCAAACAGGTACAAGAAGATAAAACCACCCTCCAGTGTATGGTTAACCAGGCCATCAAACACATGAACAACAAAATTCAGAAACAAAGGCCCATACAGGTACCAATTCATGTACCTTAAAATGGGAAAAAGTGGTCACTTCCTGGAATCAAAGTGGATAGGCCCTTAGTCCATAGTTGGCCACCTTAGGTGATTGGTATAGCACACTGAAAAAACTAAAAAACTGAAATGGGTACATGCTTCACAAATTAAACTGTTTACATATAATGATGTTTGAATTCTTTGCAGAAAAGGACATCTCAGAACCTGAGCACGAGGCGCTGCTTAACCACCACCGCTCTAATCCACAGAAAATGAGACTCCAGCGTAAGGTCTGTCTTTACCTGCTTCTGGGCACTTTTAGTGCCCAGATAATTAGAGCAATCATGGGAGAAGACGCAGCCCTCTTCATAAGCCAATATTTAAGGAATAATTCACTCCCCACCAACCAGTCATGGATTCCTATCTGTGATCCGGTGATCCTCATGGCATGGTATGATAATAACACTAGCCACATCTTTAAATCTTAGGAAATACCAATGTGTATGCCTGGGAAGTGGAAGTGGGACTTAAAATTCACCCTATAAACACCACAGGGATACCAAACCACTGGGAAACCACTAGGGGTTAAAATAGAGGGTCCCTATCGGGATACCACCTGAAGTTCCAGGTACTCACAATTACCATGTCAGTGGGATGATCCTGTTAAGACAGGAACTACACTAACAGTTATTGTGGGGTACAGTCCAATACCCCATGGTGAATGGAAACTATGGTTCCTGGACACATGCGCCAGAACCTGGACCAGCGACTATGCATTCGAAAGAGGTACCGCAATTAAGATAAAGAAACCAAAATTGTTTGTGACTCAAAGTGATCCAGTAAAATTCTTCTTAAATCAACTTAGTAACAAAAAAAATTGGTATGGACTGGACTCAGTTGATGTGTCTCAAATGGAACCCAAATGTTCACCCTACTCCCTTCCTATTATAACAGCCTGGATAAAAACACATTGACACTCTAGTGGACGAGCAAAACGAGATGTAGTAGACACCATATTAGGAGCAGTTGCTTTTGGAGCAGGAATTATGAATATTGTGGACCTGGAGGTAATTGTGATTTAGTTCCTTGTCCCAGCTGCAAGATAGTCTCATTCACCAGCAGGCAGATACAAGTGTGGACTTGGTACAAATAGGTCTGGGAAACCAAAAAACAATATGGAATATGTGGCGGTAGCTGAACACCACTTCCTGGCTGCTGTATAAGCAACAAATAGAATTAGGAAATAAAACTGCCTTGGCCATAGGATGTCCTGAGATGCAAATTCTTAGTTTAGCATCTATTGAACACACAGTGATAGCTCAGTGGTTTGCGCATTGGCCTGCTAAACCCAGGGTTGTAAATTCAATCCTTGAGGAGGCCACTTAGGGATCTAGGGCAAAATCAGTACCTGGTACTGCTAGTGAAGGCAGGGGGCTGGCCTTTTCAAGGTCCCTTCCAGTTCTAGGAGATAGGATAGCTCCAATTTAAAAAAACAAATGCTTTGGATAATCTCGGGGAATGTTCGGGTATTAACACATCTTTTAAAACAACAGAAGAGGTCCTTGTTTGACACCTACAAATATGAATGGATGCAATATGTTCCCAGCATGATTATGCCTGATTTGTTATTAGGATAAATTATTGTTAAAATTGCTCACCAACATTCTGTGGAGACAGAAATGTGGAAAGTAAGCCCACTCCCAGAATTGACCATGGGTTCTGGGTCAGTGGATCCCATGTGCTTCTAATATTAACTGGGTCTGGGTGGCGTCTGGTCACTGTCCCTGTTCCATACTCCCTGGTTCAGACCCCTGGTATCCTGTTGCCTCCTGATTCTGGAATCAGCGTCTCAGATCCCCTGAGCACAAAAAAGGAGTCTCTCTCTGTCTCTAGAGGGAGAAGGGTTTGGCTGCTGGGAAGCTGAACCAAGTACCTAAGGTGGAGCCGGGCTGGAGAAAGGTCAGAGAAGCTGGGGAGCTCTGGCCTGGAAAACCCCAGGCTGCAGGCCTAGTTAAAGGCCTACCAAAGGGTGCTGGGGCTGCAGACAGGCAGCCCAGAGATAGGCAAAGGCAGCAGTTCTTAACCCCCTTGCCGATGATGAGTTGTTTACAGACTGTGGTTTGCCTCAGGGAGCGGGGGCTAGAAGATGACTGGCAGTAGCCACTGAGGCAAGGTGGGGCTAGGCGGAGGGGATCCCCGGGGAGGGGAGACCCAGATCTGTGAGGGTACTGCCAGGGGGAAGCACCCCGGGCTGAGTGACTTGGGCCCAGCAGGACAGTGGGACACCAGCTTGCAGAGTCTGGAGATGCTAATTCCATGGACGACCAGAAGGTGGCGCCGCAGGGGTGAGTCCCACCCCACCACACAGACTCACTTTACTCTTAAAAGCACTCAAGAGTTTTAATATAAAGATTCTGGTCTGATTTCACCACTTCTGGGAGTATGTCTACACTACAAGAGTAGTTCGATTCAACTTAAGTCGAATTTGTGTAATCGACCTTACGAAGTGGAATTTGTGTATCCACAGTAAGGACACTAATTCGACTTTGTGAGTCCAAACTAACGGGGCAAGCGTCGACTTTGGAAGCGGTGCACTGTGGGCAGCTATCCCACAGTTCCCGCAGTCCCCGCTGCCCATTGGAATGCTGGGTAGAGCCCCCAATGCCTGCTGGGGGAAAAATGTGTCGAGGGTGGTTTTGGGTAACTGTCATCATTGAACCGTCAATCCCACCCTCCCTCCATGAAAGCGCCTGTGGGCAATCTGTTCATGCACTTTTCTGGTCAGTGACAGCATGGATGCCACAGCACTGCAAGCATGGAGCCCGCTGCAGTTATGGCTGTTGTCAACTCCTCGAACCTTTTCATCCACCTCTTCCACAGTCAGCTGCTGAGAAATCGGGCTACTTTTCAATGGTGCTACAAGCACTGGTGGACCATAGGGGACGTTTTACCAACATCAACGTCGGGTGGCCGGGCAAGGTTCATGACGCGCGTGTTTTCAGGAATTCTGGTCTGTTTAGACGCCTGCAGGAAGGTAGTTTCTTCCCGGACCACAAAATAACTGTTGGGGATGTGCAGATGCCTATAGTGATCCTCGGGGACCCAGCCTACCCGCTAATGCCCTGGCTCATGAAGCCCTATACAGGCGCCTTGGACAGTGACAAGGAACTCTTCAACTACCGGCTGAGCAAGTGCGGAATGGTGGTGGAGTGTGCTTTCGGATATCTCAAGGGGAGATGGCGAAGCTTACTGACTGGCTCGGATCTCAGCGAAACCAATATCCCCATTGTTATTGCAGCTTGCTGTGTGCTCCACAATCTGTGTGAGAGCAAGGGGGAGACCTTTATGGCAGGATGGGAGGTTGAGGCAAATCGCCTGGCTGCTGATTATGCTCAGCCAGACACCCGTGCGATTAGAAGAGCCCAGCGGGAAGCGGTGTGCATCCAGGAGTCTTTGAAAGCTAGCTTCCTCAGCGAGCAGCATGACCTGTGACTGTTCAGTTTCTTTACAGAGAAGCTGAACCTGGCCCTATTTCTTTACTCAGTTACTGTTAACTATCCTCTGCAGTTACATATCCCGTTCACCCCGTTTCCCCCACTTCCAACACACATGTAAAAATAAAATACATGTTCCATTGTTACTTAACAAAGGTTTCTTTATTAATGACTTTGCGTTAAAGGGTTGAAACTGGGATGCAGACTGTGCTGGGTAGGGTGTGCGGTGATGTAAAGACCGCCTCTAAACTCGAGGAATGACAGGCTCCTGTTCCTAGAGTGGTCCGTGGTGCCGGACTGGTTGTTTCAACGGAGCCTGCCATCCCTCCTTTTTGGGACTCTGTGTGCGGAGGCTATGTGACCTTGTGGCGGAGGAGGAAGGATACAGATTCCTCTTCTGCGTGGCTCTGTGGTCCAGGACAAGGACCGCTGCATAAGATCTGTAACCGCCCTCCCCTACTACAAAGTCACGTACCCCCCCACCCACACAGAACATGGAAACCACCTCCCATACCGACCAGGGTGCCTACTGACTGCACTGTGTGTGTGAGACCTGCTGCTGATCCTGCCCCCCGTGTCTGTACCCTGGTAAAGGTGACTGTCCTATGCAATTACCAACCCCCTTCCCCACCCCCCGCTTCAAACACAGTCTTCTGTAAAAAAATATGACGGAAACAGTAATTAACAGCAAAGTATTTTTAATAATTAACTAGACAGTGAGGGGATGAAACTGGGATTGGGGCTTGGGTGAGTCAGGAAGGGAAGGACTTTTCAAAATTTAGGGTATGAGAGCTTTTGGGTACTTGAGCACTCTGCTGGGGTGCAGTGACAGTTTTCACGGCCCCTGGCGCCCCTCCTTCTGGTTATTTTGGGTGAGGGGGGTATGGGACTTTGTGGCGGGGAAGGGCGGTTGCAGATACACTGCAGGGGGGCTCTGTCCTCCTGCCTGCGGTCCTGCAGAACATCCACAAAGCCCCGGAGCGTGTCCGTTTGCTCCCTCATTAGTCCAAGCAGCGTTTGAGTCGCCTGCTTGTCTTCCTCATGCCACCTCTGCTCCCGTTCGCTGTGTGAGCGATGGTACAGAGAGAGGGTCTCCCTCCACTGGCTCTGCTGGTCCGCCTCGGCTCGGGAGCAGCCCATAAGTTCAGCGAACATCTCGTCCCGTGTCTTTTTCTTTTGCCGCCTAATCTTTGCCAGCCTCTGTGAGGGGGATGCTGTGGCAGGTCTGGAGACAGTCGAAGCTGTGTGATGGGAAAAAATGAGTGAATTCCTTGCAAAGATACATTTCTGCGAACAATGAACACAGTCTAGTCTGTCTCTGTGAACAAGACCATGCTCAGCACCTATCTCGTGCGCACTCCTGCTGCAGGCAATCCGGAAAGCATAAACTCTGCCCCTGTTCCACCCCATCTCAGTCTCCCCTGACCCTTGGAATTCTGGGTTGAGATCCCAGTGCCTGATGGGGCAAAAATCATTGTTGTGGGTGGTTCTGGGTAAATGTCGTCAGTCATTCCTTCCTCCGGGAAAGCAACGGCAGACAATCATTTCGAGCCCTTTTTCCCTGGATTACCCTGGCAGACGCCATAGCGTGGCAACCATGGAGCCTGTTTTGCCTTTTGTCACTGTCACCGTATGTGTACTAGATGTCGCGGACAGAGGTGATTCAGCAGCGCTACACAGCAGCATGTGTTTGCTTTTGCATGACAGCAGAGATGGTTAGCAGCCATACTGTACCATCTACCATGCCATTGTAAATTGGCAATGTAATGACGGTTACCAGTCCTACTGCACTATACCTTCTGCTGCTGTCATAGGTGCCCCTGGCCGAGATCAGCCGGGGGCGCAAAAGACAAAACTGGGAATGACTCCCCGAGTCAATCCCTCCTTTATGGTATCTAAAAATAGAATCAGTCCTGCCTAGAATATGGGGCAAGTGTACTAGGGTTGCAGTGTATCAGAGAACTAGAGAGCACAGCCGCTCCGTGTCAGATCATGCAGGAATGATGAGCTGCATGCCATTCACAAGGGGTGCCCCTGCAACAATCCCACCTGTTGCTTCCCTCCTCCCCCAGCCTTCCTGGGCGACCGTTGTAGTGTCCCCCCATTTGTGTGATGAAGTAATAAAGAATGCAGGAATAAGAAACAGTGACTTGTTAGTGAAATGAAATGAGGGGAAGGCAGCCTGCAGCTGCTATGATAGTCCAGACAGGACATGAAGCAGTGTGGGGGAGAGGAGCCCAGCATCCCACTGCTATGATAGTCCAGGCAGTACAGAATCTTTTCTTTACACATGAAGGGCGGGGGCTGATGGAGCTCAGCCCCCTGTTGCTATGATGAAGACGGTTAGCAGGCCGTCTACTTATGGGCTGATGACAAGGACGGATAGCAGTCCTACTGCATTACACCATCTGCCACAAGGCTGATGATGAGGACAGATACCAGTCATATTGTACCGTCAGCCACCTATGAGGCGGGTGGGGGAGAAGGATGCTACAGTACAGTGCCGCAGCATCACGTCTACCATCAGCATTCAGTACACATAGGGTGACATTTAAAAGAGTCAAGAGATGATTTTTTTCCCTTTTCCTTCTGGGGGTGGGGGGTGGGGGTACATTGACGAGCTATGCCCTGAACCACCGCGGACAATGTGTTTGACCGTACAGGTATTGGGAGCTCAGCCAAGAATGCAAATGCTTTTCGGAGACTGCAGGAACTGTGGGATAGCTTGCGTCCTCAGTCCCCCCTCCCTCCATGAGCGTCCATTTGATTCTTTGGCTTTCCGTTACGCTTGTCACGCAGCAGCGTGCTGAGTCTCTGCTACAGCGTCTGTCTGGGGATTTTTTAAAAATACTTTGGACCAGGCGTAACATTACAGTAATTCCCCTAATTAGATGCAGGAGTCGCCGAGCGAGATCACCCTGAGGAGGGTCACTGAAGGAGATAGAGAGTGCATGCTGCGTGAAAGCCAGCACAAACCAGGGGCCTATGCAGCCATGCTCGGGGAGGCAATGCTCCCAGAATACCTCGGGAAAGCCTGGCGCGGAAAAGTGTGCTACCACGGAGCACCCAATAAGGTAGCTCTCCCCAGGAACCTCCTGCGGAGGCTTTTCGATTACCTCCTGGAGAGCTTCGTGGAGATCTCCCAGGAGGATTTCTGTTCTATCCCCATATATATAGATGACCTTTTCACATAGTTCAGATTCCTGTTACATTAATAATAAAAGTTTACATGTTTAAAGCACTTACCGACTGATCTTTCCCCTGATTCAGGGTCCGGGTTAACGGCCGGGGAGGGTTGGTAGGGGATCTCCGTGAGGGTGATGAAGAGATCCTGGCTGTCGGGGAAACCAGCATTGTAAGCGCTGTCGCCTGCCTCGTCCTCCACAACCCTTCCTCATCTTCCCTGTCCGCGAACATCGCCGAGGAACTGGCCGTCGACACTATCCCATCGTCGGAGTCTACGGTCACTGGTGGGGCAGTTGTGGCAGACCCACCGAGAATGGCATGCAGTGCCTCGTAGAAGCGGCATGTCTGGGGCTGGGCTTCGGAGCGTCCGTTTGCCGCTTTGGTCTTCTGGTAGCCTTGTCTCAGGTCCTTGATTTTCACGCGTCACTGCGTTATATCCCGGCTGTATCCTCTGAGTGCCATGGCTTTGGAGACCTTCTCGTAGGTCTTTGCATTCCGTTTTTTGGAGCGCAGCTCCGAAAGCACAGACTCCTCACCCCACACTCCAATCAGATCCAAGACTTCCCAGTCAGTCCATGCTGGGGCCCTCTTTCTATTCAGAGATTGCATGGACTCCTCTGCTGGAGAGCTCTGCATCGTTGCCGGTGCTGCTGAGCTAGCCCCGATGTTCAACCAGGAAATGAGATTCAAACTGGCCAGACAGGAAAAGGAATTCAAATTTTCCTGGGGCTTTTCCTGTGTGGCTGGTCAGAACATCCAGGGGCGGCTCTACCTTTTTGGCCGCCCCAAGCAGTCATGCGTGGGAGGCGCCCCGGAGCCGCGGGAGCAGCAGACCTCCCGCGGGCATGACTGCGGAGGGTCCGCAGGTCGCGCGGCTCGGCTGGACCTCCCACAGCTGCGGACGGTTCGCAGGTCCGGCGGCTCTGCTTGAGCTGCCGCAGGCATGCCTGCGGGAGGTCCAGCCGAGCCGCGGGACCAGCGAACCGTACGCAGTCATGCCGGTCGTCCCGGGGCTCCGGTGGACCTCCCGCAGGCATGACTGCGGCAGGTCCGCCGGCCCAGCCTGCCGCCCCCCCGGGAAAGGGCCGCCCCACGCGCGTGCTTGCCGCGCTGGGGTCTGGAGCCGGCCCTGAGAACATCCAAGCTCGGACTGCTTTCCAGAGCGTCAACAGAGTGGTGCACTGTGGGATAGCTCCCGGAGCTACTAAGGTCGATTTCTGTCCACACCTAGCCTAATTCGAAATAGCCATGTCGAATTTGGCGCTACTCCCCTCGTCGGGGAGGAGTACAGAATTCGAACTAAAGAGCCCTCTAGGTCAAACTAATTAGCTTCCTGGTGTGCACGGTTAAGTCGAATTAACGCTGCTAGACCAGGCCTGGGAGTCTGAGGTTTGGAAGTAACTGAGCCCAAGCACAGTCCTTCCTGTTCTATCCTCCTTCTCTTCTGGCTTAGATGATGTGATGGGCAGCTCTCCGATCACAGCATTGTGCTGCTTCTAAATGGGGGTGATAGATAAGGCAATTTCCTGCAGTATCCTGAAAAAAATGATTACATTGTGTTTAAATCTCTTTGGCATCCATTGCATTAAATGCAAAGGTGATGGACTATTGTGAATCTCGGGAAGTATTATGAACTTCAATGGACAAGAAAGGACTTTTGAACAAACAGTGTGAAATGATTTCCCTGGGGAATCTCTAGGGGGAGGTGACTGCAAATTTCTGCCTCTGGTTGTGCAAACCCCCAGCCTTTTGAAGCTACTCCCTGAGGAAATGACCATTCTCTGCTGATTACTTCTTCCCATAATGTGAAGATCAAAGTCCCACGCTGTATAAAGGAAAGACCGACCTATGCATACAGGTTCTCGTTCTGAGCTAAAGCTCATATGAACTTGTTGCCACAGAAAACCCCCTAGATGGAGTTTGAAGGACTGAGGTGGGGCGATCGCTGGTTGGCTCATTAGCATCTGTGTAGGTTCTTTTATTGTTTTAAGCAGAGCCAGTGCAAGCATTTAGGCGATCTAGGCGGTCGCCAAGAGCACTAGGATTTGGGAGGCGCCATTTTCTTCGGCAGCGACCACAGCGGCCGGCATTTAGGTGGATGGAGCTGGGGCAGGGGAGAACGGGGAGGGCCACTTGCAGCAAGTAAGGGGCGGCACTCAGGGGAACTCCCCACCCCAGCTCAGCCCTGCCCTGCCTTCTTCCTGAGCACGCCATGGCTGCTTCACTTCTTCCACCTCCCAGGCTTGCGGCACCTAAGATAATTGGCACCGCAAGCCTGGGAGGTGGGAGAAGTGAAGCAGCCATGGTGTGCTCGGGGTGCTCGTGCTTGTGCGCGGAGCAGGGGTGAGCTGGGGCGGTGGGGGTGCCTCAGGGCAGAGGGTTGGGGGTGGGGAGCTGCCACGAGGGGTGGTGGCTCAGGACGGGGCCACAGGGGGCAGAGGGTGCAAGGTGGAAGTTTTGCTTAGGGCGCGAAACATTCTTGCACCAGCCCGGGTTTTAAGATGTTTCCTCTGTAATGATTTCACCTGAACAATAAATGCGCCTGCTTAGAAAGGGTTGTGTGGCAATTTATGACTATGGGCATTTACAGGCCTTTTATGGCTTGCTGGAAATAACACAGGATAGTCAGGGCATTTTTCAGCCTGGAGAAACCCTGGTCAGAAGGGACAGATATTTTGAAGAGGGGTGTCTTTCCTTTGAAAAACTAGTCAATTTCTATAAGGCCTGGTCTACACTAAGAAGGGGGGGTCGAACTAGGGTATGCAAATTCAGCTACATGAATAGCGTAGCTGAATTCGAAGTACCCTAGTTCGAACTACTCACCCATCCAGACGCTGCGGGATCGAAGTCCGCGGCTCCAAGGTCGACTCCGCCACCGCCGTTTGCAGTGGTGGAGTACCGGAGTCGACCGGAGCGCGTGGGGAGTTCGAACTATCGCATCTAGATTAGATGCGATAGTTTGAACTCCGAGAAGTCGAACTCTCCGCGTCGACCCGCAAGGTAAGTGTAGACGTACCCTAAGTTATTATTAAAAGTTTTAATCTCTTAATAACAATGGAAGATAGATATCTATTTTTTATAGCTCTAGTACTATATGAACTTGGCTTTATTATAATACTTAGCTGCTGGACCTGTATTGATGTAAAAATAGCTGTTCAATAAGGGCTTTGTCTAACATCTGAGTTGTGACCCCCTCAATCCGGACAGGCTAATCGCAGTTCTGCTTCACTTTATTTCTACAATAAGAATAACAACATTTACTGAACCCTACATTCAATACTAAAGTGATTTTTAACCCAAGACCAGCCAACATTGATCACTTTGGCAGCACAACTCTGTCTGCTGGATCCCTAGGCAGAATAGGGGGTGCTCATGTAAACACAGTCTGGTCCTGAAGCCTTTTTCCTCCAGCTCAGGGGAGAGCTCATTCAGACTTTAGACTTTGCTTACTATAGTAAAAATTCCCCAGCACCTCTGCTGCCGCATCTGAGCATGCACACTGCTGCTCCAGTCAAGGTGTCCGGAGCAATGCATGAACTGGGAGATGTCAGATGTCCTATGTCTATGCCAACACTTTGTCTCTCCTCTTTCTTATCTCTCTCCATTTATCGTTAGTCTAGGAAGAGTCTGTCTACAGTGCTGTGGGACTGTGACCAAAGAGACAGATAAAAGCAACCCCTTAAACAGCCTGACCATGGTTTGCCAGGTGTAGGGGTGGCTAATCACACTGTATGATGTTCCTGGGTTTCATTAGGCTGAGGTTGCAAGTATGAGTCAGCCCAGGCGTCAGAAGCAGCATTGCCAATCTTTGCTGTCTTTTTCTGTCTCTTTTCATGCATGTTTGTCTAGTTTCAGGATCGGACTCCAACAGCAGCAGGTCATGGCCATCAAAACTGATGTTTTCTCTTTTCTAAGATTATCTTTAAGACCATTAAAAAAAACAACCTCTAAACAGAGATTTTCCATATGAAAGTCTCTATATAGCTAAAAGGAAATTGAATAAAAGAAATTGTTGCAATGAAATCCTTCTTTAATACATTATTTTAAATATATCTGAACTGTTTTTGTTTGTTTCTTTTTCTGGGTCTTTAATAAAAAGTTAAAAAAATATTCAATGATGGATGTTATAATAAGTCAGCAGCAATAAATGGACACGAAACCCATGCTCTCAATGAATTATTTATTGTTGTAACAGTCTGCAATGGTTTGATTAAAATCGTATATATTGTTGCAATTGAAACATTAACTTCCTAACATGATTTGTCTTTTGAAAAAAAAATAGTTAGATGATAGAAATTCTTGTATTAAAATCTCTGATCTAAGTACATGACAGACGGACAGGAGACCTCCAGAACTCAACAAATCTGTGTTTGAGAGGTTTCTGGGGTTTAATATCTCCTAAGAAAATAAGGCACAGAGAGAAAGTCAGTTTGATATTTGTTATCATATTTACTCAAGGAGGCAGAGAATGGATTCTTGTGATACTATGAGACTGTATTTTCCATACTGTGCTCCACAATGAGACAGATTTTTGTCAGTATTTCAGCACCTAAAGGTTTTTCTGGAGTACCTAACATGCATTGGAATCAGTGCATATTAGGTAACAAGGTGATTTTGAAAATCCCACTGGGTATCTAAATACCTTGAAAATTCTGACCCAACATGACAGCCCAGCTAGTGTATTCCATGGGTTCTGATCCCCAGCTAATGTAAATCACCATAGCCCCACTGCAGTCAATGCAACACATTCCCACCTGGTATAAATCATTGTAGTTCTATTCAAGTGAATGGACCATAGTGCAAATTTATGTCTCATGAAGTTCATAGATTTGCAATAACGTACACCACCTGTGGACCTGGCTTAAAAGGAACAAAGCAGGTGATAATCAGGTTCACACTTGGAAAAATTAACTTTTTGTGGTGAATGGAAGGATTCTCTTCATGGCCACTTTGACCTCCTTATTGCGCAGACTGTAGATCACTGGGTTCAGGGTGGGAGTGACTAGGGTGTACATTATGGCCACCATCTTGTTTTTATCCAGTGTGTTACTGGAGGTCGGCTGGATGTAGGTGTAGATTATGGTGGAGTAGTACAAGGTGACCACAACCAGATGGGAGGAGCAGGTGGAAAAGGCTCTCTGTTTCCCTTTGGAGCTCTGGATTTTCAGGATGGTGATGATAATGAAGCTATAGGACACAGTAGTCAGAAGGAAGTTCCCCATGGCCAGGAAAATGTCAGCCATGAATATCATGATTTCGTTGAGGTAGGTGGAGCTGCAGGACAGTGCCAGTATTGTTGGGATCTCACAGAAGAAATGCTGGATTAGGTGGGACCCACAGAAATCCAGGCGCAGCAGAAGCAATGCGTTGATAAGTGAATTGATGGTACCGACAGCCCAGACACCAGCTGCTAAATAGATACAAATTTCCTTGTTCATGAGTTTTACATAATGCAAAGGGTGGCATATGGCTACATATCGGTCATATGACATGACAGTGAGCAGCAGAAGCTCTGTTCCCAGTGATGATGTTAAGACAAAGATCTGGGTGATGCAGCCTCCAAAGGAGATGGTTTTCTTCTCCTGCATCAGGTTTTCCAGCATTTTAGGTACAACTGTGGAAGTGCACAAAATATCAACCAGGGCTAAATTGGTGATGAAGAAGTACATGGGAGTGTGAAGAGGTGGGTGGATGACAATAGCCACAATGATGAGGGAATTGCCCATGAGGACAGCTGTATAAATGCACAGGAATAGCCCAAAGAACAGCCCCTGGTGGTGAGGATGGTCAAAGAGCCCCTGCACAATGAACTCAGTCACTCTGGTGTGGTTACTATGTTCCATTGCTTGAGTGTTCCTTCTGTAGCAACAAAGGTTAAAGTTTTGGTCAGGTATTGCATCGGAAACTACAGCAATATGAAAAAAAAAACCCACAAAAAAAAACGAGGAGTCCTTGTGGGCATATAACTCACTTCTGGATATAGGATGGTTTCAGTATATATCGCACATACAATATTGAAAAAATACAGAAAGCATATATGTGTTAGTCTCAAAGATGCCACAAGGACTCCTTGTTGTTTTTGCTGATACAGACTAACAAAACTACCCTATGAAACCTACAGCAATATGTCAACTGAAGCATTGAGAGGGTTCGATGGGGTTTGTGTGTATTTAGATAGATAGATAGATAGATAGATAGATAGATAGATAGATAGATAGATAGATAGATAGATAGATAGATAGATAGAGTTGAACCCTGTTATGTCGCCGGCCTAGGGGTTTGCCAAAAAGCGTTGAGATAACCGATGATCGAGATAAACCCCTATCCACCCCCCCACCCCTGAACTCCCCTGCCCTCTCTCCAACACCCCCTCCCTGCCCCCTTACCGCGGTGCCTGCACGTGGCTGGATCCGGCGAAGCGGGACGGGGAAGCGGGGCCGGGCGGCCGTGGACGGGGACCCGGAGCCGGGCAGCCAAAGAAGCGGGACCCGGTAAGCGGGCCAGGCGGCAGGCGACGGGGGACGGGGTATGCGGGGCCGGGGGGGGGGGCGGCAGGCGAAGCGGGGACCGGGTAAGCGGGGCCGGGCGGCGGGTGGCAGGCGAAGCGGGGGACCGGGTAAGCGGGGCCGGGCGGGCGGGGCGGCAGGCGAAGCGGGGACCGGGGTAAGCGGGGACCGGGGTAAGCGGGGCCGGGCGGCAGGCGAAGCGGGGACCGGTAAGCGGGGGGCCGGGCGGGCGGGCGGGCGGCAGGCGAAGCGGGGGACGGGTATGCGGGGCCGGGCGGGCGGGCGGGGACCGGGGAAGCGGGGCTGGGCGGGGACCGGGGAAGCGGGGCCGGGCGGGCGGGCGGCAGGCGATGCGGGGACCGGGTAAGCGGGGCCGGGCGGGCGGGCGGGGACCGGGGAAGCGGGGCCGGGCGGGCGGGCGGCGAAGCGGGGACCGGCGAAGCGGGGCCGGGCGGACGGGCGGGCGGCGAAGCGGGGACCGGGGAAGCGGGGCCGGGCGGGCGGGTACGCGGGGAACCGCGGGGCTGGGGACGCGGGGCTGGGGAGCCGGGGAGCGGGCGGCCGGGGACGTGGGGAGCCGGGCGGCCAGGGACGCGGGGAGCCGGGCGTCTGGGGAACAGCGCGGCTGGGGAGCCGGGGAGTGGGCGGCTGGGGACACGGTGGGTCGGGGACGCGGGGAGCCGGGCGGCTGGGGAACCGCGCGGCTGGGGAGCTGGGCCTAGGGCAGGAGTCGCGTGGCCGGGGAGGGATGCGGCAGGAGCCGGGCAGGGCCACCGCTGGAGTTACAGTCGAACCCATTTATCTCAACCCCGGTTAGTGGCAAATTCGGCGCTCTTCTGTGCTCGAGATATTAGGGTTCGGCGAGATTAAAGAATCGACATAACCGATGAGAAACCGATAAGACAAAGAGGGAGTTTGGCGGTTCCACTTCTAAAACATCGACTTAATAGGATTGGCAAGTTAACCGAGGTCGAGATAAATGGGTTCGACTGTATATGGGTTATATGGGGATAGATAAATAGATCTCTTTTCATACTGTAATCACGTAACACAGCATATAAACAAACTTAACTACATTAAAATATATTATCACAGTAATCTGTCTCAGCTACTGAATCCATATTCTCCCAACATTTGAGTGGAGAAGGGAGAACATAACACACTTGATGTGCTCAAATACAGGTGCATGAAGTCATTTGGGCTGTTTACAAAAACTGCACGCGATAGGAGTTCACAATATGATCTTAAACATCATTCGTACACCAATAGTCTTATTAATAACCAAGATTCCACTTTGCAAACTAATTTCACAAATTATATCTGTTGCAATATAGGATGGTTTCAGTTCATATCTCACATACAATATTCAAAAAAATACAAAAAGCATAACATAATATATATGTTTAGGTGAAATCAGGATGCACAAAACTAAGGACTTGATTCCACTTTAACTCTTGTTAGTGTAAATTAGGCATAACTCCACTGCCGTCAATGGGGATGATTCTCCATTCAGTGGAATTACACTGGTATAAAACTTGAGTAAAGGATTGGGGACTAGCGCTCTCCAATATATATGTGCATATGTGTGTGTGTGTGTGTGTGTTGCTTTCTTATTAGGAATAGTATTTGCACGATTGACAAGTCCACCCTACTGCATTACTGTTTAGTCTCCATTTACTGTGTTCAAATGTCTCTTGTCTTATTACTAGTTTATTGCTTCTGCTGATTTTCTTCTCACTCCTCCTGGAATAAATCAGGAGTATCTCCTCTGAAGTCAATGAAGTTACCGAATTGTAAAAATGATGAAAACCAGAAGAGCCTCAGGGCAACAAAACTAACTAATCATGAGATCATATTAGAGTCATTTTGAATCATAGAATCATAGAAGCGTATGGTTAGAAGGGTCATTTAGTCGACCCCCAGGCAAGATGCAGGGTTTTTTGTGTCTAAACCATCCAAGAGAGATGGCCGTCCATCCTCTTTTTGAAAACCTCCAGTGAAGGCGCATCCTTGACCTCTAGGCATATTAGAGCTTTTGTTTATTTGTTTGTTTTTTAAGTCACCCATTGTGTTACATTTCAAATTCAATAGCATACTTTTGAGGGCGCAGACTATAAGTAGTCAATCTTCCACATCTCAGATCAGTGTTATAATATTATATCTCCATTAACTTAATCTCAGCTACAATTAAATACAGAGTAGCTTTCCTGATGTGTGTGAATTTACATCAGATTTCTATTGGTCAAACTGAGATCGGCATTTGGTCCTATATTCATAAACAAGTGGTGGAAATGTGTATTCCTGCAAAGAACTTTTAGCCAAATTAAAAAAAACAAGAAACAAAACACAGAAATTAAATCAATTTTCCAATGAGTAAAAATGAATTAATCATTCAACTCACTGAATTTTACAAGGTCTCTTAAAAAACTTTGAAATGCCAGCCTAAAAAGGTCAGAAAACTTCACTTAGAAAGACGAATTATGAGAAAGGAAGAAAGCAAGCAAGCAAGCAAGGAAGAAGAATATTCTCACCTCTCATTAAATCCTCCAATACAATTGATCAAGTTGTAATTAAAATGCAGAGACTGAATTATGACTCATTTATCTTCATATATAGTAGCCTTCTGTTGGGAGATCTTGCATCCCTTGTGAATCTGGACAAAAGTTAGCTCTCAAACAAGGCCTCAAAGGAGAAGGTAAATGGGAGTCACCTAAATCAGTATGAATAAACTTTCCACATTAAGTTGGCAAAATTCCTTTAGACCTTACATCCTAATGTATGTTTTACTGAATTGTCTACGAGAAAGCATTTTTTCTATCAATGCATTTCTTTTTTAACATAGTGCTACCCATAGAGATAGATTCCATATTAATTAGTGAAGGTCAGTGGGTAAAATCTCAGCGCAAAATCCTGGCCCCATTAATGGGAGTCAATAGGAAGGCTGACCTTGGCTTCAGTGAGGTCTGGATTTCACATTCAGATTTCTACTATCAGTGATCCTTAGTCCGGAATCATCTGAGTTCTCTCTGTGTTAAATGCCTCTGTGTTTTCACTAATATAATTATCAGGCCAACTTTTCATAACTTTGAGTAGTGTCTTCTCTGTTGGTCCTGTGAATTCAAGGGGTAGCTCTCCATCGGGTGTAAATCAGCATAGTTCCATCACAGTCAATGAGACAGATCCAGAGCTAGTGTAAATCAGGCTTGTTTCAACAAAGTTAACAGGCCACATTCCCAACTGAATGAACCAGCCTATCTGCATCAAAGTAAATAGTGTTAATGAGCAAAGCTCGGTTGATTTTGCTCTGTTTTATAACACTTGAGGATTGAATGGAGCTACACAGGTGTCACTCCACGCAATCTCTGAAGGTAGTGCTGTTTATAATATGTGAATGAGAGCCAAATCTGAGTCACAGAATAATCCTGTGTAGGAAAGAAAACCCATATTGAATTTCAGATGAGAGAGATATTTCAGGGGTGGCAGTTACATAGGGGAAAATCTTTTAAATTATATAGACCCCATTACCACCAAGCACTTAAGCACATGCTTGATTCTCATCTTATGAGTCATCTTATTGACTTCCATCGAGTACTCACACGCTTAAAAGAGAAGCAAATAAACTCTTGGATCAGGGCTACAACTGTGATCCAAAATTTTGGTGTCACCATACTTATGGAAATCCATTGTGTCAATTAAATAAAATGGATCTTCAGAAAAAAAAATTACATGGACTTTCATTAATATATTTTTTTAACTGAAGTTCCCTGACTGTTCCTGGGTCAAACTGATTGTTTGGCTTAATGATTGCACTAGTAGTTGTCCCAGCTGATCGACAGGAAAAGGTAGCATCTGTAATGGGGATTGCAATAAATTGTGGTGTTCTTCAGACTTATTTTGAATAAGTAGAGATTTCCTTTTTATCCTTACTTTATATAGGATCCATGCTTGGCTTCTACATCACTACAGAGTCATTGTCCCAAGCCTGTCATTATGGCTGTAATCAAGGATTATAGATGAATAGATTACAAGGTCAGAAGGGATCCCTGTTATCAACTATTCTGACCTTTTGTATAGCACAGGCCAGAGAACTTCCTTGAACTAATCCCTAGAGCAGATGTTTTAGACAAAAATATCAAATCTTGAGTTAAAAATTGTCGGTGATGGTGAATCCACCACAATCCTAGGGGCTGTCTCTTACTGTGTTTCTGTACTGTGGATACTACAAAAGAATCCTGATCTCATGTAGAGGCTTTAGGTGCAATAATAATAATAATAATAATAATAATAATAATAAATAACATATTGAGATGGTCAATTTTGTTCATATTTATCATTCTAATTTCACAGTAGCTGCCCCTGTCTGAATTTGTTTCTCTAATTGACCTCCACCTATCGGACTGAAGCAGAAATTATTTCAGAAAAGTTCTCTGTACTGTGTTATCTAAGTCAGGATAGATGATCCCTGTGGTCATTTCTGGGTTTAAAAATCTATAAATCTATGAATTATTATCTCCATATATCCAGTGCCTCTTCTGTCTCATTCCTTCTCCTTTGTTGCTCTCTTGTGATCTCATAAAGAAAACAAAATTTCTTTGCTATCATCTGCATGCTCCATCTTTTTTTCTTCACTCATACCTTATGGTCCTGTATTTGCCAGTGATAATTCCAGAACACCAGCGCCATTGGGCACTCTGAACTTGGACTGGATCACAGTGTCCCAGGCCATAGGCCACCTCAGATATTTGCCTTTTTATTATTAATCCACCAGCAAGCACAGGCCACAGGCCACAATCCTGGTAACCCTGAGGCCAATGGGAGCTTGGCCTTGCTCTCCGGGGGGTCATGTTTGGGGCCCATTGTTTGGGATTGCAATGTCTGTCCAGGTAGCTGAAGGTTTCAGAGCACAGCAGTGTCCCAACTCTCCACAGCCAGTAAGGTAGGGAAAGAGCTTTATCATCATTCCAAAGGGAGGGGAGATGAGGCATAGATGGCTGATTCCTCAGACTCTACAACGCCACCTTCCAAGGCGCTGTGGTACCTTAGGGCCCGACAAGAATTAACAATTTAGTGTCACCACTCCCCGGAGAGGAAAGGAGAAGCCATTATCCCTATTTCACAGATGGGGAAACTGAGTCACCAGGCAGCTTAAGTGACGTGTAGTCACACAGGTAGCCCCTGGGCCCTATTGACTTGGATGGATCTATGGCTCCTTTACACCAGCTGGGAATCTTGCTCTTTGACTTCAGTGATGTGATGGTTGATTGACACCAGCTTAGTAACAGTCTCATTGACTCCAATGGAGCTGTGGCTGATTTACACCACTTGGGTATCCAGACCATTTACTCCAGTGGAGCTAGGTGTGGTTGATATCAGCTGGGGATTTGACCTATCGGACTCCAATGGAGTGAAGGCTGATTTACACCAACTGGGAATCAGGCTCCATTCACTCCAATGTAGCTACGGTCAATTTACACCAGTCGGGGATCTGGTCCCACTGAATCCAGTGGACCAAATGCTGATTTACACTAGCTTGCGATATGGCCCACAAGAATGAAGGTTGAGCTTTTCTAACCTTCCTAAGAGATTTGGACACACAATTCCCATTGTAGGTTGAAATCATGGCTCATTGTCCCTCAGGGAGTCTGGGACAAAGCCAGAAACTGAGCGGAGATTTCTGAGTCCAGTTCAATGCCCGAAACATGAGATCGGCTTCATCTCCATGCTGCAATGGCTGGGCGAGGGGCTCTGGCCTGTGCTATGGGCTCTGTCCATACAGGAGCCAGATTTTAAAGGGATTTAGGGGCCTAGTGGGAATTTCTGAAGCTCCCGGGCCTTTCAAACTCATTTATTTCAATGGGAGTTAGGTGCTTAGGTACTTTTCAAAATCTCATTAGGTGCCTAAATACCTTTACAAATCTGACCCTAACTTTACACCACAGAGCCTATGCCAACAGATGTCATACACTGAGCAGGGGTGGCAGAGCCTTCCCAGAAGTGGGGCAGCCAGGGGCCCCCAACCCCTCTGTGGCTCCACCTCTCCTCTCCTCTTCCCTATGAGGCCCTGCCCCCTGGCCGAGACAGCAGTATGAGCCCAGCCCAGGCAGCTCTGGGGAACCACGGATCCTCCACCTGTCTGGGGTCGGGGGAGCCCGACAGCATCCCCCAGCCCATGTCCCCTTTCTCCCAGGCCCCTCGCCCAGGGCAGGTGGAGGGTCCGCAGCTCCTCACAGCTGCCTGGGCAGCTCTTACCCCAACCCAGCTCCGGCTGGGGGGTGGGGCCTAGGAGCTGCAGCCCAGCCATGGTAAGAGATGTGTGGGCAGCTGTGTGGAGCTGCAGATTCTCCACTTGCCCTGGGTGGGGAGTCCAGGGGGTGGGGTCTGCAGCTCCCTACAGCTGCCTGGGCTCCTCAACGGGGCTCCAGCTGACAGCCTGTCCAGGAGGAGGGGGGCAGGAACTTGGGGGGAAGAGGTGGGGTGGATTCCAAGGCAAAACATGTGAGGGCCGTGGCTCCCTGTCCCCCTCTCCCCCCTCATCCCTCCTGCCCATTCCAGTGCCCCTGACACTGAGAGTTTTGTCAGCATAGCTTTGCTGGTCAGGGGTGTGGAGTTTTTAAGCGTATACCTGATCTTAGAGAAAATGTGATAAAATATGTGTTGAAAACATTCTTTTAGCCTGGAGCACCCTGACCATAAATGAAAATTGTAACCCCCCCTTTCCTCCCACAGGAAGAGATTTAGGAAGGTTTGCGTAGATACTAATTCACTGACACATTGATTTGTGGCCAAACATTTTCAAAATTGGATGACTCGGGCTAAAAATAATAATTAGGCTGGAATTTTCAATGGAGCCAAAGTGAATTAGACACCTGATGTCAATGGAGTTTGGACATCTAATTTCTATAATCTCCTTTCAAAATGCCAGATGTAGTTCTTCTGTGGCATTGCCATAGATCTCAAAGGTGTGTGTGTGTGTGTTTCACTGCTGGACCCTGCTGGAAGGAATGTGTGTGTATTGTTTTGTGTCTTTCACTGCTGCTCCCTGCTGGAGTGTACTGAGCTCTGCTTAGTGTGTATGCATGCTCAGGTATTTAGCTGTTGTCCCCCATTGAAATCCTCAGCAGTGAGCCTTAGAGCCTGGATCTAAGGAATTGGGCTCCTGCTATAGCACTGATAACAACTGTGTAGACATTTGGGCTCAGGATCTGAAGCCCATCCCCTCCCCAGGCTTCAGAACCCGAGCTCCAGCCTGACATGCTGTTTTTAGTGCCGTAGCATGAGCCTTCTGGGCCCAGCTCTGCAGACCCAGGCTGTGAGACTGGCTGTTAAAATGCAGTGCAGGTGTACTCTCTAGGGTGGCCAGATGTCCCGATTTTTGGATCTTTTTCTTATATAGGCTCCTATTACCCCCACCCCCTGACCCGATTTTTCACATTTGATGTCTGGTCACCCTAGTACTCTCCTTGGCCAGTGCTGCAGACTAGTGTGCCAACAGGACCGTGTGCATGCACACCCAGGACTGGAATACTGGGGTGGGCAGAGCTGCAAGTCACAGCTCTGCTGCATTGAGAGAGCTCTGTGTGGGGAAGGGAGTGAGAGGGGCAGGGCTAAATTTGACTATTTGTCAGCATTGTGTTTGGGGCAGGTCAGCCAGGAAAGGGGAGTTGTAACTCATGATTATGATTATTGGCAGTGCTGGGAAGTGGCTTGGGGCCAGGAATAGTAGGGGTATTACATGACAGGACTGAGAAACATCAGCACAGCTATGAAGGCAACCAAGGACTGGGGAAGCAGAGGGCTATGTGTTAGGACTAAGGGGCACTGGCAGAGCTGGAGGGTGTGGGCAGGACAGCAAAGCCTGTCACAATCCAGGTACGTTGGCTGATCTGTCACTGAGGCCTAGACAGCTGGAATTGCCTTTCACACACTGTACCTGGGCCCTGCTGCTTCAGCTAACCCAGTGGGACTCTCTGGTTTGTTTACATGTCAGTTTCACTGCACTCCACACACCGGCCCACTACATCCCCTAGCTAGGTGAGAGTCTGGTGGAATTTATGAATGAAGGGATCACCTTTCACAGGAGCTGGTCAAACTGGCCTGACCCCTTTCACTTTACACATCAGGGGGCTCCTTTCCATAGGAACAAACCTTCCCCTTCCTTTGTCTAACATTAATCAGTGGCTCTGACTTTCCTTTCTAATCAGCCCCAATGGGACTGCTGCCGCAACCTGCATTTCCCAACAGTGTTTCCATTCTAATATCCTCCATGGGACCCATTAACATGAAAAGTAACTTTGTTTCTGGCACTGGGCCTTAATTCCTTGAGAGGTTTGTCAGATCTCCAGGCAGTGCCCAGGTCTCAGCTGGGCATAACATTTCTCAGAGTGCTGATTAAGACATGAGGAGTTATAACAACCTGTGTGTCCTCCTGTAAATCTCTATAGAGCTGCTGCCTAGTTGGAGAGATTTCTCTTTAGTAGCTGTGTTACAAATGAGCACATAATGAAGCAGGGTTTTTTTTAACTGATTATTATTTTTATCCTAAGCAAGAGTCAATGAAATTAACATGTTTCAGATGACACTGTTCAGGGTTCCTTCATGCTGGGGATCTGTCAGTGCAGATCTGCTATCAGACCTATAGAAACAGCTGCGTCCTTACAGACAAGCACTTTACAGCCTATGGACAGACTGTTCATTGCCACTTGTCTGGTCAGCCACCAGGGACTGAGATACCTCCTATTACAGTCTATCCCCTTGCCACTGCTGCCCTTAGCAGAGTGTCACAGTCCCACTGCAAGCCCCTTGTCAGCTTCAATTCCCACCTGCTTTGCCTGTGAAATTAGCTGCACACAGAGTCAGGATAAATATCCTTTAGTTACCAATAATCATGATAGATATTTTTAATTACGTTTAGTGTTCATGACTGAGAAATGTCATAGAATCATAGGAGATTAGGGTTGGAGGAGACCTCAGGAGGTCATCTAGTCCAACCCTCTGCTCAAAGCAGGACCAATCCCCAACTAAATCATCCCAGCCAGGGCCTTAAAAACCAATAAGGAAATGTCAGCAGCCCCTGATCACTGAAGTCCATTTCCCACAGGGATGGACCAATTAGCAGCAGATAGATAGATAGAGGCAGGTGAATGTAAACACCATTAGACAAGTAGACAGAGAGATGATTAGACAGATGAACAGATGACATCGCAGATTGACAGAAGTGTAGATGGGCAATTAGAAATACATGTGGATAGATAATTGGATGGATAAAGGGCAGGGGGAGGAAAAATGGAGAGATATCTTGATGGACAGTAACAGGATGGATAATTAGGTGGCTGGTTAGATTGACAGATAATTGGAGATAGCAGTGAAAATATAAGCGCTCTCTCTCTCTCTCTCTCTCTCTCTCTCTCTCTCTCTCTCACATACACACACACACCCCAGATCGTCCCATCCAACAATGTGCTTCAGAACTGATCAGAGGTCATTTCTCTAGGTGAGAACTCAGATGACAGCACCCGCACCATGACTGTCTTCCCTTAACATGTCTTCTGAGCCTGCCAACTGGTGTTATACTTGGTGTTATACTGTTATATGACCACAGATCCACTAATAAATAATGACTGACCTAGGCTGTGAAATTCAGCTCTAGATCCTGAGTCTCAAAAAGAGAATTGAGGATGTTAGTTGGTGATTTCTGTGTTAGACCCTTGATGTCCAGGTAACTTCATTCATTTCCATTGCTGCTATGAATTTGATGGGTAGCATCAAGTGATGCACAGAGAGGCCTGGTCAGAGCTATAAGATAATCACAATATCCACAACTTCTGCCGCAAATCTGGCCTTAACTCCCTTTGATTCCTTGGAAAATCTCTCAAAGATCACTGAATGAACGAGTGCCTTTCCATTGACTTCAGTAGAATTAGGCCCCAACAGAGGTGTTAGCCAATACATACAAGTTGTGCATATCATACACCACATCAATGGGTATTATGCACACTTTATTAATATAATATGCAATATATCTATGAGCCATTGACTCAGGGGAACTTTGACTGATATATGTGTTGGGAAGTTATATTAACTGTATGAATTATGCTCTTCCCACAATTCTGCTTGCCCGTGTCGAGTAATCCACAACACTTTGCAAAACTGAAGCCAGCTTTGGCATTAGGAAATAGGAAGCCTATCAAAGCCAATGGCTTTGTCCTAGACCAGGTTGGGATGAATCTCTACACCCAACTGGTTTAGCATATAGTAGCCAAAAGAGAGATTAGAAAAGTACAGAACAAAGCAGCAAGTTTAGGAACAGTTACAAACTAGTGGGATGGATTTTAGTGTTGAGTAAAGAGCTTTGCAACTTGAATAATTGTACTATAAATACTGCCAGCTGAAATGCATCTCTTTGAAGCACACTTTCTGTGTAAGGTGAACATACTGCAAGAATATGCTTCCAGGAATGAGGGTATATCTCCTTTTTGTATTGTACTGCTTTGATTTAGACAATACATTTAGCTCTGATTCATTGTTTGGTCTCTTGAAATTTTTTAAGACCAAGCCATATGTGTACACCTCTGAGTCAGTAGATCTGTGATGTCATGAACATTTAAAGCTACCTATTCCAACTATAGGTAGGGTGAATGATTGACAGTGAGTCAAAATGGAGTTGATTCTTAGCTCTGTCACTGAACCAGCTTTGTCTCAGTGCACACATGTTGCAGATGAGGAAAAATAACATTTGCTCCCTCCATAGGGAGATTTGTTGCGTAAGTCAGATTTTCAAGATAATTGAAGGGGTTTGGTGCCCAAATCCCATTGACAGTCAATGGGATTTGGGTGCTTAACTCTTTTATGTTTCTTTCCTAGGGTGACCAGATTGCCTCGTACTGAAGTTAGGCTTACTGGCCTCTATTTGCCAGGATTGCCACTGGAGCCTTTTTTCTTTTTTTTTAAATAAATGATGTCACATTAACTATCCTCTAGCATCCAGTATGGAAGCTGATTTAAGTGACAGGTTACATATCACAGTTAGTAGTTCTGCAATTTCAAATATGAGTTCCTTCAGAACTCTTGGGTGGATCTCATCCAGTCCTGGTGACTTATTACTGTCTAATTTAACAATTTGTTCCAAAACCTCCTCTGTTGACATTTCAATCTGGGACAATTCCTCAGATTTGTCACTGAAAAAGAGTGGCTCAGGAGTGGAAATCTCCCTTACATCCTCTGCAGTGAAGACTAAAGCAAAGAATGCTCTTGTTAAGAGTAACAAGAAGGGTTTCTTCAAGTATGTTAGCAACAAGAAGAAAGTCAAGGAAAGTGTGGGCCCCTTACTGAATGAGAGAGGCAACCTAGTGACAGAGGATGTGGAAAAAGCTAATGTACTCAATGCTTTTTTTGCCTCTGTCTTCACAAACAAGGTCAGATCCCAGACTGCTGCACTGGGCAGCACAGCATGGGGAGGAGATGACCAGCCCTCTGTGGAGAAAGAAGTGGTTCAGGACAATTTAGAAAAGCTGGATGAACACAAATCCATGGGGCCGGATGCGCTGCATCTGATGATGCTAAACAAGTTGGCAGATGTGATTGCAGAGCCATTGGCCATTATCTTTGAAAACTCATGGTGATCGGGGGAGGTCCCAGATGACTGGAAAAAGGCTAATGTGGTGCCCATCTTTAAAAAAGGGAAGAAGGAGGATCCGGGGAACTACAGGCCAGTCAGCCTCACCTCAGACCCTGGAAAAATCATGGAGCAGGTTCTCAAGGAATCAATTCTAAAGCATTTAAAGGAGAGGAAAGTGATCAGGAAGAGTCAGCATGGATTCACCAAGGGCAAGTCATGCCTTACTAACCTAATTGCCTTTTATGAGGAGATAACTAGTCTGTGGATGTGGGGAAAGCATTGGATGTGTTATTCCTTGACTTTTTGGCAGCCTTCCTGCTTCTGATGTACTTAAAATTTTTTTGCTGTTGGTTTTTGAGTTTGTTGCTAGTTGCTCTTCAAATTCTTTTTTGGCCTGCCCAATTAAACTTTTACACGTGACTTGCCAGAGTTCATGCTCCTTTCTATTTTCCTCAGCAGCATTTAACTCCCAATGTTTAAAAGATGACTTTTTGCCTCTAATTTCTTCTTTTACTTTGTTGTTTAGCTATGGGGCACTTTTTTTGGTCCTCTTACTATTTTTTTTTAATTTGGTGTATGCATTCAATTTGAGCTTGTATTATGTTTTTTATAAAAAAAGTTTTCCTGCCTGTGATGGGGTGTACCAGGTCCTTTGAGTTCCCCTGCTAGAGGCCTTGTGGTCCTGCAACACCCCAGAAAAGGAGCTGTGAAGGTGGGTCTTCCAGGCCTGCCTAGAAAGACTGCAGGGAAGCAGCCAATTAGAGCACAGTTAAAAGGAGCTGCAGGGCCTGAGAAGATCAGTTTCTGGTTGGGACCAGAAGTGGGAGGAAGGATGGAAGGCTGTGAAACTCTCTGGACAAAGAGGTTTCAAGCAGGGAACAGACAGAGAAACATGAGGTACAGACAAATAGGAAGGGATTACCTGGGAAGTGGCCCAGGGAATAGCAGCAGCAATGGAGTTAAAGGAAGCAGCATTACCTGCTATTTGTAGAGTGGAGGGATAGCTCAGTGGTTTGAGCGTTGGCCTGCTAGACCCAGGCTTGTTAGCTCAATCCTTGAGGGGGCCACTTAGGGATCTGGGGCAAAATCAGTACTTGGTCCTACTAGCAAAGGTGGGGGGGCTGGATTCAATGACCCTTCTAGGAAATAGGTATATCTCCATTTATTATTATTATCCTGGGTTGGGACCCAGAATAGTAGAAGGGCCCAGATCCATTGGCAAAGTCGCCAAAGCCCCGAGATGGGTCAAGTTTCAGGCTTGAATTTAAAGGTTTCTAGGATGGGGATGAAGCCCCTGCAGAGGGCCAAGCATTTGTTGAACTTTGTTGCCCCAGGAAGGGGACTGAACTTGAAGGAGTGACCTGGAGGGAGAGATGGGGCAATAAGAACCATTAAAGGCCAAGAGTCTCCAGGGAGAAAGCCAGGGCAATATTGCTATATAACTGCGCAAGCACAGGCTTAAAGCTAGCCCAGAAAGGGTTGAGGACTTAGCCCAGAAAGAGGGCTAAAGACTCTAAGAAGAGCAGAGGGACAGGCTCTGTCAGACCTTTTACCCCGGAAGATGTTTGTTAGTGAATCAAGACTGTTTGTGACTTGGCTGGAGGGCTGTGCCACTGAAGACCCACCTGATGAGTTTAACAGCCAACAGGGGGATCCAGGAGCAGAGAGATCGTACAGGTTTTCACCCGACCAACAGGAGGCGCTCATGAGAGGTGTGTCCTCAATCACAATGCCATTTGTAGGCATTTCACTTTTGTGACTGTACCTTTTAATTTCCATTTAACTAGCCTCCTCATTTTTGTTTAGTTCCACTTCCTGAAGTTAAATGCTTTTGTGATGGCCTTCTTTGGTATTCCCCACTACCCCCACAAGGATGTTAAATTTAATTATATTATGGTTTCTCTTACCAAGTGGTTCAGTTATACCCACTTATTGAATCAGATCCTGTTCTCCACCAGGATCTAAATCAAGGATTGCCTCTCCCCTTGTGGGTTCAGGACACTGAAGGAGTCAAGAATATGATGCAGTTGCAAAACACCCTAATAGCATTCGGGGCTGTATTAACAGGAGTATTCAATGCAAGACATGGGAGATCCTTGTCCCATTCTGCTTGGCACTGATGAGGCCTCAGTTGGAGTACTGTGTCCAGTGCTGGGCTCCACACTTTAGGAAGATGTGGACAAATTGGAGGGAGACCAGAGGAGAGCAAAACAATGATGAAAGGTTTAAAAAACCTGACCTAGGAGGAAAGGTTAAAAATACTCAGCATGTTTTGTCTGGACAACAGAAGACTAAGTGGGGATCTGTTAACCATTTTCAGATATGTTAAGTGCTCTTATAATGAGGAATGTGATGAATTCTTCTCTATGTCCACTGAAAGTAGAACAAGAATTAAAGTGTTTAATCTGCAACAAGGAAGATTTAGGATATTCAGAAGAACTTTCTAACTCTAAGGGTAGTGAAGTTCTGGAAGAGGGAGGTTGTGGAATCTGCATCACTGGAGGTTTTAAAGTTCAGGTTGGACAAACAGTTGGGAGGAAAGATTTAGGTTTACTTGGTCCTACCCCATCCTGACTCAGCACACAGGGCTGGACTTTATGATTTCTCAAGGTCCTTTCTGGCCCGACTATGACATTCCCCTGGTGTTATCTGAACTGATTATCTGCTAGGTCACTCCAATTCTTGACTCTGGGAGCCAGCCTTACCCTGCTCTGCTGAGAGAACCCCCACTCCTGGGCTGTTCACACACAGCCTCGGGCAGTGGGGAGCTGGAGCCGGTTCGCACCGGTTCGCACGAACTGGTTGTTAAATTTAGAAGCGGTTTTAGAACCGCTTGTTAACTGGCTTCCCTGCGAGGGAAGCTTTGACGGGCTCTGGCTGGGAAGGGTGTAATTCCTCCTCCCGGCCGCCGGGGGGGGGGGCACCGTGCTGCGCTGCGGGAGCCATGTGGGCTGCGTCCTGGCCCAGTTGCCGCTGCTGCTGCTTGGACCTCCGGCCGTGGGGCTCCTGCTGCTGCCTGGTGAGTCCCCGGCTGCCTCCTGCTGCTCCCAGCCCCTCCCCCCGGGTGAGTACCTGCATCTCCTGCCCACAGCCCCTGCCCCAGCCACCACCTGCCCCTGGCACAGCCCCTGCCCCCTACCGCCCACAGTCACCCCCTGGCACAGCCACGCGCAGCCAGCCCCTGGCACAGCCAGCCCCAGCCGCAGCCCCTGGCACAGCCAGCCCCTGCCCCCTGCCCCAGCCGCCCGCAGCCATCCCCAGCCGCAGCCCCTGCCCCCTGCCACAGCCGCCCGCAGCCATCCCCAGCCGCAGCCCCTGCCCCCTGCCACAGCCGCCCGCAGCCACCCCTGGCCACAGCCACTCTCTGCCCACAGCCACCCACAGACAGCCCCTGCCACAGCCACCCTCTGCCCGCAGCCGCCCCCTGCTAGCCCCTGTCTGCATCACCTACCCACAGCCAGCCCCTGTTGCAGCCAGCCCGTGTCACACTCCCTGCCTCCAGCTAGCCCTGCCCCACGCCCCTGTCTGCAACCAGCCCCATGTCCACTGGTGCCCTGCAGTTCTCAGGGCAGTAACCCTGCACACCTGCTTCAATGAGGGGGGGCAGGGAGCAGCTGGGACCCACACATGTGCACATTCTAGGGTGACCAGACAGCAAGTGTGAAAAATCGGGACAGAGGGTGAGGGGTAATAGGAGCCTATATAAGAAAAAGACCCAAAAATTGAGACTGTCCCTATAAAATAGGGACATCTGGTCACCCTGGCACACCCCAAGGGAGTGGTGGGGACCCACACATGTGAAAAGGAGCTCATTTCTAGTTCAGGCCCATCTTTTTAAAAAAGAACTTTAGGTGGGGTTAACATACATCTGTATTTTCCTGGACATGTCAGGCTTTTTGGTTCTTAAATCGCTGTCTGGGCGGAATTTTTAAAATTTAAAAATTCTTCCCGGGAAAATACGGACGTATGGTAACCCTATTGGTACAAAAATTACATGCTCTGGCACATCCCTTAAATCAGAACTTTTTATAGAGAACCGGTTGTTAAGATTTTAGCAGCTCATCACTGGCCTCGGGCATGTAAGCTGCTCCTTGGATTGTGCAACTGAATGACTCTAGCCAATATCTCCAGTCCCAGACACAACCCTAGGAACCTCTGCCTTTCCATCTCCAGTTATGCCCGCTGGATGCTGCAAGCTTATATGAGTTCGTCAATTTAACAAATAAATTGATATGCACCAAGCTTGTTATCCCAAGGGGAGTCTCTGACACACTTCAAACCAAACTCACTGCTTCAGGTAGAATAAACAAACAAATTTATTAACTATAAAGGTAGTTTTTAAGTGATTATAAGTCAAAGCACAAGAAGTCAGATTTGACAAATGAAATAAAAGCAAAACATATTCTAAGCTGATCTTAATACTTTCAATACCCTTACAAACTCAGATGCTTCTCACCAAATACTGGCTGGTTGCTCTTCAGGCAGGCTCTACCCTTTGATCAGTTCTTCAGTCGCTTGGTGATGATGTCTGTAGATGGAGGTGGAAGTGAGAGAGGAAGAGCCTGGCAAATGTCTCTCCCTTTTATCATGTTCTTTCTTCCCTCTTGGCCTTGCTCCCCCACCTTCAGAATCAGGTGAGCATTACCTCATCATAGTCCCACACTGACCAGAGCAAGGGGGTGACCCATTCAAGAGTCCAACAGATCCTTTGTTGTTGCCTAGGCCAGTGTCCTTTGTTCCTGTGAGGCTGGGCTGGGTTTGTCCCATACATGCCCTGATGAGGTGTGAACTGATCTGCTGCTCTTGGACAGTTTTTGCCTGGGCTTGTTTTAAGCCACAAGGACACATTTTAAGCTTCATAATGAAATTACAACCTATAACATTACTATAACAACAATTACTATATCATTACTATAACAACAATGATCAGTGCATCATGAGCCTTCCGAAGACACCTGACATGACAAACTTTGCGTTGGATACTACACAATCATGATGAATATGGGTTGCATGGTGTTCCCACAAGGTACAGAATGTGACACTGACATTTCTATGATTCTATGATTTAGGGTCCGTATTTGAAAATGAAATACTTTTGCCAACAGAAAATTGAGATTTCTGTCAGATTTGATGTTTTCCTGTGGAAAATTTTGAGTAAAACAAAAATACGTTTTCTGCTGTAATAGCTTTTTTTGTGGGTGGGGAAATAGCTAGCTCTTCTTGGCTACCCCTTTGGCCTCCTGTTGAATCCAGGCAGGGAGTAGCCTGAGGGTATTTCCACAACCCTCATCTTCTAAAGACTGATCCCAGAACCTCCAGTTCCATAGTCTCCAGCAGGTATTCACATAACACCTGGTTAGCTTGCTCAAACTTCATCATGTGCCTTGTCTGGAGACTACAACTCCTAGCAAACTCTAGGGTTAAAGGGCTACATCTGTGACACACGTATGTGCTTACCTTGCTACACAAGAGGCCTACTTCTATGTTACCTCCTGCTAAGCATTGGAGTTAAAATACTGAAAAGCACCAAAGGGACTTTGGTGCTTAAGTCTCATTTCAAAAGTTTCTTAGGGCCAGATTTTGAAAGGAATTTAGGCACCTGGTGGGATTTTCAAAAGCACCTGTTTTCAATGAGTGTTAGCTGCCTAGGTGCCTTTGGAATACCCACTAGTACCTATCACTTTAAAAATCTTACCCTTGCTAGATATTCAAAGCTATTTAGGCTTTGCAAATTGCAGGTAAATATCCTGAGGGATTCAAAAAAGCACTTAAGTAGGTTAGACACCTAACTCCTACTGACTTCAGTGGGTTTAGGCACCTAAATACCTTTCAAAATCTGGCCTTTAGACACTTGTCCACATTTTACTGTCTGTTTCAGAGACACGGCTCCAAAGTACAATTCTTCCCTGACTCGCTAGACATGGTGCAGCTTAATGTCCTCTGTTACAGGAGTGCTATATATCTGTATATATTGAAATGGAGAATAGATTAGGTACCTGTAGATGGTGTCACGTATATGAAGCATATTTCCTTGGTTTTGTAGGACTAATAAAATTCATTGTTGGGGCTTCCTCTGTCCAGTTCTTTGGTTGTGTCGAGAAAGTGGAAGGGGTCAAATGTTGGCATTTGCCATTACTTTACAGCTGGGGAAAATGGGGGGGGGTCTTAAATAACGCTCCAAAGCTCGCAGTGTTTAGCAAGTGTTTGGCAAAGACAGAACTAGAGCACTGGTCTTCAGGCTACCAGTATTGTGCTTTCGCCAGGTGACCAGCTTGACTCAGCGGAGTCCATTACACATTCTCGGGAAGTCTGTGAAATTCTGTTGAGATCAAATACCCCAGTGTGCTAGGGAGGTGGGGGCAGAGTACAAAACCAACCCCCTCATGCAGCCAGCGTGAGCTCATTAGCTCATTAGCAAGGTAGGTAGGGGTAAAACCAGTTGGTTGGTGATGGAAAGAAAATCCCACCAATCTCAAAATCTATAGCATTTGCCTGAGTCTTTTGGTTTTGAAGAGACAGATTCTCATTTATACTAACAACACTTCACACCACTCTGGCAGTAGAATGAGAGATTAAAACTGAGTGACTCATACATGTCATGCTCATTTTAAAGCCCTTTATACTGCTACAGTGGTGGAGAATGCCCTTGATGTAAATATGAACCAAGTGTGAAATATTCCTATATTTAATATATATGTAGGTTTCGGTGGGGGAGATATATCACCCTCTGATGCACCATTTTCCAGCAGGCATGCTATTGTGTGTCATCCAAAGAAAAAAAGATTGTGAAAGAAAGGACTTTTTGTTGACAGGCTCTACTGGAAGGCATGGTAAGTTAAAACCACAAAACGCTTATCCTGCGAATTATAGTTTAAAGTAACTGTATTGTGAAACAGGTTAGCCATTCTTTATAATGAGCAACCTGAAAATTGCCATTCAAAAAGTTTGTTCCCTTGAGGAGTCAACACACCTGTACTGAAAGAATCAGTGTATCTCTTTCCTTTTCTTAATGTAGTATAAAATCTAGGATGAGCAAAAGGAAATAGTATTTTTTGTGAATTTTATAACTGGTAGAGCCAATTGGTAAATTACTGTTTTACTTCAAAAAAAATTGCAAAAATGAAAATATTTTCATTTTTACCCATTTTTCATTTATTTTTTCCAGGTTTTTTCTCAAAGAAAACCACAAACTAAAAAGGTTTCAGTTAACCAAAAGTAAAACATGTTCTTTAGTTGCCAGAAATGTCTTGTTTTCATGAAAATCCCCCAAACACTTTATTTATTTACTTGAAAAAATCTGCTTAATCAAAAAGACAATATTCATTGAAAAAAAAGTGTGGAGGGAAATTTTGCTAGCAGCTGTAATACATTAACCTGTGGAATGTATTAGTCTAGTAACTTTACTGAGGCAAACATAAAAGGATAGGTAGATGGATAGGTCGGTAGGGGTAGGTAGATTTCTAATCAGTGCCCAGAAGTGGGAATCTCAGCTCTCATGTTCTATCCTCAGCTGTCTCTGTGATTTGAACAGATCACTTCCCATCCCTGTTTTAGTTTCCGCACCTATAAAAAGGGAAAAACCATAGTGACCTAGTCACACCATTCATTCCTTAAAGCAGGTCTCTAGTGTGAATTGATTAATAGCCATGCTTTGCAGATATAAAGATCTGCATAAGTGCTAAATATTGTTAACTGTGCAAGAATAAATTCAAATTGAAATGGAGAGGATAGGCATTACAACTAAGATTTTCAAAGAAGCATAAGGGGTTAGTGTCCTAACTTCTATTGCACTAACTCCCTCTGACCCATTGGGAAATACTAGACTACAATGACTATCAATAATTCTTTCTTTCTTCTAGAAACTGATGGCTGTCTCAGTTCAGGCAGGACTATCCTCTGTACAATGTGGCTGAAATACCTAGAGTTGTAGGGTGGGTTATACGTTGTTCCTTAAGCATTTGGCATTGGGCAGTGATTGGAACATGATTCCTAACTAATTAGTCTATTATTCTGATCTAGCCCAGGCTGTAAGGGTTGGACTGAAAGCTGAGTCCAGGGGAGGTGAGTGAAAGAGGAGGGTTGTTATGTGGAAGGAAAATGGGATGCAACTTTACGATGTTTCTGGGAAGCTCTTTCTTTGTTGTTTGTTTCCACCTGTTTGTCTGGCTTGTCTTTTACACTGTAAGCTTTTCAGAGGAGGGAAAGTCTTCTGTGCTATGTTAGTGCAGTGGCCGGAGCAATGCGGTCCCAACCCTAGCTGTGACCTTAAGGGTCTAGCAGAAGACACAAAATATTTAATAAACTTAATTTCTGTAATTACTTACACCAGCTGAGTGTCTGGCACATTGATTACAGTGGAGCTAAGTTGATTCACACTGGTTGATGATCTGACTGTAACTTGAAGTCTTTGAATCAAGATTTGAGGACATCAGTAACTCAGCCAAAGGTTACGGTCTATTACAGGGGTAGGTGGATGAGGTTCTATGACCTGCAATGTGCAGAAGGTCAGACTAGATCATCATGATGGTATGTTCTGGCCTTAAAGTCTATGAGACTAGAGCCAGTTGAATTTTTGGGGATGAATATTTTATTCACAAAAATAATGATGTTTTGGGACAACCAAAACTATTCATGAATTCAGGTTGAATGTGTAGAATATCTTTGGCCAAAAAAAGAAGAAAACACTGAAAAAAATCTTACTGACATTTTCAAATGAAACATTTTCATTTTTCTTCTAAAAGACATTTTGTTTAGAAATTTAGCTAGATTTATCAAAAACAAATAAACAGTGTGACAAAAAATCCCAAAGATTAAAAAAAATATTTCTGGCTGTACAAAATATATTTTCACTTATAACCATTTTTTTTTGGTTTTTCATTTCATTGAGAAAAACTAGAATAAATACATTTTGGGTTGACCTGAAATGAATTTTTCTTTTTTAAATTTGGCATTTTGGCCATCGAAATGAAACATTGGTCATTCACTCAGCTCTAGGCCTGATCACCAATTTATTACACATTTCATTAGGGATATGTTGGCCACTGGTTAGAGCAGGGAGGGCTCATACTGTCTGGTTTCATTCTCCTTGCCACAGTTTTAAATATGGACAAAACATTGGGTGGCAAAAATGTCAGCATGTCAGTGAGTTCAATGATGTCAAGGCTCTTGCAAACACTCACCTGTATAACACAAGGTGTGTGGGTTTGTTTAAAATAACCTGGATAACTGTGGGTCTAACAGCAGCTTTGCACATCCTTCCAAAATCAGTCAGTGGACAGATGCTGAATTTGCAAACATAACCAGCATTAAAAGTATATCCAAAGAAACCCTCTGGTGAAATGAGATGATGAATGGCTGGAATCCCAGATGAACTAAGCAGTTGTTACTGCCACGGGCAGCAACCTCTCATCTGTACTGCTAGGCAGCGTGTAAGACCTGAGCAATTTTTATAGCTCAAGAATATCTAGACATGCACACACACAGCTATTTGGTATAGATGTCTGCTTTAATCTTGCTTCTACCTGCTACTCCTAGGTGGGAGATTCCAGGGAGTAGGTCTGTTTCCAAGGACTGGGATTTTGACAAGTGCCTAAGAGTGTGAGGAATTAGGGCCCCCAATATCTGTTGTTTATAGGACATGTAGGACCTTTTATAGTTGACAATTAACCAGACATATGTTACAGCTGTCATCTTGGTTAACTTCAGTGATTGGACCAAGGACTTGCATAAGTAAAGCCATGAATACCTATATTTTGAGTGAAAGAACCAGGGTTTTCTAGTCAGGCCTGTGACCAGACTCATAAACTCAGCAGCTTGGGCACAGATAGGTATTCATAAAATGCACTAATCAGTGGATTAGTTGCACACAGACTAGTTGCTTTTGGTGAGTACTTAACTGTTTGATGCTAATCCAGAACCATGGAGATCTGTGTGCCATGAAGATCTGTTTCTAAGACAGAGGTCTAGTTATTTGTTATGAGATTGTCAAAATCAGGGGCCTAAAATATTTAGGCAATAGTTCCTACTGTAACTGGGTACCTCTTGGGTGCCAACCTCTCTTAGGATCCATTGACAGTTCCATCCAAGGACAATAAAACACCCATATTTCTAGTGTTGGAATAATTGACAAGGATCAAGCCCTTATAAAGCCCAGTTATCTAAGAAAAATTAGCTCTATATGACAAAGTTTGACTACAGATTTAACTATCTTTCTTTTATGGGTCCATTTGTTTCATCAGGTAAAACTCCCAGTATTGATGAGCAAGGAAAATCACACCAGAGTGAAGGAATTCATCCTTCTGGAATTCCCTGGGTCTCGGTATTTGCAGCTGTCTCTCTTCGTACTCTTCTTCTTCATGTATGTCCTGATCATCACTGGTAATGTGGCCATCATCTTCCTAGTCAGGACCCAGACATGCCTTCAAACCCCCATGTACTACTTCCTCTGCAACTTTGCCTTCCTGGAGATCTGGTTCACCACAGCCTGTGTCCCTAAGACTCTAGCCAATCTTGTGTCCCAAAGCAAATCCATCTCCTTCACCAGCTGCCTTCTGCAGATGTATTTTGTCTTCTCCTTTGGCTGCACAGAATACTTCCTCTTGGCTGTCATGGCCTATGACCGCTATCTGGCCATTTGCTACCCATTGCATTATAACACTATTATGAGCAGCACTCTCTCTGTTCAGCTGGCCCTTAGCTCTTGGGTGGGTGGCTTCCTGGTTATTTCTGTACCAGCAGGTCTGATTGCCAGATTGTCCTTCTGCGGCCCAAACGTCATCAATCACTTCTTTTGTGACATAGCTCCCTGGATAATTCTCTCCTGCACTGACACCTACCTAGTTGAGATGGTCTGTTTCATCATGTTTGCCATCGTCATCCTAGGATCCTGTGTGATAACCCTGGTATCCTACATTTATATCATCTCCACCATCTTGAAAATCCCCTCATCACAAGGTCGGCAAAGGGCCTTTTCCACATGCTCTTCTCATCTCACAGTTGTGATTATATGGTACGGATCCACCATTTTTCTACATGTTAAACCATCCATAGAAACCTCTTTGGAACTGACCAAAATAGTCACCATCTTGAACACAATTGTGACTCCATTTCTAAATCCTTTCATCTATACATTGAGAAACAAAGAGGTCAGAGAGATCTTGAAAAAGGTATTCAGCAGGGGGACCTGAAGTCATTGTAAGATGTCCTGATGGTCAATGATTGTAGCAGAAAACATGGAAAGAGACAATGTCAATAATTTTAATTGTCTATTAAAGCCTTAGCAAAGTTACTAGGGTCATGTCAAACTCATGTAAAACTATCATCAAAGAACATCACATAAAACACCATTATTAGTAGTAGTACTATTGTCTGCATTATAGTAGTGTTTAGGAACCAAGTCATGGTCCAGTACCCCATTGTACTAGGTGCTGTACAAAGATAGAACAAGAAGATGATCCTGCCCCAAACAGCTTACAATCTAAATATTTGGCAAAAGACAACAGTCTTATACTGACAGATAGATGGGGTAGAACAAAGAAGTAATTAAATGAGACGATGATAAAAAACTACTCAAGATAGTTACGTCCAAAGCAGACTGAAGAGTTACAAAGGGATCTCACAAAACTTGGTGCCTAGGCAACAAAATGGCAGATGAAATTCAATGTTGATAAATGCAAAGTAATGCACATTGGAAAACATAATCCCAACTATACATATAAAGTGATGAGGCCTCAATTAGCTGTTACCACTCAAGAAAGAGATCTTGGAGTCACTGAATATTTCTCTGAAAACATCCACTCAATCTGAGCAGCAGCCAAAACAGTGAACAGGATGTTGGGAATCATTAAGAAAGGGATAGATCACAAGACAGAAAATACCATATTGCTTCTGTATTAATCCACCCTATGCCCATATCTTGAATACTGTGTCTAGATGTAGTCACCCCATCTCAAAAAAGATACATGGAATTGAAAAAGGTGAAGAAAAGGGAAACAAACATAATGAAGGGTATGAAATAGCTTCCATAAGAGCAGAGATTAACAAGACTGGGACTTTTCATCTTAAAAAATAGATGAATAAGCAGGGATATGATAGAGATCTATGAAATAATGACTGGTGTGGAGAAAGTAAATAAAGAAATGTTATTTGCTCCTCCTCATAATACAAGAATTAGGTGTCATGAAATAAAATAATTAAGGCAGGAGGTTTAAAACAAACAGAAGGAAGTATTTCTTCACACAACAGCATCAACCTGTGGAATTCTTTGCTAGAGGATGTTATAAAGGCCAAGACTGTAACAGATAAATTCATGGAGGATAGGTCTATCAATGACTATTAGCCAGGCTGGGCAGGGATGCAAAACCATGCTCTATGTGCTTATGTTACTGGTAAGCATGACACACATCTCAGCACGCTAGCTGCCTAACCATTGTCAAGTTGTTTTGTGTAGGCATGTTATACTAATGCCTTTAGAAACATGATAAATAAATGTCAGTGGTTTTAGTGGCATGTCAAAATGCCATAGTTTTGGAAACATACCAGTACATTACATCCCATTTGTCATGAAAATTATCAGTGACACATCACAGTCTTTTCAAAGACAGTAGAGGTATTTCATTGTCCAAGGAGCATTTTTAGCAACATAACTGAGTGAGGTTGATTTCTGAGATGATTCCAATATTTTGTCATAATAGAGGCATGTCAAATGAAGTCAAAGTTTGCAGAGACATGCCAAAGTTATTTACAGATTTCTAGAGACAAGTCAAAGTTTTATTGTAGCTTCCAATGACACGTCAAAGTCTTTAAATATATTTTAAAGACATGGGAACATCATAGAAATGTCTTCAGATGCATTAAAGCAATGCCAGCATTTTAGAGAGAAGTCTTTCTTTAGTCATAATTTTAAATACAAATTGCATCATGTGCAAGTTTGTGGACACATGTCAAATGGATGTTGTAATTATCAGAGCCACGTCCATGTTTCTTTCATAGCTTTCTGAGACATAGCAAAGGTTTTTGGACCAGATGCCCAAAGTTATTTAGGTGCCTAATTCCCAGTGAAGTCGATGGGAGTTACACGCCCAAACACCTTTGAAGATCTGGGCTTTCAAGCCTTGTCAAAATTTTATAATAGAGCTAGAGTTATATAAAAGTTTGTAGAAGCCTGTCAAATATACATCCAAATGTTGACAGACGTGACAAAATATTGTCATAGCCTTCAAGTCATGTCCGAGTCTTGTCAAAGTTTTTAGTGGCTCTGATCAGCATATTTTAGATTATATCAAAATTATGTCAGTGCATGTGGTGATGTGTTCAAAGATTTGGCATACTGAACAAAATTAACCACATTTGCCTCATAACTGATGTTGCTTGCTCTTTGTAGAGGGAAGTTTTTATCAGCAAGGTAGAGTTTGGTTTGCCCCAAGGTAATATTGGCTGGGATTTTTAAACAGGGCCTGAGGGACTTAGGTACCCAATTCCCATTGAAAATCAGCATCCATTTATTTAGCCCCTTTGAAAATGCCTTTTGAGAAGTTGTATAAAACTTTTTTCCATCTAAAGGATGATCTTTTTTTGCCCTAACAGGTTGCTTGCATAGCAGGCCCAAGGAATCTAATAAGATAGACTCAGTCATGCTCAAATCCCAGCATGCCAGAGATATTTCCATACCATGCCAAGACTGTAAACTGGTGGATATAGGGCACCAGGGGCCAGGCAGTGGAACAAAAGTGTGTGTGTGTGTGCCCAGGGGTGGGACTCCTGGCACTTAACTTTGATGGCACAGATGGAGCACACTGGAAACGATCACCATGTAACTGGCTATTCCTGCTCCATTGAAAGTACACATGAAGACCCATTCCTGGAGGCAATGGATATAAAGTAGGGCTGCTGGGGGATGGAGCTGCCTCTCTTGCCTTTAACAAGCTCAGGGACATACCTTAGGGTATGTCTACACTACCAGAGTAGTTCGATTCTACTTAAATCAAATTTGTGGAACCGATATTACAAAGTCAAACGTGTGTATCCACACTAAGGACAGTAATTCGACTTTGTGAGTCCACACTAACGGGGCAAGCGTTGACATTGGAAGTGGTGCACTGTGGGCAGCTATCCCACAGTTCCCGCAGTCCCTGCTGCCCATTGGAATTCTGGGTAGAGCCCCCAATGCCTGCTGGGGGAAAAATGTGTCGAGGGTGGTTTTGGGTAACTGTCGTCATTCAACCGTCACTCCCGCCGGCGGGCAATCAGTTCGCACACTTTTCTGGTGAGTGACAGCGCGGACGCCACAGCACTGCGAGCATGGAGCCCGCTGCGATCATCGCTGCAGTTATGGCCGTTGTCAACTCCTCGCACCTTATCGTCCACCTTCTTCACAGTCAGATGCTGAGAAATCGGGCAAGGAGGCTACAGCAGTGCAGTGAGGACATGAAGTCAGAGAGTGGCACAGACCTCTCACACAGCACGGTACCCCGCCCCATGGAGATCATGGTGGCAATGGGTCATGTTCATGCTGTGGAACGGCGATTCTGGGCCCGGGAAACAAGCACGGACTGATGGGACCGCATAGTGCTGCAGGTCTGGGATGAATCACAGTGGCTGCGAAACTTTAGGTTGCGTAAGGGAACTTTCCTTGAACTGTGTGAGTTGCTGTCCCCTGCCCTGAAGCGCAAGGACACCCGCATGCGAGCAGCCCTGACTGTGCAGAAGCGAGTGGCCATAGCCCTCTGGAAACTTGCAACGCCAGACAGCAACCGGTCAGTAGCGAACCACTTTGGCGTGGGCAAATCTACCGTGGGGGTTGCTGTGATGCAAGTAGCCCACGCAATCGTTGAGCTACTGCTCTCAAAGGTAGTGACCCTGGGAAACGTTCAGGTCATCATGGATGGCTTCGCCGCGATGGGATTCCCAAACTGCGGTGGGGCTATAGATGGAACTCACATCCCTATCCTGGGACCGGACCACCAGGCCAGCCAGTATATTAACCGAAAGGGCTACTTTTCAATGGTGCTGCAAGCACTGGTGGACCATAGGGGACGCTTTACCAACATCAACATCGGATGGCCAGGCAAGGTTCATGACGCGCGTGTTTTCAGGAACTCTGGTCTGTTTAGACGCCTGCAGGAAGATAGTTTCTTCCCGGACCACAAAATAACTGTTGGGGATGTGGAGATGCCTATAGAGATACTCGGGGACCCAGCCTACCCGCTAATGCCCTGGCTCATGAAGCCCTATACAGGCGCCCTGGACAGTGACAAAGAACTCTTCAACTACCGGCTGAGCAAGTGCAGAATGGTGGTGGAGTGTGCTTTTGGACGTCTCAAGGGGAGATGGAGAAGCTTACTGACTCACTCAGATCTCAGCGAAACCAATATCCCCATTGTTATTGCAGCTTTCTGTGTGCTCCACAATCTGTGTGAGAGCAAGGGGGAGACCTTTATGGCGGGATGGGAGGTTGAGGCAAATAGCCTGGCTGCTGATTACGCCCAGCCAGACAGTCGTGCGATTAGAAGAGCCCAGCGGGAAGCGCTGTGCATCCGGGAGGCTTTGAAAGCTAGGTTCCTCAGCGAGCAGCGTGACCTGTGACTGTTCAGTTTCTTTACAGAGAAGCTGAACCTGCCCCCGTTTCTATACCCAGTTAATGTTGACTATCCTCTGCAGTTACATACCCCGTTCACCCCGTTCCCCCCTTCCAACACACGTTTAAAAATAAAATACATGGAACTTTGTTAATTAACACCATTTTCTTTATTACTGATTGCGCGGTAAAGGGTTGAAACTGGGACGCAGACTGTGCTGGGTAGGGTGTGTAGTGATGTAAAGACCGCTTCTAAACTCGAGGAATGACAGGCTCCTGCTCCTTGAGCGGTCCGCAGTGGCGGACTGGTTGTTTCAACGGAGCCTGCCACCCCTCCTTTTCGGGAGTCTGTGTGTGGGGGCTATGTGACTTTGTGGCAGGGGAGGACGGTTACAGATCCCCTGCTGCGTGGCTCTGTGATCCAAGATAAGGACCGCTGCATAAGATCTCTAACCGCCCTCCCCCGCCACAAAATCACATAGCCCCCTCCCCACAGAACATGAAAACCACCTCCCAGACTGACCAGGGTGCCTAGTGACTGCACTGTGTGTGACCTGCTGCTGAACCTGCCCCCGTGTCTGTACCCTGGTAAAGGTAACTGTCCTGTCCAATTACCAACCCCCTTCCCCCCCTTCAAACACAGTCTTCTCTAAAAGAACAGGACGGAACCAGTAATTAACAGAAAAGTATTTTTTATTATCAACTAGACAGTTAGGGGATGAAAATGGGACGGGGGCTTGGTGAGGCGGGAAGGAAAGGACTTATCAAAATTTTGGGGTGAGGGGGGTATGGGACTTTGTGGCGGGGGAGGGCGCTCTGTCCTCCTGCCTGCGGTCCTGCAGAACATCCACAAGGCGCCGGAGCATGTCCGTTTGCTCCCTCATTAGTCCAAGCAGCGTTTGAGTCGCCTGCTGGTCTTCCTGCCACCACCTGTCCTCCCGTTCACTGTGTGAGCGCTGGTACTGCGACATGTTCTCCCTCCACTGGGTCTGCTGGGCCGCCTCGGCTCGGGAGCAGCCCATAAGGTCTGCGAACATCTCGTCCCGTGTCCTTTTCTTTCGCCGCCTAATCTGCGCCAGCCTCCGTGAGGGGGATGCCGGGGTAGGTCGGGAGACAGTCGCAGCTGTGTGATGGGAAAAAGGGAGTGAATTCCTTACAAAGATACATTTTTGCGAACAATGAACATAGTCCACTCTGTCTCTGTGAACAAGACCATGCACAGCACCTCTCTCATGCGCACTCAGGACCAGTTCGAATTTTCGGCCTTCGCATTCAGTGCCTGGGGTCTTGCAGTGGAGATCAGACAAGCAGGGCAGGACAGCAGAATCCGTGTAGCAGGCAGACATGGTAAGCCATAGACTTTTGGCTGCTTACAACTTAATTTATAGCAGTGCCCTCCTTTCACAGTCAAAGCAATGCTCCTAGCGTTGGCCAGTTCCTGCTGCCGGCAATCAGGAATGCATGAACTCTGCTCCTGTCCCACCTCCACCGCGTGGCTGTAAACCGCCGGTTACAGTTATGTAAAGGAAAAGGCAAGCAGTCCCAATACTAACATTCCCCTATTTCAAAGCAGGTCACCATGGGCGACATCACCCTGCTGAGGATCAGTGAGACAGAGAAAGACCGCATGCTGCGTGAAAGTCAGCAAAAACCAGGGCCCTATGCCGCCATGCTCTGCGAGGCAATGATACCAGAGTACCTGAGGATAGCCTGGCATGGAAAAGTGTGCTACCACGGAGGACGCAATAAGGCTGCTCTCCCCAGGAACCTCGTGTGGAGGCTTTTCGATTACCTGCAGGAGACCTTTGTGGAGATCTCCCAAGAGGATTTATTTTCTATCCCCATTCATATTGACCTTCTTTTCACATAGTTAATATTCCTGTTCTGTTAAAAATAAATGTTTACATGTTTAAAGCACTTACCGACTGATCCTTCCCCTGATTCAGGGTCCGGGTTAACAGCTGGGGAGGGTTGGTAGGGGATCTCCGTGAGGGTGATGAAGAGATCCTGGCTGTCAGGGAAATCAGTGTTGTAAGCGCTGTCGACTGCCTCGTCTTCCTCATCTCCTTCCTCATCTTCCCCATCCGCGAACATCTCCGAGGAACTGGCCGACGACACTATCCCATCCTCAGAGTCCACAGTCACTGGTGGGGTAGTGGTGGCGGCCGCACCTAGAATGGAATGCAGTGCCTCGTAGAAACGGCATGTCTGGGGCTGGGCTCCGGAGCGTCCGTTTGCCACTTTGGTCTTCTGGTAGCCTTGTCTCAGCTCCTTGATTTTCACGCGGCACTGCGTTGCATCCCGGCTGTATCCTCTCTCTGTCATGGCTTTGGAGATCTTCTCGTAGATCTTCGCATTCCGTTTTTTGGAGCGCAGCTCCGAAAGCACAGACTCATCGCCCCACACAGCGATCAGATCCAAGACTTCCCAGTCAGTCCATGCTGGGGCCCTCTTTCTATTCTGAAATTGCATGGACACCTCTGCTGGAGAGCTCTGCATCGTTGCCAGCGCTGCTGAGCTCGCCACGATGTCCAAACAGGAAATGAGATTCAAACTGGCCAGACAGGAAAAGGAATTCAAATTTTCCCTGGGCTTTTCCTGTGTGGCTGGTCAGAGCATCTGAGCTCGGACTGCTGTCCAGAGCATCAACAGAGTGGTGCACTGTGGGATAGCTCCCGGAGCTATTAGCGTCGAATTCCGTCCACACCTAGCCTAATTCGACATGGCCATATCGAATTTAGTGCTACTCCCCTCATCGGGGAGGAGTACAGAAATCGAACTAAAGAGACCTGTATGTCGAACTAAATAGCTTCGTTGTGTGGACGGGTGCAGGGTTAATTCGATTTAACGCTGCTAAATTCTACATAACCTCCTAGTGTAGACCAGACCTTAATCTCAACCCACTTAAGCAAATCATGTGGGAATTCTGCATCTGTATTCAGAGAACATGATATCCCTACGTCCTTGGAAAAGCTGGAAGAATAAAACAGCAGGAACTCAAGACATTTCACATACAGGGAAGCATTTTGCTCTTAGTCTGGATTCACATTCATTGTAACGATCTCCGACAAATTTCAATGGGATTATTCCAGATTTACAGCAGTGTAAATGAGGACAACTTCACCAGATTTGTGACACAGCACCCTGGAGATCCCATATTCACCACTGTCATATAATTATGATATGTTTTGTACAAAGTATGCCCTGTGAGGTATCATTTTAAAAGTCTTGACCTGTTCAACATAAATTTACTGTTGGATTGTATGTTCTATCATTGTGTGTGAAGTTACAAAGTTTAGCTATGTGTGTGTTACTGAAATATGTTGTGAAGTTGGGAACACCCACAACCAGCCTTTCAGGTACAACAATGGATAAGCCAGACACACTGATGACCCCATCAAAGGGAATCCACTTTCCCAAAAGCCATCCCAGAAGACTTCTCAAAAAGAACACATAGAAAATGGAGACTGCTTGACCAATCAATGCCACTCCTTGCGTGGTGAGGTAGTATTCAAGAACTTTCCCAATCTCTTCCCTGGCCATTAATCACGTTGACTATGGCTGAGATTTACAAAGAAGCTTAGGGGAGATACGCACTAATGGGAGAAGATTGCCTACTTCTCTTCGGCTTGAGGTACACAATAAAGATTTCCTGGTGTCCTTAGGTTGGTTAGGAGCATGAAAAAAATGCTGCAACTATATTGAAAGAACAATTATTGTGGCACTGTAGAAGGGGCACCATCACCTCCCAAACTTCTCCATGCAGCGGAGAATGGTTCTGCTGTGGCCTACCTCAGTTTCCCCTCCTTAATGAGTGAGGTTACTTAAAGAGCTTAGTCAAGGAGCTTGGTCAAGGTCTACATAAACTTTCACAGTTGCATGAAATTAGGAGGACCCCCGGCCAGGAGAGCATGAGAGAGATGGGGTGTCCCTAGGCTGGGCCCCTGGGGCGAGATTCAGCCCAGCCACAGCGGGGGACACAAGGTACTAGGGGAGAGGGGAAGGAGAGAGCGAGCCAGGCTGGAGGCCTCCAGGCTCTGCTCCCCTCTCGGCACCAGCCTGAGTCCCCCGACTCAGGGCTTTTCCCAGCGTGTCCCCAGCCCAGCAACCTTGTGTCACGGCTCCAGGCTGAGGCTTTGGAATGAGAGGAGAGAAAAGAGCAACACGGCTTCTGCCCGGGCTATAAGGGGAATCATCCCGCCCACCTGGAACTGCCTCTGGGGACCCTGCTGGGATCGGAGCTCACTGAGACTTCCAGAGCCCGGTCCCGGTGCGGTCACTCCATGAAGGAGAACAGAAACACCCCCCTTTACAATTCACCTGTATCCAGGGTGACCCCACCTGCATTTCAAGCTCCCTAATAGAGGGGACTGCTGGGGGGAGCTCAAGGGGGTATTTCAGGGTGCTGGAGAAGGGTGTGTGTGTACTGGGAGATGGTATTTGGGAGGTGCTGGACAGAGTATTTGGGGTGAGAAGGAGGGGTGTCTGTATCCTGAGAGGAGTGATGAGGGTGCTAGAAGGGGGTATTTGGGGAGCGCAGGAGAGGCTATTGGGGGTGCAGGAGAAGTATTTCAGGAGATGCTGGAGGGGTATATGTGTACTGGGAGGATGTATTTAGCAGGTGCTGGAGGGGATATTGGGGGGTGGAGGAGGTGGTGTTTGGGGATAACTGGAGGGGTGTGTGTGTACTGGGAGGAAGTATTTGGGTGGTAATGGGGGCTATTTGGGGGGAGTTGGAGGGGTGTGTACTGGGAGGGTTATTTGGGGTGCTGGAGGAGGTAACTGGGGTGGGGGCACATACTGAAGGTGGGATGCAGTGTCGCTCCCTCTCATGGTGGCAGGGTGGCTGGCACAGACCTGAGACGCAGCACCAGCCCATCTGTCAGCACCTCCCTGCAGGATTCTCCTCCTCCCAAGGGTGGGGAGGTGGGGCCTGTCACCCCTCCTAGCCAGGCTCTGAAGCCCGGCAGTGGGACAGGTGGCTTGGCTGAGAGGCGTTTGGCGGCTATGCTTACCTGGCGGGCTGGGGTGGGCAGGATCCAGCAGCTGTGGATGCAGGGGAGAGACCAATTGTGGTACAGTGACAGTTTTCCTGGACATTTCCTCTTATTTGAAATATCCACCTGGACAGAGGGTGGCAAATCAAAAGAAAGGTCATTTCTGGACAAACCCGGCCGTATGATAACCCTCACATTACCTAGCTGGCTAAGGGAAGTGAGGCCCTGCCGTCAGTGTGATGGCATTTCTCTGTCTGTGTGATAAATGAAGGGGGGAGCTCCATTTTATGTACCCAGCCAGCCAATTAGCTATAAAATCCTTCTTAGTAGATGTTCTCTACTTGCTCTACCTGTAAAAGGTTAAGAGAAATGAGTGGGCACCTGGTCAGGAGAGCCAATGGTAGGGCTAGAACTTTTTAAAATTGAAACAAGACTCCCCTTTTGTCTGTCTGTTGTTGTTCTTCCAGAGTGAGGGAACAGGAAAAAAACTATGCTGTAAGGAGCTTGAGGCCAGGTATGAAACAATCATTATACCTAGAAGCTACTCATTTAAAAGCCAAGATATGTAATTAGATCAGGAAATGTTTAGGAAGACACGATTAGGTTTATCCCTTTTATTTATATATGGCTTGTGGACTTCTTTGTGCTAACCCCAAATGCTTTTGTTTTGCTTGTAACCTTTCACCCGGACTTCAAGAAAGTTATTCTTGATCATTAATCCTTGTAAGTGTTTTGTTTTTTTAATCTAGCAATAGCCTGAGTTACCAGATGTTTTCTTTCTGTTTGTTTTTAATACAATTTCACTTTTTTAAGAACAAGATTGGGCTTTTGTGTCCTAAGAGGTTTGTGCAAGTTATTTAATTATCTGGTGGCAACAGCTGATTCCTTTGGTTTCTTTCTCAGCTCTTCCCCGGAGTGGGGGGTGAAAGAGCTTGATGGTACACCACAGGGAAGAATTCCCAAGTGCCTTCCTGGATTCCCAGAGGGGTTTTGCACTTTGGTGGTGGCAGCATTTACCAATCCAAGATCCAAAAAAACCCTGTAACCTTGGGAGTTTAATACAAGCCTGGAGTAGCCAGTATTAATTTTTAGAGTCCTTGCGGGCCCCCACCTTCTGCACTCGAAGTGCCAAAGTGGGGAATTAGCCTTGACAGTCTGTCTGTCTGTTTTTATCTAACATGGCAAGTTTTGAAAATCAAACCCAATCAATTCCAAACTGTCAGGAAATGTCCTAGTGCCTTGTATTCCTTTTTAGTTTCACCTTAACTGTCACCAAACTGTCCTGGTTTCCCGTGCTTTCTTTTGGGGTAATTACAAATTCCTTCTAATAGAGTTTACTCTAAATTACTGACACACGCTATCAGCCTTTAGTGCATCTTAGTGTTGTGTGTAACTGGCAATACGCTCAAGATTGCACAGGTTATGTTGTCTTGGAATGACACAGAGGTTGAATCTGTTTAAGTACAGATCTGCAACCAGGGTCCCCATAGACATTTTATTATTTTTAAAAACTCGTAGGTCCTAATTCCCTGGTAATCCCTAGTTGCTTTGGGCTGCTCCTGAGTGGTGTAAAGCCCAGGGAAACTGACATTTCTTAGATTGTAAGATGCGTGGGGCAGGAGCTGTCTTATTGTTCTCCGTTTGCACAGCACCTAGCACAATGGGGTCCTGATGAATGGTGATCCTTGGTGCTAGGAAAATACTACTACTGATGATGATGATGATGATGATGAATGGCTGTTTTGAACTGTCAGAAAAGTGTGAAGTACTTAGTTTTGAATAAAGTGCTGTGGTTCCTAAAGCTGCGAGAGGGGCTACAGGCAGATGCAGAGATGGAATGATGGTCAGACTGGGGCTTTGGCCTTGAGCTTATCCCCAGAGCAACCAGGAGGAGGCGCCAGTCTGGCGGTGACTGATGCCCCCTATTGACGCAAGGGGAAAATTTTGAGCAGAACTAATAAACATGAAAACACTCAAGAGGCGAGAGTAGCTGAGCAGTGTTATTTTTTTATTCAGCGAGCTTAGAAGTTAGATGGACCTAGCTATGTCTTTCAGGGCTGTGAAAAGTTTCATGTCCTGAGTGCCATAATTAAATTAACCTAAACCCTGGTGTAGATGAAGCTAGTTCGGCAGAAGAATTATTCCACTAAACTAGCAACTGCCTCTCAGGGAGGTAGATTAACTACATGGAAAACATCCTTCTGCCAATGAAGGAAGTGTCTACACTATGGTGCTACAGTTAACCAATAGCTATACTGGCAGAGCCCCCTCATCTAGACACAGCAAATGCTGAGAGAAGGAGTTTTTCTGCTGGTGTAGGAACAGCAACTCCTGAACGATGTTAGCTGCACAAACAGAAGCCCTCTCCTGTCTACAGAGCTGTGTTTACCCCAGAGATTTTGTTGGCTTAGCTGTATTGCTTGGGGGGCGGTGTTGGGGTTAAGGGTAGACCAAGGCTCTGATCACATGATCAGTCTGAATTTGGAAGGGGTCACCTGACAAAGGGAATCAGAGGTTATAAAGAGAGAGTCTCTCACCAGTTATTTAAGAAAGAAAGTAGAAGGACATTGACTGCCGGTCTCAGAGATAGAGATTCCATGATTCACAGAAGGGGCCATGAATTGCAGGAATGGGAATTCTGGGTACCCTAAAGGACTCCTGACCAAGCTCTAAGAATGCCCCAGATAGGTGAGGAACCTGAGGCAGGGAAATGCATGTAAGTGTTTTATTGTTTTCTCCAACACCGTGTACTTCTCATGCAATCTAAGTAAAGAATAATTGTGTTTAGAGACTTTTCCAAAGCCTGTGCACCTCTTTGCTTCACCTGTCACCTGCCCCTGGGGTTATCCATAAACTCAGAGCTGCTATGTGGGTGGAGTTCTGGGATGGGGTGTGCTTGACCTAGTATGGCACCTGGGGCATCAGCACTGGTCCTGGGGGCTTAAGGCAACTGGGCCACATCATTCATTTCCATGAAGAGTTAGAAAGGAGAAACCATACTGCAGCCTGCTGAGATCCAGGAAAGCTTAATGCAGACATGTCTAGAGTACTGGGACCCAACACAGCAGCGTGGCGAATGCCTAGTCTTGGTTTCAAATGAGCCATTTTTTTCCTGGATATTTTTATTTGCCACTGACCTATATATAATCATTTTTTGCTCAGTTCTAATCGTCAGGCACCTAATATCTCTAAAGACCTGGTGATACATGGTGAATGAATACAACACCAACTGGCACTTTGATGATTTATGTTAAAATATGGATTATCCAAACCATCTGCACATTAGTGTATATTAGGCACAAATAGTATAGCAGTTATATAGCTTAAATTGGCCTGCACCTTAACTCTACTCCTATTATTTTATGATAAGTATCCCATAACTCCTTACATTATCTTAAGTGAGCTTTGGCTGAAGTAGATTGGACAGTTGTCCAAAACAGGACAGATGATTATTTTATTATAGCGACAGGTAGGAAATTGTTTTCACAGGTCTCTACTGGAATAACCCAAAGAGGACAAAACATGTGATTATACTGCCCTAGGAGAGGCCTAGCAGGTGCTTTCATGCCCTTTGGTACTTGAAATGCATCTGTTCAGACCAAGGAGAGAAGGGGTACAGCACGGTATTAGAAAACAAGGTATAACTCTGATTAGTTTCAAATGATGTACACAACATCTGTTACTTGTAAACAGGACAGGTATAAAAAGATGGGCATAGCAGTATAAATTTGGGAGCTCATCTTCTGCATCAGGTGAATGTAACGTGAGATGGCTTCTTTGGAGATTGGTGTCATAGAATACCAGGGTTGGAAAGGACCTCAGGAGATCATTTAGTCCAAGTCTCTGCTCAAAGCAGGACCAATCCCCTGACAGATTTTTGCCCTAGGCCCCTAAATGGCCTCTTCAAGGACTGAGCTCACAACTTGGGGTTTAGCAGGCCAATACTCAAACCACTGAGCTATCCCTCACCTCCTTTTCCTATACTTTATTATTACTGATTTATAGCAATACAATTGACTGACTGATTGGTCTCCTGAATGTAATTTTAATGAACCAAAGTGGGTGAAACAATTTACTATATGATAAATAAGCACTAAGTAACAATGTGTTGGTTGCAATATAATAAAAGAGCAAATGGTATCAGTTGAACTGGTTTGTGCATGTCATCAGATCAATACCTCCACACGAGTCAGCTTCCCATCACAGACCAGCCCTCTGCTATATAAGTTGTCATCCTGTTAGTAGATACAAAATAGAGGCCAAACCATTGTTTGTCTCTCCATGGCTCATATGGCTGTGCATCTTATAATAAAGAGCCAGGTCCATGAGCCATTTCTAGCTAAGGGAAAGACTGTGGCAGCGCTATCATGGCAGCACTTTAACATGGCTGTGTTAAAAAAACCACTCCCATGAGGGGAGTAGCTACCAGCGCTGGTGCATGGTTGTGATGGGATCACCCTGCTGTGTAGCCTGGGATTGTGGAACCGCAAGTGCCCCCTGTATTCTCTCTAGCCTGAGCTGTCTCTCACAATGCCTCGCTAGTGACCAGCAGCAAGCCCCTCCAGGTGCTGAGATCACTCAGCACAACAGCATGTGGAGCCCCTCACCCAGGTAGATTACATGAATGCTCCCGGAGCCACTTATGAATCTCATGGAGAAAGGCACCAGATCCAAATCCCCCCAGCTCCCAGCACCATACCCCAGGAATATACCATCTTGCACTGCTCAAGATGTGCAGTGCACATTTATTAATTGGTTCACCACTTCATCAATGCCCCACACTTCATACAAACTCACTGGTAAAGATAAACAATTAAACAAATTTATTGACTATAAAAGGTTGATTTTAAATAATATTAAATGATAGGCAAAAAGTCAGAGCTAGTTACCAGAAGAAATAAAATACAACCACACAGTCGAAACTCTCAACCCTACTCCACTGGGCAGCAACTAGATTAAGCAGTTTTTCTCACCCCACAGAATACTGCAGTCCTTCAGATACAGATATTTTTTCAAACCTGGGCCTCCTGTGTTGAAGTCTTGTCATGAGATAGGAGGGAAGATTCTTTCATGGATTGATAACTTGTTCAAAGACAGGGAACAAAGGGTAGGAATAAATGGTAAATTCTCAGAATGGAGAGGGGTAACTAGTGGTGTTCCCAAGGGTCAGTTCTAGGACCAATCCTGTTCAACTTATTCATAAATGATATGGAGAAAAGGGTAAACGGTAAACAGTGAGGTAGCAAAATTTGCAGATGATACTAAACTGCTCAAGATAGTTAAGGCCAAAAGCAGACTGTGACGAACTTCAAAAAGATCTCACAAAACTAAGTGATTGGGCAACAAAATAGCAAATGAAATTTAATATGAATAAATGTAAAGTAATGCACATTGAAAAGTACCCCAACTATATATACAATATGATGGGGGCTAATTACCTACACTAATCAGGAAAAATATCTTGGAGTCATCGTGGATAGTTCTCTGAAGATGTCTACGCAGTGTGCAGTGGCAGTCAAAAAAGCAAACAGGATATTAGGAATCATTTAAAAAGGGATAGAGAATAAGATGGAGAATATCTTATTGTCTTTATATAAATCCACGGTAAGCCCACATCTTGAATACTGCATACAGATGTGGTCCCCTCATCTCAAAAAAGATATACTGGCATTAGAAAAGGTTCAGAGAAGGGCAACTAAAATGATTAGGGGTTTGGAACAGGTCCCATATGAAGAGATATTAAAGGGGCTAGGACTTTTCAGCTTGGAAAAGAGGCGACTAAGGGGGGATATGATAGAGGTGTATAACATCATGAGTGGTGTGGAGAAAGTGGATAAGGAAAAGTTATTTACTTGTTCCCATAATAGAAGAACTAGTGGACACCAAATGAAATTAATGGGCAACAGGTTTAAAACAAATAAAAGGAAGTTCTTCTTCACACAGTGCACTGTCAACTTGTGGAACTCCTTGCCTGAGGAGGTTGTTAAGGCTAGGACTACAATTGGGTTTTAAAAAGAACTGGATAAATTCATGGAGGTTAAGTCCATTAATGGCTCTTAGCTAGGATGGGTAATGAATGGTGTCCATACCTCTGTTTGTCAGAAGGTGGAGATGGATGGCAGGAGAGAGATCACTTGATCATTACCGGTTAGGTTCACTCCCTCTGGGGCACCTGGCATTAGCCACTGTCAGTAGATGTGCTTCGAGAACACAAGTCCAGGCATTGCTGAGTCACCCTACAAGGTTGAATAATTCCCTTGGTGTGGCCTCATGCCGCTGAGTCATTGCATTGTAGCTCCCTTGCTGGACAATGGCTGCTGGTGTGTTGTTTGACACCCCACCCAGGCGTTCATTACTTTCCTTGCTGTTGCTTCTGGGGAGCTAATATCTGGCTGATTCCCCAACTTACAGCACGTTTTAGTGACAAGCATACCATGCAATTCTCATAACTTCATATGCATTAATGATACACAGATATGGATAGAGAAATGATTTTCAGCAGATCAAAACCTTTCCACTGATACCTTACAAGGCATGCTTTATAAGTAATATCACGATTATATGAAATTGAGGAATATGGGGTTACAGTATGCTTCCCCAAGGTATGGAATGTCACAATTATTGACACTGTTTTTTACACCCCTGAGTGAGAAAGTTGCAGCGCTGTAAAGTGGCAGCATAACCAAGGCCTCAGTCATTTATTACAAGGGGATTTGTGTCAGGCCCCGTACGGGGCAAAGGCAACAGTTATTTTCTCCATGTCTGATATGGGCTACATTCACGTTTTACAGTAGAGTAATCCACCTCCACCTTTCCCATCCCACATCCACACTATAGTCCCTCACTATGTGGGAGAAGGAGCCCCTGCTCTTTAAGCAAAGACCAGAAGGATGGGTGTAAATTAGGCCATTTGGCATCAAAGTGGGGATTTTCAAAAGAGCATAGAAAAGTTAGGTGCCCAACTCTCTTTGACATTCAAAGGCAGTTGGATGCCTAACTCCCTTAGGGTCCTGCAAAAACCACAGCCAACGTCAACAATGAATTAAAACTTTGTTCAGGTGGCAGCTTAGGGGTCTATTTGGCCTGTTATTTGGTGTTCCACCTCCAGAGATCAGACTGACCTGGGAGCTTTATCCAAGATTTGTTTTCACTTGGGAGCATTTAATTTTCTTCTTCCTATAAAAATGAATTTATATTGGTTCCTTTTTTTCCCAATTATTCTACCAGATCTACACATCTAATATATGATATGAACACAGATTTCCATTGAGATCAGAAGTTCTGTCTGCATTAATTTCCTTGGAAATGAGACATTCCCTTTTTTCTATTGCTTTGTCTTTTGAGTCAACACGTCTCCTGTCTCCCTTATTTTCCCTTTGGAATCAGTTGTTTTCCATGACTTCCCCTTCGAGGTTAGTAATAGGACTGTCCTTGTACCATTGTTTTTCCTTTCCAAAAACAAATATTAACTTTCCTCCAGGCAATAATTTCAAATTCCCACCAGCAGAAATATCAGGGGAGATTACATCATCTCATCTGAAGGAGAAATTACTAACCAGGAGAGACATTAATTTCTGTGAAAGGGAATAATAACAAAAGACACCAAGAAGCACTGTAAGATCCAGACATCTAGATAGGAACACAAAGCTCATTTTACTGAGATAGTTGAAGAGTATCAGTAGTAAAAGAGAATGGAAAAGGTAGTGCAAGGACAATAAACTTATCTCAGGAAATCCGAAGAAAGGGTTAGGGTAAGGGTGCAGCTGGCAATAGATCATCAGTGTGAAAGGTAAAGCAGCAGTCAAAATGAAATAATCTGATTTAGAAAAGAAAAAAAACTGCTCAGGCACCCCCCCACGTAAGAAAGAATAGGATTGCTTGTTCAATCCTGGGGAATAGTAATTGAAGATACATGTTGTAACACTGTCCATCATATTCTTCCAAGTGATATTATTATGATATGATTATAGCATAATTATTATGCCTTTTGTGCAAGACGGGTCATGTAAACTGTCATTGGAAAAGTTATGATTTCCTGAATATGATTTTCCTGTTTCTATGTATGTGTCATTTTTGTATTTGAAGTTATGAATATTGACTATGTATCTGTTTCAAATGTAGTGGGTAACTCCCACTAGACAAGATGCTAACAGTCTAGATAGTTGGTTGGGAAGGGTCTATTCAGGCTAATGACCCATGAGGGAAAACAATAAGCATGAAGAGAAGCTTATCTCCCACCTGGTGAGTCTTCCTAAGAACACTCCAGAGAGCCTGTAATTAATGGTTGCTATGACTCTACAAGGGCAGGTGACCAGGCCACATGACTCTGGACACCATCTTGGGATCTCTGTATTTTTCTATAAACTGTTCTGGGAACCAAGTTTTGTAACAAAGTGTCCCCACCCTATGCTAAAGCTATATAACACAGGGAGTGATATCCTTGGTTCTTCTTCGCTCCTCGCACAAGAGGACAGCTGGAAATAACTGAGGAACAAAGACTGAACTGGGGGAAGTGCTGGAACCAGGCTAAAGCACTTTCTAGCCTGTGTATGGAAACCTGAGAAACCCAAGCAGCAAAGCAAATGCAGCTTGTGCCTTGAGAATCTGCCAGACTGCTGGTCAGGGTGAGAAACTGCTCATTCATAGTCAACCTAACCAGTTTGTTTTTCTTAGTTTGAGATTTTATTTATTTGCTGGTAATCTCCTTTGGTCTGTTTGCTGTCCCTTATAATCACTTACAGTCTATCTTTTGTAGTTTATCAACATGTTTGTAGTTTCACCTAAACCAGTGTGCCTTTAAGTGAAGTGTCTGGGAAAAAATCTCAGTTGGGTTAGCACAACTGTGCATATTTCTCTCCACAATGAACTGAGAAGTAAACTGGGTAACAAATTTGTACCGGTCAGTGTTTTGATCAGGGCAGGGTGGTACAACTCTGGCGTCTTAGGCTGGGGACCTGGTGGTTATCTTGACTGTAGCTTCTCTATTGTTGGTTCATGCAGTGGGTGGTCAGAGAGCTGCATGTAACTGCAGCTGGGTGTGTCCCTACCTGTGTGAATGCTGGAGGAAACGTAGGACCAAGAGTGAGCCTGAAGCTTGCCACAGCAGCACAGTGTGAGAGGGAGCCCAGACTGGTGGGTCAGAGTGCTCAGCGGAACTCCAGTTCCAAGTAGCACCTCAGGGGGAACCCATCACAGATGGGTTATAACAAAACATGCCTAAGAAAGAGCAATGAATGACCCTCAGATTTAGAATACTAGTATGGCCATACTAGGTCAGACTAACGGTTCATCTAGCCCAGTATCCTGTCTCCTCATAGTGGCCAATGCCAAGTGCTTCAGAGGGAATGAATGGAACAGATAATCATCAAGTGATCCACTCCCTGTCACCCATTCTCTTTTTCCTGTATCATATTATTACTGGTTTATAGCAATAATCTTGATTGGCATTGATAATTTGGTCTCTCGAATATATTTTATAATGAACCAAAGTGGGAGAAGTGATTTATTATACAATTCATCAACACTACGTAACATTGCATTGGTTGTAATATAATTAGAGAGAGAGTGGTATCTGTTGGACTGGTTTGTGCACATCATCAGATCAACTCTTACCCAAGAGTCAACTCCCCATCACCACCCAGCCCCCTACTGTATAAGTTGTCATCCTGTTACTAGATTCAAAAGAGCACAACACAGCAATCCACCTCCACCTTTCCCATCCAACATATACAGCATATTCCCTCACACCAATATTCCCTTTAATTTCTTCCATCCTTGTATGGAATTAATATTGTTATGTGCACGGACATCGAGTTAATGTGCGGATGTGCACCACCAGTGGAAACAAAAAAAACCTAGATATAATATATTTTTTTAAAAGTTACCATATGGATAATTACTCCATTCAGGACAGGTTAGGCATTTTAAAACTCATTGCTCAAAGAATTCAATTAAAGAATAATAGTGAAATAAAATTATGAAATGCATAGACCATTCAAAAAGTAGTATCATACAATTAGAATAATAGAATATGAGGGTTGGAAGGGACCTCAGGAGGTCATCTAGTCCAACCACCTGCTCAAAGCAGGACCTAATCCCCAACTAAATCATACCAGCCAGGGCTTTGTCAAGCCTGACCTTAAAAAACTCTAAGGAAGGAGATTCCACCACCTCTCTTGGTAACCCATTCCACCGCTTCACCACCCTCCTAGTGAAAAAGCTTTTTCCTAATATCCAACCTAAACCTCCCCCACTGCAACTTGAGACCATTACTCCTTGTTCTGTCATCTGGTACCACTGAGAACAGTCTAGATGACTCCTCTTTGGAACCCCCTTTCAGGTAGTTGAAAGCAGCTATCAAATCCCCCCTCATTCTTCTCTTCTGCAGAGTAATTAATCCCAGTTCCCTCAGCCTCTCCTCATAAATCATGTGCTCCAGTCCCTTAATCATTTTTGCTGCCCTCCGCAAGACTCTTACCAATTTTTCCACATCCTTCTTTTAGTGCGGGGCCCAAAACTGGACACAGTACTCCAGATGAGGTGTCACCAATGCTGAATAGAGGGGAATGATCACCTCCCTCGATCTGCTGGCAATGCTCCTACTTATACATCCCGAAATGCTGTTAGCCTTTTTGGCAACAAGGGTGCTTTGTTGACTCATACAACAACTGCACTTTGAAAGGATAAAATTAAGGAAAATATACATGCATTGCAGGAAGTAACAACAACACCACATGTTGGGATTTGAGTGTGAAAGAGACAGAGTGTGTGTGTGAGTGTGTGTGTGTGTGTGTGTGTGAGAGAGAGAGAGAGAAAGATGGAGAGAGAGAGAGAATGTGTGTGTGCTGGCTGCTGGGGAAGTCTATGAGAGACCGTGAGCTGTCTCTTTAAGACACTCCCACCAATAGGCTCACAGCAGCTGAGCTCTCTTGCTCCAGGGACAAGTCCGCACTCCTGCACACTGTGGAGATGGCGTACAAGGGCAGAAGGGAGGCAGGGGAGGGGGACACATACCTCCCCCCCCTCCCACCACCTCCCATCCGCACACCAAGTGGGAGTTTCCCAGGAGCTCCTGGCCAGGGTCTCCAAGGCAGAGGGCAGAAGCAACATGGCAGCAGAGCAGTGGAGGAAGGGGCACCTGAACACATGCCACCGTGCACTGCTCTGCATTATTCATGTGGCAGCTTTGGAGACTTCTTGGCCTGTGTTTCAAATTCCAGGTCCAGAGATCAGACTGTCCTGGGAGCTTTATCCAAGAATTTTTTACCTTGGCAGCATTTAATTTTCTTCTTCCTATAAAATAAAATTGATATTGGTTCCTTTTTTTCTAGTTTTCTAGCAGATCTACTCCTCTCATATATCTGATGAACAGAGATTTCCACTGAGATCAGAAGTTCTTTCTGAATTAATTTCCTTTGAAATGAGACATTGCCATTTTGCTTTGTCTTTTCTGTCGATGGTTCTCCTGTCTCCATTATTTTCCCTTTGGAATCAGTTGTTTTCCATGACTTTCCATTTGAAGTTAGTAATAGGACTGTCCGTGTACCATTGTTTTTCCTATCTAAAAACAAATATTAACTTTCTTCTAGGCAATAATTTCAGAGTCCCAGCAGCAGGAATATCAAGGGAGATTACACCATTTCATATGAAGGAGAAATTACCAACCAAGAGAGAGATTAATTTCTGTGAAAGGGAATAATAAAAAAAGACACCAAGAAGTGCTGTAAGATCCGGGCATCCAGGTAGGAACCCAAAGCTCAGTTTACTGAGATAATTGAATAGTATCAGTAGTAGAAGAGAATGGAAAATTAAGTGCAAAGACTGTAATCTTATCTCAGAAAATCTGAAGGAAGGATTAGGGTAAGGGTGCAGCTGGCAATAGATCATCAGTGTGAAAGGTAAAGTAGTACAGTAAAAATTAAACAACATGATTTAGAAAAGAAAAAAAAACCTGCTCAGGTACACCCCATATAAGAAAGAATAGGATTTCTTGATCAATCTGGGGGGAAGTAAATGAAGGTAGATAAGCTATAGCAAAAAATACATAAGAAATAGCAATGAATGGTTGTCAGATTTAGAACATAAAAACAGCCATGCTGGGTCAGACCAAAGGTCCATCTAGCCCTGTATCCTTTCTTCCAACAGTGGCCAATGCCAGGTCCTTCACAGGAATGAACAGAACAGCTGATCATCAAGTGACCCAATCCCTCTCACCTATTTCCTGCTTTTGGCAAACAGATACTAGGGACACCATTCCTGTCCATCCTGTCTAACAGCCATTGATGGACCTATCCTCCAGGATTTTTTCTAGTTTATTGGCTCCTTGTGTGTTTGTATATTATTTTTCACCACGTGAGTTTTATTGCTTCTTAAAATTTTGAAAAAATATAGTCTCTCTTCCTTTTATATGTGTGTTTTTCTGAATTTCCATTTTTCTCTCATACATTTATGTTGCACCAGTGTCAATGTACCGTTGCCACTCCGGATGTAGACATAGTTTATATAGGTGCATCATAAATCAGTGGATGAAGGGATCAGAAGCCAGGATATATCAAGAATTGATATATTAAGATATACCAAGGCCTGGTCTACACTGTGGGGGGGAGTCGAACTAAGGTACGCAACTTCAGCTACGTGAATAGCGTAGCTGAAGTCGAACTACCTTAGTTCGAACTACTTACCTGTCCTCACGGCACGGGATCGAAGTCCGCAGCTCCCCCGTCGACTCCGCCACCGCTGTTCGCGGTGGTGGAGTTCCGGAGTCGACGGGAGCGCATTCAGAGTTCGATATATCGCGTCTAGATGAGACGCGATATATCAAACTCCGAGAAGTCGATTGCTACCCGCCGATCCGGCGGGTAGTATGGATGTACCCCAAGAAGACCACATCTGGGGTATTGTGTCCAGTTTTGGGACTTCCACTACAGAAAGGGTGTGGACAAGTTGAAGAGATTCTAGCGGATGGCAACAAAAATGATCATGGGGCTGGGGCCCATGACTTATGAGGAGAGGTTGAGGGAACTGGGCTTGTTTAGTCTGCAGAAGGGAAGAGTGGGGGGTGGATTTGAAAGCAGCCTTCAACTACCTGAAGGGGGGTTCCAAAGAGGATGGAGCTCGGTTGTTCTCAGTGGTGGCAGATGACAGAACAAGGAGCAATGGTCTCAAGTTGCAGTAGGGGAGGTCTAGGTTGGATATTAGATTCATAGTAGGGGAGGTCTAGGTTGGATATTAGATTCATCCTGTTTCACTAGGATGGTGGTGAAGCACTGGAATGGGTTACCTAGGGAGGTGGTGGAATTACCATCCTTAGAGATTTTTATGGCCTGGCTTGAGAACGCTGTGGCTGGGATGATTTAGTTGGGGTTGGTCCTGCTTTAAGCAGGGAGTTGGACTAGATGACCTTCTCAGGTCTCTTCCAACCCTAATCTTCTATGATTCTATGAATCTAAGTGTGTAGGATAAAAAACAGGAAGAGATTTCAGAGTTATTGAGTCTGATACCTTTTCTTTAATAGCAAGGATCTGCTACTTCTCTTTAAACTTATCTGTATTTTATTGCTCTCTCTCTCTCTCTCTCTTCATGTCATTCTGTCTATATAGCTCTGTAATTCTCCAGTTTTTCATTTTTTCTACAGGCACATCATTCTCCCTTCTGTATAAAAATTACTCTCTACTTTCTTTCCTGATGCATTTTCATTTTTATTTCCTTTACATTTCTTTATATGGGGTTGGATTCTGATCTCAGTTGCACTTGTGTAAATCCATATAAAGCTGATGCAATTTACCCTGGTGTAACTGAGCCCTAGTCTACACTGGGGGGGATAGATCTAAGTAACGTAGCTTAAATGAAAAATAAAATAAATGCACCACAAAAAAAGCAAGCAAGCAACCCAGGGCAGAAGGACCCCCCGCCGCCGAATTGCTGCCGAAGACCCGGAGTGGAAAATGCTCCGGGGGCCCGGACCCCACGACATTTTTCCGGGGCCCCCAGAGCAAGTGAAGGACCCCGCTCCAGGGGCCCCTAAAAACTCTCGTGGGGGCCCCTGCGGGGCTCAGGGCCTGGGGCAAATTGCCTCACTTGCTCCCCCCTCTGGATAGCCCTGCCAAGGACTCCTCAGGAATTAGAAGACTCTGCAAGAAGACACCCAGAGTCCTTCCTCTATGAGCCCCACTGGCTTCTCTCAGGCTGCTGTCTGGTCAGGCAATTACCGCCCGCTACGCAGCTGAAGTCGACATACTTGGATCAACTTACAGTGGTGTCTTCACTGTGGTGAGTCAACTGCTGCCACTCCCCTATCGACTCCGCCTGCATCTCTCGCGGCACTGGAGTACAAGAGTCGATGGGACAGTGCTCCGGGGTTGATATATCGCATCTAGACTAGACAGAATAAATCGATCCTTGCTGGATCGATCGCTGCCGACCGATCTGGCAGGTAGTGTAGACATACCCTTAGATCAGGAAACAGACCGTGATGTGTGTTTAGGGTTTGTTTGTTTTTTGTCTGTTTCTCAGCTCCATCTATCAAATGGTGCAAATTTTAATTTGCATCTACTGTGCTAGAGGACAGCTGGATAGACCCTCATACAAACCACAGCCTCTTTGGTGTTTCAGTTTGTTGTCTTACGGGCTGTGCCTATGCTACATCTGGGCAGTGTAATTCCCAGCTCTGGTAGACCTACACACACTAGCTTTGACTGAGCTGTTGTGCAAAAAATAGCAGTGTAGCCTCAGCGGCACAGGCTAACTGTCCGAGCACAATCCCATCTGAGATGCTAGGTACGTAAACAGGTGGCCATCCCAAGCCACTGCCTCTAGTGCCATGTTCTCACTGCTCATTTTATCCTGCTATCTTGATCAAAGTTAGTCCATATGTATCTACCCAAGCTGGGAATTACACCTCCCAGCTGCAGGGGAGACGCATCCGTGGTTGAACTCTAAACATCTTTCATTTCCAATCTATTGATTTTTGTCATATCTTCTAGATCTGTTGATGTGACACTGATTTGATAATGATACTTCAAAATTCCAGGTTAAAAGTCATATTTAGAGTTCAAGAGAGCTTATGAGACTTAGATGGGACATTTGTGTACTTCAGTAGGCTTCCATGCTCTTGGTTCACCTATATTGGAAGCTCAACCTCTTAACGATATGAGTCTTCCTCTGTTTATTGACAATTTCATTTTTCCAGTGGAAAGATGCAGTGCTATGAGGTTACCTACTCCAGTTTCCGAGCATTTTAACCGACAGCACAACCTCACTGCGTGTACTCCATTAATATTTAACGGTTTTGTGTTTCTAGATACATATTATGGAGAAAGCAGAAGGAAAAAATGAAACCCCGATCGTGGAATTCATCCTCTTAGGGTTTGGGAATGCCCCTGAACTGCAGCCCCTTCTCTTCCTGCTGTTTCTAGTGATCTATATTGTGACCATGGTCGGAAACATCTTCATCATTATGCTAGTTGTGGCTGATCAACACCTTCACACCCCCATGTACTTCTTCCTGGAGAACTTGGCCTGCTTGGAGATCTCCTACACCTCCACTATCGTGCCCAGGATGCTGGCCAGTCTCCTGACTGGGGACAGAACCATTTCTGTTAAGGGCTGCCTTGTGCAAACATATTTTTTTTCTATCATAGCAACAACAGAAAATCTGTTGCTTGCGGCAATGTCTTACGATCGGTATTTAGCAATATGCAATCCACTCCGTTATGCTGCTCTGATGAATGGCAGGGTTTGTTTCCAGCTAGTGGCAGGGTCCTGGGTATATAGTTTTCTGGTCATTGGCACACTAAATTATTTCCTGTTTCCATTAACATTCTGTGGTTCCAAAGAAATTGACCATTTCTTTTGTGATTTTTCACCCGTGATAAAGCTGTCTTGTGGTGACACCCAGACTCAGCAACTGGTGACATTTATTGTCGCTACCATTGGGACACTTGTGCCTTTGCTACTGACACTGACATCCTACATTCATATCATCACCGCCATTCTGAGAATCCCTTCCACCACAGGGAGGCAAAAGGCCTTTTCCACCTGCTCCTCTCACCTCATTGTGGTGACAATTTTTTACATGAGCCTGATTACTGTCTATGTGTTTCCAACAAGCAACACTCCCAAGGTCCTACACAAAATATTCTCTGTCTTCTACACAGTCCTGACTCCCATGATCAACCCTGTTATCTACAGCCTGAGAAACAAGGAGGTCAAAGAGTCCCTGAGAAAAACTATTCTGAAATGGGTTGCTTTCAGAAACAGGCATAGAATCTTAAAGGGAAAATTTTAGCCTGTATAAAATACAAATGCACTGATATAGTTTCTTAGACATAGCCCATTTCATTCCTTGTGAACAGGGTTACCTCTTTCTTTCTTTCTTTCTCTGCTACTTTTTGAGCATTCATCTTTCATACAATTCATGCACATTTCTTTATACAAACTTGATACTGTAAGAGACATTCTTTTTGAAAAGACACGTTTCAGTAGAGCACTCTGCTTCAGTCATCCCTACATGAACACTAGTGCCCAAATTCTGCAAGAAGCATAATATCTTTTGAGTGCTTCTGGGTGTCTTCCACACGACTGATGCCAATGACATTCATTCTCCAGTGATTAGGATTGTCTGTTGTCAATTATGCCTCTGAAAAATAGGTCAACAATATTGCCACTGCAGTGAGTGAAGAAATTTGGTTGCGCAGTATTCTCTGGAGATCTGTAGCTGGGTAACCAAAACATGAAAGTCTGTGGAGGGTTGAGAGTCTCAGTGTCCTGCCTTGTGAAATTTCCTGCCTATTCATCCATCTTTGTTGGGTTAAGGCCACATTAACATATCTATTTCTATATCAATTCTGATATCAATATAGATATTGATACATATAAAATGCTAACAGAAGATGTCCGGCCAAAATTTTCAAAGCTCATAAGACCTAATTTCCCTCCCTCACCCAAATAAAATGAATGAATTCAAACAAACAGGAAATGAGCACCGAAAAGCACTAGGCAACTTTGCCAATCTCAACCCAAATGCTATCACATGGGCCTCCCTCACCTCACACAGTAACACACTATACACATACAAATATTTACTGCCAAGGTTTGACTAAAAAGTAAATTAAAGAATACATTTTCACTGAGTCTTCCTGGTATTTTTATTCTTCCTCCAAATTTTTGGGCCCTGTTTTTTGCCAAAAAATATCATCGTTCCCCTGTTTTCCTTTTAACTGTTTAGGTGCCCATTGGTCCCCTGACCACTCACTTGCAGTTCTCTGATGTAGGGCCATATAGTGTGCATAGACGGAGATATATGTAGTTTGTGGCCTCATGTGTCAGGCTCTGTTTGGATGAATAGTGGATTTGTTCAGCCCAAAGTGATTCATGAATTTTACTCAAATCAATCAAAATCTTTCAGGACTTAGATGCTGGCTGCAACCTGTCCCCTTTATAACATTTAACCTGGTGGTTAGAGCACTGCTGTGCGGGAGGGTGTTGGGGGGTATGTGGAAGACCCACATTCAGTCTTCTCCCACACTGGAAAAAAGTGCACGGGGCTATGCAACACTCTCCTCACAAGCTTTCTCTCTCTCTCTCCTCTTAAAGTGTTTCCATTTGGTATAAATAATGATATAGTTATTGAAAGAGGGTTTTCTACTTCCATCTCCCACCACCAAGCGGTCTACACAGTCATCCTTGGACTTGCTTTCTGGCCTAATGACTATTCATTCTAATCATGAATGAATAACACGGCTACCCCTCTGATACTTGAGACCATGCTGAATGTGTCAAGTATCCAGTCCTCGCCCACAGACAACCTGCCAACCTGAAGCATATTCTCACCAGTAACTGCACACCGCACCATAGTAACTCTAGCTCAGGAACCAATCCATGCAACAAACAACGATGCCAACTCTGCCCACATATCTACACCAGCAACACCATCACAGATCAGCCACACCATCACCGGTTCATTCACCTGCACATCCACCAATGTAATATATGCCATCATATGCCAGCAATGCCCTTCTGCTATGTACATCGGCCAAACTGGACAGTCTCTAAGGAAAAGGATAAATGGACACAAATCAGATATTAGGAATGGCAATATACAAAAACCTGTAGGAGAACACTTCAACCTCCCTGGCCACACAATAGCAGATCTTAAGGTGGCCATCCTCCAGCAAAAAAAACTTTAGGACCAGACTTCTAAGAGAAACTGCTGAGCTTCAGTTCATTTGCAAATTTGACACCATCAGTTTAGGATTAAACAAAGACTGTGAATGGCCAACTACAGAACCAGTTTCTCCTCCCTTGGTTTTCACACCTCAACAGGGCCTCATCCTCCCTGATTGATCTAACCTCGTTATCTCTAGCTTGCTTCTTGCTTGCTTATATTTACCTGCCCCTGGAAATTTCCACTCTTGCATCCGACGAAGTGGGCATTCACTCACGAAAGTTCATGCTGCAAAACGTCTGTTAGTCTATAAGGTGCCACAGGATTCTTTGCTGCTCATGCTGAATGTGTTTTCCAGCCAGGGAGGGTGTCTTATGGTTAAGGCATGTCTGAGAATCACGGCTTTTCATTTCCCTTCCTAGATCAGACACCTACTCCCAGTAGGCCAGAAACTTTGTAATAAAGTAATTCATCCTTATCTAGAATGTGGTGTATTGAAAACTGGGTTAAAATTACAAGCTACTACTCTGACTGTAAAGGGTTTTTCTGGTCCCGCTTGCAGACTGGGGAGCTCTGTATGGAAACATATCACATAATCATAGAATCGTAGGAAGATTAGAGTTGGGAGAGACCTCATAAGGTCATCTAGTCCAACCCCCTCCTCAAAGGAGGACCAATCTCCAAATAAATGATACCAGCCAGGGCGTTCTCAAGCCAGGCCTAAAAACCGATAGGGATGGAGATTCCACCAACTCCCTAAGTAACTCATTCCAGTGCCTCACCACCCTCCTAGTGAAATAGTGTTTCCTAATATCCAACCTAGACCTCCCGCACTGCAACTTGAGACCATTGCTCCTTGTTCTGTCATCTGCTGCCACTGAGAACAACCTAGCTCCATCGTCTTTGGATCCATCCTCCATGCCCCTTTAGTAGTTGACGGTGGCTATCAAATCCACCCCCCCACTTTTCTCTTCTGAAGACTAAACAAGCCCGGTTCCCTCAGCATCTTCTCCTAACTTATGTGTCTCAGCCCCCTGATCATTTTCGTTGCCCTCTGCTGGTCTCTCTTCAACTTGTCCACATACTTTCTGTAGTGGGGGGCCCAAAACTGGACGCAATACTCCAGATGTGGCCACACCAGTGCTGAATAGAGGGGAATAATCACTTCCCTTAATCTGCTGTCAATGTTCCTTCTAATTAAGCCCAATATGCCATTAGCCTTCTTGGCAACAAGGGCACACTGTTGACTCATATCCAGCTTCTCATCCACTGTAACCCCTAGGTCCTTTTCTGCAGAACTGCTACCTAGCCATTCAGTCCCTAGTCTGTAACAGTGAATGGGATTGTTCTTTCCTAAGCAGGGCCAGCTCCAGGCACCAGCTAAAGAAGCAAGGGGCTTGGGGCGGTCAATACCAGGGGGCGGCATTCTGGCCGCTAGTGGGGTGGCAGATCTGGGTCTTTGGTGGCAATTCAGTGGCGGGTCCCTCACTCCCTCTCAGAGCGAAGGACCAGCTCCCTAATTGCTGCTGAAGTGTGGAGCGGCACTTGGGGCAGCAGTAAACCTGAATCCGGCCCTGGTCCTAAGTGCAGAACTCTGCACTTGTCCTTGTTGAATCTCATCAGGTTTCTTTTGGCCCAGTCCTCTAATTTGTTAATCACACCCACACTTCCTTCATGTCTCAGGTATCCTCATGGAGTTGATCACATCCCTGTGCTGAGCTGTGCAATAGAAATGAAGTCTGGATTCTAAGAGGTGAAGGGAAATCACTGATTGTTTTACAGGGCTGGGGCCCAAATAACTCTCACCTGGCATAAGCTGAGGTAGGGCACAAAGCCTTCAGTGGAGCTATGGAGACTTATTAAAGCACAAAGCAACAGTCCCTCTGCTTTTCAGAAATCTCTTTCTTTCTTTCTTCCTTTCTTCTTTACAGAGGACTTCAAAAGCAGATTCCCCACAGGTTACAGTGAATATACAGCAAGGATACTGCACCTTGCTATCTAGCCCTTCTCTCAAACACTGATGTGTTTCTTGAGATTAACACCAGGATAGCCCCATCCATTCTTCACACTTAATCCTCTGTGCTTTTTCACTTGTTTCTGTAAAACGATAGTGTTCTTCCCAATTCCTTCAAAATTTTGCTTTTATACATAATGGCTGCGCACTGGAACGACATTTCCCTGGCTATTGCAATTGATCTGCAAAGGGATTTATTTGTCAGAGCTGTTTGAAGATATTTAGCCCATTTGCTTTACTGAAAGTTCTCTTTCTTTCTTTCTTATATTTGTCTCTAGTTTGTACCCAGTGTGTCCTCTGGTGGCTAGTGAGAGGTAGTGAGATCGCAATTATTCCTTTGAGGTCAAGGAAAGGAGAGCTGAACTAGGTGACCTATGCTAGGAGATTCCCTATGCAGCTACAATTCACATAAAGTAGAATAAAAAATAGAAAAAATAATACATTTATAGAAAGTGCAAATAAATTTAAAATAGTAATAAATAAATATTAACAGACTTAAAAATAAAATAATAAAAACGGAAAAAAGTAAAGTAATAAAAATTGTAAAAGTACAACAATAAAAAGGGAAAGTAAAATGAAATAAAACTTAAAATATATAAACAATGAAATAAAACAAATATAATACAAAGTAAAAAATATATAAATATTAAGAAAAAACACACAAAAAAGAGAAAAAAGAAAAAAAAACAGTAACATTTTAAAACGGAGGGTGAGAGGCCATGGGACTTGTGCTCCTCTATCACAGTTTAGGAGCTTTGGTGTGTGCACCATCCTGAGAATCTCGTCCGCCACAGAGAATCAAAAGGTCTTTTCTACCTGCTCCTCTCACCTCATGGTTGTTACAACTATCTAAGGGACCCTAATGCACAAGCCACATGGGCAGTGGTTCTCAAAGTTTTGTACTGGTGACCACTTTCACATACCAAGCCTCTGAGTGTAACCCCCCCATTCTAAATTAAAAACACTTTATATATTTAACACCATTATAAATGCTAGAAGCAAAGGGGGACTTGGGGTGGAGGCTGACAGCTCCCAATCCCCCCGTAATAAACTCATGACCCCCTGAGGGGTCCCAACCCCCAGTTTGAGAACCCCTGCATAAGGGGGATGCATGCTGGTGAGCCACGCATCCACAATCCTCCTTGAACAATGGCCCTGCCACCTCGCAAACCCACTTCTCAACTCTGAGCTCCAGAGGCGTAGAGGTGTCTAACAATGAATCACCTGGTGGGTGTAAAGGCTATGTCTGCACTATAGATGCCTGTCTATACTTAGAAGTTAGATGGACCTAGATATGTCCTTCCGGGCTGTGAAAAATTTCATGCCCTGAGTGCAGTAATTAAATCAACCTAACCCCTGGTGTAGATGAAGCTAGTTCAGCAGAAGAATTATTCCACTAAACTAGCGACTGCCTCTCAGGGAGGTGGATTAACTACATGGAAAACACCCTTCTGCCAATGAAGGAAGTGTCTACGCTATGGTGCTACAGCTAACCAATAGCTATACTGGCAGAGCCCCCTCATCTACATACAGCATATGCTGAGAGAAGGAGTTTTTCTGATGGTGTAGGAACAGCAACTCCTGAATGATGTTAGCTGCGCAAACAGAAGCCTTCTTCTGTCTACAGAGCTGTGTCTGCCACAAAGTTTTGTAGGGTTAGCTGTATTGCTTGGGGGTTGTGGTTAAGGGTAGACCAAGACCTTGATCACATGATTTGTCTGAATTTGGAAGGGGTCACCTGACAAAGGGAATCGGAGGTTATAAAAAGAGAGTCTATCACCAGTTATATAAGAAAGAAAGTAGAAGGACACTAACTGCCGGGCTCAGAGATAGAGATTCCATGATTCAGAGAAGGGGCCATGAACTGCAGGAATGGGAACCCTGGGTACCATAAAGGACTCCTGACCAAGCTCTAAGAATGCCCCAGATGGGTGAGGAACCTGAGGCAGGGAAATGCATGTAAGTGTTTTATTGTTTTCTCTACCACAGTATTTCTTGTGCAATCTAAGTAAAGAATAATGGTGTTTAGAGACTTTTGCAAAGCCTGTGCACCTCTTTGCTTCACCTGTCACCTGCCCCTGGAGGTATCCATAAACTCAGAGCTGCTATGTGGGTGGAGTTCGGGGATGGCGTGTGCTTGCCCAGCCTTGGCTCCAAACAAACCAGTTTTTCCCTGGATTTTTTTATTTAGCCACTGAAACAAAAATGTAATTTTTTGCTCAGTTCTAATCATCAGGCACCTAAAATCTCTAAAGACCTGGTGATACATGGCTTATGAATACAACACCAACTGGCACTTTGATGATTTAGGTACAGTTATGGATTATCCAAACCATCTGTACATTAGTGTACATTATGCACAAATAGTATAGCAGTTATATAGCTTAAATTGGCCTACACCTGATTATATGATAAATAAACACTAAGAAACATTGTACTGGTTGCAATATAATAAAAGAGAAAATGGTGTTGGTTGGACTGGTTTCTGCATGTCATCAGATCAGTACCTCCCCATGAGTCAACTTCCCATCACGCTATCATGGCAGTGCTTTAACATAACTATGTAGTCGTGGCACCAAAGCTGGGAGAGAGAGCTCCCAGCAGTGTAAAAAAACACCCCCACGAGGGGAGTAGCTACCAGCACTAGTGCATTGTTGTGACGGGATCCCCCTGGGGTGCAGCCTGGGACTGTGGAACCACTGTTCCCCTTGAATTCTCTCTAGCCTGGGCTGTCTCTTACAATGCCGTGCTAGTGATCACCAGCAAGACCCTCCAGGTGCTCTGATCACTCAGCACAACAGCATGTGGAGTCCTACACCCAGGTAGATTACATGAATGCTCCAGGAGCCACTCATGCATCTCATAGAGAAAGGCACCAGAGCCAAATCCCCCCAGCTCCCAGCACCATACCCCAGAAATATACCATCCTGCACTGCTCAAGGCCAACTAAAATGATTAGGGGTTTGGAACGGGTCCCATATGAGGAGAGATTAAAGAGGCTGGGACGTTTCAGCTTGGAAAAGAGGAGACTAAGGGGGGATATGATAGAGGTGTATAAAATCACGAATGGTGTGGTTAAAATGAAAAAGGAAAAGTTATTTACTTGTTCCCATAATACAAGAACTAGGGGTCATCAAATGAAATGAATGGTCAGCGGGTTTAAAACAAATAAAAGGAAGTTCTTCTTCACAGAGCACACAGTCAACCTATGGAAATCCTTGCCTGAGGCGGTTGTGAAGGCTAGGACTATCACAGGGTTTAAAAGAGAACTAGATAAATTCATGAAGGTTAAGTCCATTTATGACTGTTAGCCAGGATGGGTAAGGAATGGTGTCTCTATCCTCTGTTTGTCAGAGGGTGGATATGGATGGTAGGAGAGAGATCACTTGATGATTACCTGTTAGGTTCACTCCATCTGGGGCACCTCCCATTGGCCACTGCTGGTAGACAGGATACTGGGCTAGATGGACCTTTGGTCTGACCCAATATGGCCATTCTCATGTTCCTATGTTCTTGTGTCTTCTTCTCAGTCTCTTGGTTCCTTGCAGCATAGCTGGGGGCAGGAGAAAGGCCCAGTATGTGTTCACTCCACCTGTTTTATACCCCCACTCCATGTGCTTGGGCAGCACAAGTCCAGGCATGTCTGGGGGCATTTCTGAGCCACTCAGCAAGGTTGAGCAATTCCCCTGGTGTGGCCTCATTCAGGTGAGTCATTGCATTGTAGCTTCCTTACTGGACAATGGCTATTGATGGGTTGTTTGTCACCCCACCCGGGCGTTGGTTACTTTTCTTGCTGTTGCCTCTGGGAAGCTAATATCTGGCTGATTCCCCAACTAAGAGTATATTTTAGTGACAACCATACAATGCAATTCTCATAACTTTATATGCATTAATGATATACACATATGGTTAGAGAAATCAGCAAAGAATCCTGTGGCACCTTATAGACTAACAGACGTTTTGCAGCATGAGCTTTTGTGGGTGAATACCCACTTCTTCGGATGCAAGTCATTAGAGAAATGACTTTCAGCAGATCTTTCCTCTGATACCTTACATGGCATGCCTTATAAGTAAGATTAAGATTATATAAAAATGAAGAATATGGGGTTACAGTATGCTCCTCCCAAGGTATAGAATGTCACAATTATTGACACTGTTTTTTCACACCCCTGAGTGAGAAAGTTGCAGTGCTGTAAAGTGGCAGTGTAACCAAGGCCTCAGCCATTTGTAACAAGGGGGTTTGTGTCAGGCCCCATACGGGGCAAAGACAACAGTTATTTCTCCATGTCTGATATAGGCTATGTTCACGTTTTACAGAACAGTAATCCTCCTCCACCTTTCCCATACCACATCCACAGTATAGTCCCTCACTATGTGGGAGAAGGAGCCCCTGCTCTTTCAGCAAAGACCAGAAGGATGGGTTTAAATTAGGCCATTTGGCATCAAAGTGGGGATTTTGAAATGAAAATCCAGAGGTGGATAAGGAGCTGGTTAAAGGGGAGACTGCAGAGGGTCGTATTGAAGGGTGATCTGTCGGGTTGGAGGGGGGTTACCAGTGGAGTTCCTCAAGGTTCGGTTTTGGGTCCGATTTTATTTAATCTATTTATCGCTGACCTCGGAACCAAAAGTAGGAGTGGGCTGATAAAGTTTCGGGATGACACCAAGTTGGGAGATATTGCCAATTCGGAAAAGGATCGGGATATCCTCCAGGGAGATTTGGATGACCTTGTAAACTGGAGTATTAGTAACAGGATGAAATTCAATAATGAGAAGTGTAAGGTTATGCATTTAGGGATGATTAACAAGAATTTTAGTTATAAGCTGGGGACTCACCAGTTGGAAGTAACGGAGGAGGAGAAGGACCTAGGAGTCCTGGTTGATCGTAGGATCACTATGAGTAGGCAATGTGATGTGGCCGTTAAAAAAGCTAATGCGGTCTTGGGATGCATTAGGTGAGGTATTTCTAGTAGAGATAAGGAGGTGCTAGTCCCATTATATAAGGCGTTGGTGAGACCTCATTTGGAGTATTGTGTGCAGTTTTGGTCTCCCATGTTTAAGAAGGATGAATTCAAACTGGAACGGGTACAAAGAAGGGCCACTAGAATGATCCGAGGAATGGAAAGCCTGTCGTATGAAAGGAGACTTGAGGAGCTCGGTTTGTTTTCCTTAACCAAAAGAAGGATAAGAGGAGATATGATTGCTCTCTTTAAATACATCAGAGGGATAAATACCAGGGAAGGAGAGGAATTATTTCAGCTCAGTGCTAATGTGGACACGAGGACAAACGGATATAAATTGTCAGTCAGGAAATTTAGGCTTGAAATTAGACGAAGGTTTCTAACCATCAGAGGAGTGAAATTCTGGAACAGCCTACCGAGGGAAACAGTTGGGGCGAAGGACCTCCATGACTTTAAGACTAAGCTGGATAAGTTTATGGAGGGGATGGTATGATAGGATAACGGGTTTAGTCAATAGGTCAATAACGTGCCACACTGGTAATTAGTAGAAAGGATCAATGTTGGGATATTGTTAGCCTTTTCCAGAGGGTCTGGCTGGAGAGTCTTGCCCACATGCTCGGGGGTCAGCTGATCGCCATATTTGGGGTCGGGAAGGAATTTTCCTCAAGGGTAGATTGGCAGTGGCCCTGGAGGTTTTTCGCCTTCCTCCGAAGCATGGGCCAGGGGTCGCTTGCTGGTGGATTATCTGCTACTTGAAGTCTTTAAATCATGATTTGGAGAATTCAACAGCAGAGTCAAGGGAGAGAATTAGTTCAGGAGTGGGTGGATCGGCTTATGTGGCCTGCATCTTGCAGGAGGTCAGACTAGATTATCATAATGGTCCCTTCTGATCTTGAATTCTATGATTCTATGATTTTCATAAGAGCATAAAAAAGTTAGTGCCCAATTCTCTTTGACATTCAAAGGCAGTTGGATGCCTAACTCCCTTAGGGTCCTGCAAAAACCACAGCCAATGTTATCAAGGAATTAAAACTTTGTTCAGACGGCAGCTTAGGGGTCTTCTTGGCCTGCTCTTTGGAGTTTCAGCTCCAGAGATCAGATTGAAATGGGACCTTTATCCAAGATTTTTTTTTTCACTTGGGAGCATTTAATTTTCTTTTTCCTATAAAAATGAATTAATATTAGTTCTTTTTTCCCCTGTTATTCTAGCAGGTCTACTCATCTAATATATGATATGAACCCAGATTTCCATTGAGATCAGAAGTTCTGGCTGCATTAATTTCCCTGGAAATTAGACATTACTTTGTTTTTTTTCCCTTTGTCTTTTGGGGCAACAGTTCTCCTGTCTCCATTATTTCCCCTCTGGAATCAGTTGTTTTCCATGACTTCCCCTCTGAGGTTAGTAATAGGATTGTCCTTGTAGCATTGTTTTTCCTTTCCAAAAACAAATATTAACTTTCCTCTAGGCAATAATTTCAAATTCTCACCAGCAGAAATATCAGGGGAGATTACATCATCTCATCAGAAGGAGAAATTACCAACCAGGAGACAAATTAATTTCTGTGAAAGGGAATAATAACAAAAGACACCAAAAAGCACTCTAAGATCCAGGCATACAGATAAGAACCCAAAGCTCAGTTTCCTGAGATAATAATAGAAGAGAATGGAAAAGGTAGTGCAAAGATTACAATCTTACCTCAGAAAATCTGAAGGAAGGGTTAGGGTAAGAGTGCAGCTGGTAATAGATCATCAGTGTGAAAGATAAAACAGCACAGTAAAAATGATTTAATCTCATTTAGAAAAGAAAAAAAAAACCCTGCTCAGGCACCCCCCATATAAAACAGAATGGGATTGCTTGTTCAATCCCAGGGGATAGTAAATGAAGATACATGTTGTAACACTGCCCACCATATTCTTCCAAGTGATATTATTAAGATATGATTATAGCATAATTATTATGCCTTTTGTGCAAGAAGGGTCATGTAAACTGTCACTGGAAAAGTTATGATTTCCTGAATATGATTTTCCTTTTTGTATGCAGGTGTCATTTTTGTATCTGAAGTTATGACTATTGACTATGTATCTATGTCAAATATAGTGCATAACTCCCACTAGACAAGATGCTAACAGTCTAGATAGTTGGCTGGGAAGGGTCTATTCAGGCTAATGACCCATGAGGGAAAACAATAAGCCTGAAGAGAAGCTTATCTCCCACCTGGTGAGTCTTCCTAAGAACACTCCAGAGAGCCTGTAATTAGTGGTTGCTATGACTCCACAAGGGCAGGTGACCAGGTCACATGATTCTGGACACCATCTTGGGATCTCTGTATTTTTCCACAAACTGCTCTGGGAACAAAGTTTTGAAACAAAGTGTTACCACCCTGTGCTAAAGCTATATAACACAGGGAGTGATATCCTTGGTTCTTCTTTGCTCCCCACACAAGAGGACAGCTGGAAATACCTGAGGAACAAAGACTGAATTGGGCGAAGTACTGGACCCAGGCTAAAGAAACCTGAGAAACCCAAGCAGCAAAGCAAATGCAGCTTGTGCCATGAGTATCGCCAGACTGCTGGTATTATCAGTCAGGGTGAGAAACTGCTCGTGCATAGTCAATCTAACCAGTGTTTTATGCTTAGTTTTAGTTTTTCTCTATTTGCTGGTAATCTGCTTTGGTCTGTTTGCTGTCCCTATAATCACTTACAGTCAATCTTTTGTAGTTTATAAACATGTCTGTAGTTTCACCTAAACCAGTGTGCCTTTAAGTGAAGTATCTGGGGGAAAATCTCAGCTGGGTTAGCACAACTGTGCATATTTCTCTCCACATAGAAATGAGAAGTGAACTGGGTAACAAATTTGTACTGGTCACTGTTTTGACCACGGCAGGGTGGTACAGCTCTGGGGTCTTAGGCTGGGGACCTGGTGGTTATCTTGACTGTAGCTTCTCTATTGTTGGTTCATGCAGTGGGTGGTCAGAGAGCTGCATGTAACTGCAGCTGGGTGTGTCCCTACGTGTGTGAATGCTGGAGGAAATGTAGGACCAAGAGTGAGTCTGAAGCTTGCCACAGCAGCACAGTGTGAGAGGGAGCCCAGACTGGTGGGTCAGAGTGCTCAGCAGAACTCCAGTTCCAAGTAGCATCCCAGGGGGAACCCATCACAAATGAGTTATACCAAAGCATGCCTAAGACAGAGCAATGAATGACTCTCAGATTTGAAATATAAGTATGGCCATTCTGAGTCAGACTAACGGTCCATCTAGCCCAGTATCCTGTCTCTTCATAGTGGCCAATGCCAAGTGCTTCAGAGAGAATGAACAGAACAGGTGATCATCAAGTGATCCTTTCCCTGTCACCCATTCTCTTTTTCCTGTATCATATTATTACTGGTTTGTAGAAATAATCTTGATTGCCATTGATTATTTGGTCTCTTGAATATTTTTTATAATGAACCAAACTGAGTGAAACAATTTATTATACAATTCATCAACACTACGTAACATTGCATTGGTGGTAATATAATTAGAGAGAGAGTGGTATCTGTTGGACTGGTTTGTGCACATCATGAGATCAATTCTTACCCAAGAGTCAACTCCCCATCCCCACCCAGCCCCCCACTGTGTAAGTTCTCATCCTGTTACTAGATTCAAAAGAGAGGCCAAACCATTCTTTATCTCACTATAGCTCCAATGCTCCAACATCTTGTATCTTACAATCATGAGCCAGATTCAAAGTCCTTTCTACTTAAGGGAAAGATTCTCAGTCATTGACTACAAGGGGTTTTGTTTCAGTCTCCAAACAGGGCAAAGGGAACAGTTATTTTCTCCACGTCTGATATGGGCTTTGATCCATGTCTCCACTGCCCACTGTCAAAATAAATAGCCGCAAACGACATTCCTGTTCACAATATAGCAATCCACCTCCACCTTTCCCATCCAACATATACAACATATTCCCTGACGCCAATATGCCTTTTAATTTCTTCCATCCATGTATGGAATTAATTTTGTTATGTGCACCAACAACGAGTTAACATGAGGATGTGCACCACCAGTGGAAACAAAAAGCCTAGCTATAATATATATATTTTTTATAAAGTTACCATATGGATAATTACTCCATTCAGGACAGGTTATGCATTTTAGAACTCAGTGCTCAAAGAATTCAATTTAAGAATAATAGTGAAATAAAATTATGAAATGCATAGACCATTCAAAAAGTACAACAACTGCACTTTGAAAGGATAAAATTAAAAGAATATACATGCATTGCAGGAACTAACACCACATGCTGGGAGGTGAGTGTGAAAGAGACGTGTGTGAGGGTGTGTGTATATGTGTGAGTCAGAGATCATGTGTTTGTGTATGAGACACAGAGACTGTGTGTGTAAGTCTGACACAAAGTGTGTATGTGTGTGAGAGAGAGACAAATGGTGTGTATGTGTGACAGACAGAATGTGCGTGCTGGCTGCTGGGGAAGTCTATGAGAGACCGTGCACTGTCTCTTTAAGGCACTCCCACAAATCAGCTCACACTGCAGCAGCTGAGATCTCTTTCTCCTGAGCCATGCCCCCATCCCCTGCTCTGCCGAGATGGGGTACATGAGCAGAGAAGAGGCGGGGAAGGGGAACAACCCTACCCCCCTCCCGGCTTTGCACAACAAGCGAGAGTTTCCCAGGAGCTACTAACAGGGGCTCCAAGGCAGAGGGCAGGAACAACATGGCAGCAGAGCAGTGGAGGTGGGGGCACCTGAACACATACCACCCTACGCTGCTCTGCATTGTTCATGTGGCAGCTTTGGGGACTACTTTCCCCGCGTTTCAAGTTCCAGGTCCAGAGATCACACTGTCCTGGGAGCTTTATCCAAGAATTTTTTAAATTGGCAGCATTTAATGTTTTTCTTCCTATAAAATAGAATTGATCTTTGTTCCTTTTTTCTAGTATTCTAACAGATCTATTCCTCTCATATACCCGATGAACAGGGATTTCCACTGAGATCTGTCTGCATTAATTTCCTTTGAAATGAGACATTCCCTTTTTTCTGTTCCTTTATCTTTGGGGTCAACGGTTCTCCTGTCTTCATTATTATCCCTTTGAATTTTTTAAATTGGCAGCATTTAATGTTTTTCTTCCTATAAAATAGAATTGATCTTTGTTCCTTTTTTCTAGTATTCTAACAGATCTATTCCTCTCATATACCCGATGAACAGGGATTTCCACTGAGATCTGTCTGCATTAATTTCCTTTGAAATGAGACATTCCCTTTTTTCTGTTCCTTTATCTTTGGGGTCAACGGTTCTCCTGTCTTCATTATTATCCCTTTGGCATCAGTTGTTTTCCATGACTTCCCCTTTGAAATTAGTAATAGGAATGTCTTTGTACCATTTTTTTCCTTTCTAAAAACTAATATTAACTAACTTTCTCTAGGCAATAATTTCAGATTCCCACCAGCAGAAATATCAGGGGAGATTACATCATCTCATCTGAAGGAGAAATTACCAACCAAGAGACACATTAATTTCTGTGAAAGGGAATAATAAAAATAAATAAATAAACCAAGTATCACTCTAAGATGTGGGCAGCCAGACAGGGCCGACCAGGGGCAGGGGCAAGTGGGGCAATTTGCCCCAGGCCCCGGGCCCCGCAGGGGCCACACGAGCCCTGGCCCAACACCGGTTCGGGTCTTTGGTGGCATTTCAGCAGTGGGGATCCCTTCAGTGCTGCTGAAGACGCGGAGCAACTGAAGGGCCCCCAGCTGCCGAAATGCCGCCGAAGACCTGGATCGCTGCCAGGTGAGTACAAGTGCCGCAGCGCCCACACTTTGCCGCAGGGCCCCTGAATCCTCTGGGCAGCTCTGCAGCCAGATAGGAACCCAAGGCTCAGTTTACTGAGATAATTGAAGAGCGTCAATAGTAGTGAGAATGGAAAAGATACTACAAAGACTATAATGTTATGTCAGAAAATCTGAAGGAAGGGTTAGTTTAAGGGTGCAGCTGACAATAGATCCTCATTGTGAAAGTTAAAGCAGCACAGGAAAAATGAAATAATCTCATTTAGAAAAGAAAAATACCTGCTCAGGCACCCCCCATATAAAACAGAAAAGGGTTGCTTGTTCAATCCAGGGGGAAAGGAAATAAAGGTAGATGAATTATAGCAAAACAAGCCCCCAAAAGAGCAATGAATGGCTGTCAGATTTGGAACATAAAAACAGCCATGCTGGGTCAGACCAAAGGTCCATCTACCCCAGTATCCTGTCTTCCATCAGTGGCCAATGCCAAGTGCTTCACTGGGAATGAACAGAAAAGCTGATCATCAAGTGCCCCAATCCCTCTCACCTATTTCCAGGTTTTGGTAAACAGAGACTAGGGACACCATCCCTATCCATCCTGTCTAACAGCCATTGATGGACCTATCCTCTGGGATTTTTTCTAGTTTATTGACTCCTTGTGTATTTTGTTTTTCACCACATGAGTTTTATTGTTTGTTAAAATTTTGAAACAAAAATATACTCTCACTTCTCTGTGCATGTGTCTTTCTGCAATTCCATTTTTGTGTTACATACACTCCTGTTGCACCAGTGTCAATGTACCATTGCCACTCCTGTTGTAGACATAGTTTATATGGGTGCATCATAAATCACTAGATGAAGAGCTCAGAAGCTAGGATATATCACAAATTGATATATGAAGATATACAAAGAAGGCCACATCTGGAGTAGTGCATCCAGTTTTGGGTCCCCCACTACAGAAAGGGTGTGTACAAATTGGAGAGAGTCCAGTGGAAGGCAAGACAAATTATTAGGAGGCTGGGACACATAATTTACAAGGAGAAGATGAGGGAACTGGGCATGTTTATCTGCAGAAGAGAAGAGTGAGGGGGCTTTGATAGCAGCCTTCAACTACCTGAAGGGAGGTTCCAAAGAGGATGGAGCTCAGCTTCTTCTCAGTGGTGGCAGATGACAGAACAAGGAGCAATGGTCTCAAGTTGCAGTGGGGGAGGTCTAGGTTGGATATTGGGAAACACTATTTCACTGGCAGGGTGATGAAGCACTGGAATGGGTTACCTAGGGAGGTGATGGAATCTCCATCCTTAGAGCTTTTTAAGGCCCGGATTGAGAACACCCTGGCTCGGATGATTTAGTTGGGGTTGGTCCTGCTTTCAGCATGGGGTTGGACTAGATGATCTCCTGAGGTCTCTTCCAACCGTAATCTTCTACGATTCTATGAGTCTAAGTTTGTAGGATAAAAAACAGAAAGAGATTTCACAGTGATTGAGTCTGATACATTTGCTTTAATAGCAAGGATCTGCTAATTCTCTTTAAACTTATCTATATTTTATTGCTCATAAAATTTTGAGAAATAAACTCTCTCTCTCCCTCTCTCTCCAATATATTCACCTCATTCTCTCTATATATCTCCGTGACTCTCCTTTTTTTCATTTTTCTGCAGGCACATCATTCTCCCTTCTGGATAAAAATGACGCTCTACTTTCATTCCTGATGCCTTTTCATTTTTATTTCCTTTACATTTCTTTATACGGGATTGGATTCTGATCTCAGTTGCACTTGTGTAAATCCATATGATGCTGATGTAATTCACCCTGGTGTAAATGAGAGCAGGAAACACCCATGATGTGTGCTTAGGTTTATTTGTTTTTGTTTTGGTGACGTGGGATGTACCTGTGGTTGAACTCTAAACATCTTTCATTTCCAATATATTAATTTTTTATTGTGTCTTGTAGATTTGTTGATGTGACACTGATATGATAAAGATAATTCAAAATTGGAGCTTAAAAGTCTTTATTTAGAGTTCAAGAGAGCTTACGGGACTTAGACGGGACATTTCTGTACTTCAATAGGGTTCCATGCTCTTGGTTCACCTATATTGGAAGCTCAACCTCTTATGAGTCTTCCTCTGTTTATTGACAACTTCATTTTTCCAGTAGAAAGATGCAGTGCTATGAGGTTACCAACTCCAGTTTCCCAGCAGTGAAACCGACAGGACAACCTGACTGTGTGTACTCCATTAATATTTAATGGTTTTGTGTTTCTAGATACATATTATGGAGAAAGCAGAAGGAAAAAATGAAACCCTGGTCATGGAATTCATCCTCTTAGGATTTGGGAATGCCCCTGAACTGCAGCCCCTTCTCTTCCTGCTGTTTCTACTGATCTACACTGTGACCATGGTCGGAAACATCCTCATCATTATGCTAGTTGTGGTTGATCAGCACCTTCACACCCCCATGTACTTCTTCCTGGGGAACTTGTCCTGCTTGGAAATCTCATACACATCCACCATCGTGCCCAGGATGCTGGCCAGTCTCCTGACTGGAGATGGAACCATTTCTGTTAAGGGCTGCCTTGTGCAAAACTATTTTTTTGGTATGATAGCAACAACAGAAAATCTGCTGCTTGCTGCAATGTCTTACGATCGATATTTAGCAATATGCAATCCACTACGATATGCTGCTCTGATGAATGGCAGGGTTTGTTTCCAGCTAGTGGCAGGGTCCTGGGTATATAGTTTTCTGGTTGTTGGCACTCTAAGTTCTTTCCTGTTTCCATTAACATTCTGTGGTTCCAAAGAAATTGACCATTTCTTTTGTGATTTTTCATCCATGAGAAAGCTGTTTTGTGATGACACCCAGACTCATCAACTGGTCTCATTGACTGTCGCTACCATTGGGACACTTGTGCCTTTGCTACTGACACTGACATCCTACATTTATATCATCACTGCCATTCTGAGAATCCCTTCCACCACAGGGAGGCAAAAGGCCTTTTCCACCTGCTCCTCTCACCTCATTGTGGTGACAATTTTTTACATGAGCCTGATTACTGTCTATGTGTTTCCAACAAGTAACACTCCCAAGGTCCTACACAAAATATTCTCTCTTTTCTACACAGTCCTGACTCCCATGATCAACCCTGTTATCTACAGCCTGAGAAACAAGGAGGTCAAAGAGTCCCTGAGAAAAACTATTCTGAAATGGGTTGCTTTCAGAAACAGGCATAGAATCTTAAAGGGAAAAAATTAGCCTGTATAAAATACAAATGCACTGATGTAGTTTCTTAGACATGGCCCATTTCATTCCTTGCGAACAGGGTTACCCCTTTCTTTCTTTCTTTGTTACTCTGCTACTTTTTGAGCATTCATCTTCCATACAATTCATGCACATTTCTTTATACAATCTTGATACTGTAAGAGACATTCTTTTTGAAAAGATACATGTTTCAGTAGAGCACTCTGCTTCAGTCATCCCTACATGAACACTAGTGCCCAAATTCTGCAAGGAGCTTAATATCTTTTGAGTGTTTCGGGGTCTCTTTCACACCGACTGATGCCAATGACATTCATTCTCCAGTGATTAGGATTGTCTGTTGTCAATTATGCCTCTGAAAAATAGGTCAACAATATTGCCGCTGCAGTGAGTGAAGAAATTTGTTTGTGCAGTATTCTCTGCAGATCTGTAGCTGGGTAACCAAAACAGGAAAGTCTGTGGAGGGTTGAGAGTCTCAGTGTCCTGCCATGTGAAATTTCCTGCCTATTCATCCATCTTTGTTGGGTGAAGGCCACATTAACATATCTATTTCTATATCGATTCTGATATCAATATAGATATTGATACCTATAAAATGCTAACAGAATATGTCTGGCCAAAATTTTCAAAGCTCATAAGACCTGATTTCCCTCCCTCACCCAAATAAAGTGAATGAATTCAAACAAACAGGAAATGAGCACCGAAAAGCACTAGGCAACTTTGGCAATCTCAACCCAAATGCTATCACACGGGCCTCCCTCACCTCACACAGTAACACACTATACACATACAAATATTTACTGCCAAGGTTTGACTAAAAAGTAAATTAAAGAATAAATTCTCACTGAATCTTCCTGGTATTTTTATTCTTCCTCCAAATTTTTGGGCCCTGTTTTTGGCCAAAAAATATCATCGTTCCCCTGTTTTCCTTTTAACTGTTTAGGTGCCCATTGGTCCCCTGACCACTCACTTGCAGTTCTCTGATGTAGGGCCTTATAGTGTGCATAAACGGCGATATATGGAGTTTGTGGCCTCGTGTATTAGGCTCTGTTTGGATGAATAGTGGATTTGTTCAGCCCAAAGTGATTCATGAATTTTACTCAAATCAATCAAAATCTTTCAGGACTTAGATGCTGGCTGCAACTTGTCCCCTTTATAACATTTAACCTGGTGGTTAGAGCACTGCTGTGCGGGAAGGTGGGTGCGAGGGGTATGTGGAAGACCCACATTCAGTCTTCTCCCACACTGGAAACAAGTGCACGGGGCTATGCAACACTCTCCTCACAAGCTTTCTCTCTCTCTCTCTCTCTCTCCTCTTAAAGTGGTTCCATTTGGTAAAAATAATGAAATAGTTATTGAAAGAGGGTATTCTACTTCCATCTCCCACCACCAAGCGGTCTACACAGTCATCCTAGGACTTGTTTTCTGGCCTAATAACTATTCATTCTAATCATGAATGAATAACATGGCTACCCTTCTGATACTTGACACCATGCGGAATGTGTCAAGTATCCAGTCCTCGCCCACAGACAACCTGCCAACCTGAAGCATATTCTCACCAGTAACTGCACACCGCACCATAGTAACTCTAGCTCAGGAACCAATCCATGCAACAAACAACGATGCCAACTCTGCCCACATATCTACACCAGCAACACCATCACAGATCAGCCACACCATCACCGGTTCATTCACCTGCACATCCACCAATGTAATATATGCCATCATATGCCAGCAATGCCCTTCTGCTATGTACATCGGCCAAACTGGACAGTCTCTAAGGAAAAGGATAAATGGACACAAATCAGATATTAGGAATGGCAATATACAAAAACCTGTAGGAGAACACTTCAACCTCCCTGGCCACACAATAGCAGATCTTAAGGTGGCCATCCTCCAGCAAAAAAACTTTAGGACCAGACTTCTAAGAGAAACTGCTGAGCTTCAGTTCATTTGCAAATTTGACACCATCAGTTTAGGATTAAACAAAGACTGTGAATGGCCAACTACAGAACCAGTTTCTCCTCCCTTGGTTTTCACACCTCAACAGGGCCTCATCCTCCCTGATTGATCTAACCTCGTTATCTCTAGCTTGCTTCTTACCTGCCCCTGGAAATTTCCACTCTTGCATCCGACAAAGTGGGCATTCACCCACGAAAGTTCATGCTGCAAAACGTCTGTTAGTCTATAAGGTGCCACAGGATTCTTTGCTGCTCATGCTGAATGTGTTTTCCAGCAAGGGATGGGTGTCTTATGGTTAAGGCAATTCTGAGAATCACGACTTTTCATATCTCTTCCTAGATCAGACACCTACTCCCAGTAGGCCAGAAACTTTGTAACAAAATAATTCATCCTTATTTAAAATGTGGTGTATTGAAAACTGGGTTAAAAATACAAGCTACTACTCTGAGTGTAAAGGGTTTTTCTGGTCCCGCTTGCAGACTGGGGAGCTCTGTATGGAAACATATCACATAATCATAGAATCGTAGGAAGATTAGGGTTGGGAGAGACCTCAGAAGGTCATCTAGTCCAACCCCCTCCTCAAAGGGGGACCAATCTCCAAATAAATGATACCAGCCTGTCGGATTGTTTTGCATAAGAGTGTGGGAAACTGACATGCAAGTCTCAAGGATGAGGCTCGTTCTTATCTGCTGGGAGGCAATAACAGAATAATAAATTAAAGGGTTGGACAGGATGTTAAATAGCCAATGAAGTTACAGCTGTGCTTGTTTGTACCTTATTAACCAATTAGCAATTGCTTGATTGCTTGCTTTAAGTGTATAAAGATGTATGCTGGAGGGAAATAAAAGGACTCTGCTTTAAATCATATTGATGGTCGAGCTCTGTCCACGCACGCCTGCGCTGCAACAAATGGTGACCCCGACGTGATTCGTATCGAATGAAAGTGTCGGTGGCCTGACCCAGGCGGAGAAGCCCAGAGGCGAACGGCCAGGAGCCTGAGCCCAGAGGCGGGGAGTGCTTATCCGACGTGACTCGTATCGAGTGATGATAGTGTCGGGAGCTTGAGCCCAGAGGCGAACGGCCAGGAGCCTGAGCCCAGAGGCGGGCGGCTGGGAGCCGCAGGGGAGAGTGCCGGAGAAGCCCCCGGGCGTCCAACAGAGACGCGGTGAGCGGCTGGGAGCCGCAGGGGAGAGTGCCGGAGAAGCCCCCGGGCGTCCAACAGAGACGCGGTGAGCGGCTGGGAGCCGCAGGGGAGAGTGCCGGAGAAGCCCTCGGGCGTCCAACAGAGACGCACGCCTGAGCTCAGGGGCGAGCGTCCGAAAAGAGAGGCGCACCCAAGCTCAGATATGAGTACCGCTGTATCAGCTGAAGAAAAGATAACATAGAAGTTTTATTTGCACATTATGAACCGACAAAGGGAAAAGATTTTCCCTGCTGCACTGATTCACTTATTAAGAAGAGAGGGGGAGTTGTGGAGGCTCCTCCTGACCGGCCTTCAGGCACAGGACGAGGAGGTGCTCCGCTGGAAGCGAGCCCTGGACGGGAAGACGTTGGAGTGCACGGCGCAGGTAGAGGCTTGTGCCGTGGCCCCGGAGGTCGTTCGGACCTACAGAAGCCCGGAGAAGGCATCCTACGCTGGCTGGTTTGAGCCTGGGACAGTGCTGGGAAAACCATTATGCTTCTCCGGTATGAGCAGCAATAGCTGACACAGGATTTACAGATTAAAAGAAGCCAAGCAGGGAAGGAAAAGGAACAGCATGAGTTAACAAGGCAAGAAAGCTCATTCCTTTTTTTTTGGCCCAGCCAAGGACATTGCTTGCAATTAAGACTTGGCGAACGGCCAAGAGAAAGGGGGGGGCTTGACTGTGCCCAGGCCGCTGGAATAGCTGTAAAATTCGGCCTGGCACTACCGGAATGTGTTAGATTTCTTTTTTTATGGGTAAAGAAACGCTACAAAAAAGATTGACTGCTTGGACCCATGATTTTTACTGCAGAAAGACCCCTCCACATCAGAAGAATTTTTCTACTGATGATTGGCCTATGTAATTTTTTAGTCCTATTGTGTTTTTGGACAGCATGAAAAAGGGACAAGGTGTCCCTTGGCAGCCCCCACTGTGTTATTTGGAATTTTTTTTTGTTGTTTTTTGAAAGAAGCAAAATTACTACGGGATGATGTCCTGGTAAATTTCCCCCGTAGAAGCTGAACCATGCCGGTGGTGGAAAACAAGAAAAAACACTTATGTTGTTGATATTGCCAAAGTCCAGAAATTCCTGATTAAAAAGATATTGAGAACTGACCCTGGTGAAGAAACAAAGAATTACACACTGGCAGGACGAAATTTGTGGGACTTATGTTTGGAACTGTGGTATTAATTGAATTTTGGGGTTTATTCTACAGGCTGTGCCCTGTGTTTTGGATAAATCCTTCAGTATGTATAGCCCACCCTAATTGAATTGTAAATGATATGTCCTTTTTTATTGAGGCTGAGAAAGCATTGCCGTGGGAGCTAGTATGTTTGAAGTTTTGAATGGCCAGCTGATGGCCATTCGGAGTGATTTTGAGCACCAGGATAGCCCACTGCCCTTACAGATATATTAGGAGTACCATTTGATTTGGAGTTGTAGAGATATATTTGGACACTGTTTGGTTGGAAGTGTGAGTATTTGCAGTGCCCCTCCCCAGCATGTAAACCAGTTGAGTTGGGGGGGTGAGGGCTTTTATATATCGAACCCTGCCGGGTTCATGGGGAGGATGAATGTGAAATTATTTACCCCAGCTTTTTAGAGTTTAATTGTTTGTTGTTTTTCAAGTTTGAGAAAACTCAGCCAAAAGGTTTGTTGAGTATTCTCAAGGGGGGAATTGTGGATTGTTTAGGCATAAATTTAGGTAATTTGGGAGAATGGCTTTGAATTTATGTGACCCTAAGAATTTTTATGTAAAGTGCCTTTGTTAGTCTATTTAGACTTTTTGTTAATTTTGTGTTATGTGCTGATTATTGGCCGTTGTAGATTGCTTGATATTAGATGTGGTCTATATTATAATAGACAGCGTATTTGGAAAGGAAAACAGGATCGGGCCCAAGCGGACAGGCAACAGATAAGGCTTGGAAAGCTGGCTGAAAAACTCTTGAGGGCGTAGCGAGACTAAAAGTTTAACTCTATGGTTGCCAGAGGGAATAAAGGTTGAATTTTGTAAAAATGCTTAGAGAAAAGTTTTTGGTGTTTTGAAATGTTTGTAAATAAATTTAGGCAAGAAATTAGTTTGCAATTGTTTGGCCATGAATATTTTGTTGCATTAGTTGAAGATTGTATATTGTGCTATGTAATTGTAATTGTATTAGGCTAAGGGCATATAAGTGGTGTTTTTTTTTTTTTTTAGTGTTTAAAATTAGAAGCTAATAGTAAGAAATTTTAAGCTGTGATTAGCTTTGAATTTTAGGAGTAAGCTAGGAAGCAATTGTATTAATGTAAATGATTTACCTGATGAAGTAATTTTTTTGTTTTGCCTGCTAGCTATATAGGGTTTTGGTATATTTTAAGTAATGATTAATTGCCCAGTAGGGGTAGTTTTGTTTTTGTTTTTTAGATATTAAAGAAAATTGGTGTTAGTTGTATAGCATTTAATGTACCATGTAATTATTTATGAATTGCATGGTTATGGATAAGCCTTATAGATTGAGGAAGTATTATTTGGCTTTTAGTTTTGTTTTGTTTAATTGGTTATTGTTACTTTTTTATGTGTTTTTGGAATAGAGGGGAGAATTTCCCTATGCTGCCTTGGTGGAAAATTACAGCTGCGTGATTACGAGAACAGAGGGATGAGATAATGTTGTTATGAGAAAGTAGGGAACTGCCAGAGCGAGGCAAATGCCAGGTGGCCTAACTGGGATCAGATAAGTTGCATGGGAAATGGGAATTTAGTAAGCAAGGTGGATTCCGGCGAAGTGGGTCCGGCCTTGGCTGATTTTGGCGCAGAGTGCCATAAATACAATGGCCTTCTGCTTGCTGCCCCATGTTGCTGCAGTGGAAGCCCTTATTGGAAACCTGCTTTGTGGGTGTTTGCACATTGGCAGAACCCTCCTGGCCCCTTGGGCCACTTGCGTTACCTGGAGGAGGGATGTATAGGTAAAAGTAGGGCACTGCGGAAGATATTGTTACGGTTTAGTTAGGCAGCTGGTGTTTAGATTTGCTTTTAGTTTTGCTGTGTAATAGATTGTAGTAATGTGATGCTATAAGTTGAAAATGTTTTGCTGTGCCTTCCTTTTTTTTATTATGAGAAAAGGGGGGAAGTGTCGGATTGTTTTGCATAAGAGTGTGGGAAACTGACATGCAAGTCTCAAGGATGAGGCTCGTTCTTATCTGCTGGGAGGCAATAACAGAATAATAAATTAAAGGGTTGGCCAGGATGTTAAATAGCCAATGAAGTTACAGCTGTGCTTGTTTGTACCTTATTAACCAATTAGCAATTGCTTGATTGCTTGCTTTAAGTGTATAAAGATGTATGCTGGAGAGAAATAAAAGGACTCTGCTTTAAATCATATTGATGGTCGAGCTCTGTCCACGCACGCCTGCGCTGCAACACCAGCCAGGGCGTTCTCAAGCCAGGCCTAAAAACTGATAGGGATGGAGATTCCACCAACTCCCTAAGTAACCCATTCCAGCGCCTCACCACCCTCCTAGTGAAATAGTGTTTCCCAATATGCAACCTAGACCTCCTGTACTGCAACTTGAGACCATTGCTCCTTGTTCTGTCATCTGCCACCACTGAGAACAACCTAGCTCCATCGTCTTTGGATCCATCCTCCATGCCCCTTTAGTAGTTGAAGGCGGCTATCAAGTCCCCCCCACACACTGTTCTCTTCTGCAGACTGAACAAGCCCAGTTCCCTCAGCATCTTCTCCTAAGTTATGTGTCTCAGCCCCCTGATCATTTTCGTTGCCCCCTGCTGGTCTCTTTCCAACTTGTCCACATACTTTCTGTAGTGGGGGGCCCAAAACTGGACGCAGTACTCCAGATGTGGTCACACCAATGCTGAATAGAGGGGAATAATCACTTCCCTCAATCTGCTGTCAATGTTCCTTCTAATGAAGCCCAATATGCCATTAGCCTTCTTGGCAACAAGGGCACACTGTTGACTCATATCCAGCTTCTCATCCACTGTAACCCCTAGGTCCTTTTCTGCAGAACTGCTACCTAGCCATTCAGTCCCTAGTCTGTAACAGTGAATGGGATTGTTCTGTCCTAAGCAGGGCCAGCTCAAGGCACCAGCTAAAGAAGCAAGGGGCTTGGGGCGGTCAATACCAGGGGGCGGCATTCTGGCCGCTAGTGGGGTGGCAGATCTGGGTCTTTGGTGGCAATTCAGTGGCGGGTCCCTCACTCCCTCTCAGAGCGAAGGACCAGCTCCCTAATTTCTGCTGAAGTGTGGAGCGGCACGATCGCACTGCTACAGCCTTTTTTTTTTTTTTTAATGCCACTTGGGGCAGCAGAAAACCTGAATCCGGCCCTGGTCCTAAGTGCAGAACTCTGCACTTGTCCTTGTTGAATCTCATCAGGTTTCTTTTGGCCCACTCCTCTAATTTGTTTATCACACCCACACTTCCTTCATGTCCCAGGTATCCTCATGGAGTTGATCACATCACTGTGCTGAGCTGTGCAATAGAAATGAAGTCTGGATTCTAAGAGGTGAAGGGAAATCACTGATTGTTCTACAGGGCTGGGGCCCAAATAACTCTCACCTGGCATAAGCTGAGGTAGGGCACAAAGCCTTCAGTGGAGCTATGGAAACTTATTAAAGCACAAAGCAACAGTCCCTCTGCTTTTCAGAAATCTCTTTCTTTCTTTCTTTCTTCCTTTCTTCTTTACAGAGGACTTCAAAAGCAGATTCCCCACAGGTTACAGTGAATATACAGCAAGGATACTGCACCTTGCTATCTAAACCTTCTCTCAAACACTGATGTGTTTCTTGAGATTAACACCAGGATAGCCCCATCCATTCTTCACACTTAATCCTCTGTGCTTTTTCACTTGTTTCTGTAAAACGATAGTGTTCTTCCCAATTCCTTCAAAATTTTGCTTTTATACATAATGGCTGCGCACTGGAACGACATTTCCCTGGCTATTGCAATTGATCTGCAAAGGGATTTATTTGTCAGAGCTGTTTGAAGATATTTAGCCCATTTGCTTTACTGAAAGTTCTCTCTTTCTTTCTTTCCTTCTTTCTTTCTTATATTTGCCTCTAGCTTGTACCCAGTGTGTCCTCTGGTGGCTAGTGAGAGGTAATAGATCGCAATTATTCCTTTTAGGTCAAGGAAAGGAGAGCTGAACTAGGTGGCCCATGCTAGGAGATTCCCTATGCAGCTACAATTCACATAAAGTAGAATAAAAAATAGAAAAAATAATACATTTATAGAAAGTGCAAATAAATTTAAAATAGTAATAAATAAATATTAACAGACTTAAAAATAAAATAATAAAAACGGAAAAAAAAGTAATAAAAATTGTAAAAGTACAATAAAAACAATAAAAAGGGAAAGTAAAATGAAATAAAACTTAAAATATATAAACAACAATAAAATAAAACAAATATAATACAAAGTAAAAAAAATATAAATATTAAGAAAAAACACACAAAAAAGAGAAAAAAGAAAAAAAAACAGTAACATTTTAAAACGGAGGGTGAGAGGCCATGGGACTTGTGCTCCTCTATCACAGTTTAGGAGCTTTGGTGTGTGCACCATCCTGAGAATCTCGTCCGCCACAGAGAATCAAAAGGTCTTTTCTACCTGCTCCTCTCACCTCATGGTTGTTACAACTATCTAAGGGACCCTAATGCACAAGCCACATGGGCAGTGGTTCTCAAAGTTTTGTACTGGTGACCACTTTCATATACCAAGCCTCTGAGTGTAACCCCCCCATTCTAAATTAAAAACACTTTTTTATATATTTAACACCATTATAAATGCTAGAAGCAAAGGGGGACTTGGGGTGGAGGCTGACAGCTCCCAATCCCCCCGTAATAAACTCATGACCCCCTGAGGGGTCCCAACCCCCAGTTTGAGAACCCCTGCATAAGGGGGATGCATGCTGGTGAGCCACGCATCCACAATCCTCCTTGAACAATGGCCCTGCCACCTCGCAAACCCACTTCTCAACTCTGAGCTCCAGAGGCGTAGAGGTGTCTAACAATGAATCACCTGGTGGGTGTAAAGGCTATGTCTGCACTATAGATGCCTGTCTATACTTAGAAGTTAGATGGACCTAGATATGTCCTTCCGGGCTGTGAAAAATTTCATGCCCTGAGTGCAGTAATTAAATCAACCTAATCCCTGGTGTAGATGAAGCTAGTTCAGCAGAAGAATTATTCCACTAAACTAGCGACTGCTTCTCAGGGAGGTGGATTAACTACATGGAAAACACCCTTCTGCCAATGAAGGAAGTGTCTACGCTATGGTGCTACAGCTAACCAATAGCTATACTGGCAGAGCCCCCTCATCTACATACAGCATATGCTGAGAGAAGGAGTTTTTCTGATGGTGTAGGAACAGCAACTCCTGAATGATGTTAGCTGCGCAAACAGAAGCCTTCTGTCTACAGAGCTGTGTCTGCCACAAAGTTTTGTAGGGTTAGCTGTATTGCTTGGGGGTTGTGGTTAAGGGTAGACCAAGGCTCTGATCACATGATCGGTATTAATTTGAAAGGGGTCAACTGACAAAGGGAATCGGAGGTTATAAAGAGAGAGTCTATCACCAGTTATATAAGAAAGAAAGTGGAAGGATACCAACTGCCGGGCTCAGAGATAGAGATTCCATGATTCAGAGAAGGGGCCATGAACTGCAGGAATGGGAACCCTGGGTACCATAAAGGACTCCTGACCAAGCTATAATAATGCCCCAGATGGGTGAGGAACCTGAGGCAGGGAAATGCATGTAAGTGTTTTATTGTTTTCTCTACCACAGTGTATTTCTTGTGCAATCTAAGTAAAGAATAATGGTGTTTAGAGACTTTTGCAAAGCCTGTGCACCTCTTTGCTTCACCTGTCACCTGCCCCTGGAGGTATCCATAAACTCAGAGCTGCTATGTGGGTGGAGTTCGGGGATGGCGTGTGCTTGCCCAGCCTTGGCTCCAAACAAACCAGTTTTTCCCTGGATTTTTTTATTTAGCAGTTTAAACAAAAATATAATTTTTTGCTCAGTTCTAATCATCAGGCACCTAAAATCTCTAAAGACCTGGTGATACATGGCTTATGAATACAACACCAACTGGCACTTTGATGATTTAGGTACAGTTATGGATTATCCAAACCATCTGTACATTAGTGTACATTATGCACAAATAGTATAGCAGTTATATAGCTTAAATTGGCCTACACCTGATTATATGATAAATAAACACTAAGAAACATTGTACTGGTTGCAATATAATAAAAGAGAAAATGGTGTTGGTTGGACTGGTTTCTGCATGTCATCAGATCAGTACCTCCCCATGAGTCAACTTCCCATCACGCTATCATGGCAGTGCTTTAACATAACTATGTAGTCGTGGCACCAAAGCTGGGAGAGAGAGCTCCCAGCAGTGTAAAAAAACACCCCCACGAGGAGAGTAGCTACCAGCACTAGTGCATTGTTGTGACGGGATCCCCCTGGGGTGCAGCCTGGGACTGTGGAACCACTGTTCCCCTTGAATTCTCTCTAGCCTGGGCTGTCTCTTACAATGCCGTGCTAGTGATCACCAGCAAGACCCTCCAGGTGCTCTGATCACTCAGCACAACAGCATGTGGAGTCCTACACCCATGTAGATTACATGAATGCTCCAGGAGCCACTCATGCATCTCATAGAGAAAGGCACCAGAGCCAAATCCCCCCAGCTCCCAGCACCATACCCCAGGAATATACCATCCTGCACTGCTCAAGGCCAACTAAAATGATTAGGGGTTTGGAACGGGTCCCATATGAGGAGAGATTAAAGAGGCTGGGACGTTTCAGCTTGGAAAAGAGGAGACTAAGGGGGGATATGATAGAGGTGTATAAAATCATGAATGGTGTGGTTAAAATGAAAAAGGAAAAGTTATTTACTTGTTCCCATAATACAAGAACTAGGGGTCATCAAATGAAATGAATGGTCAGCGGGTTTAAAACAAATAAAAGGAAGTTCTTCTTCACAGAGCACACAGTCAACCTATGGAAATCCTTGCCTGAGGCGGTTGTGAAGGCTAGGACTATCACAGGGTTTAAAAGAGAACTAGATAAATTCATGAAGGTTAAGTCCATTTATGACTGTTAGCCAGGATGGGTAAGGAATGGTGTCTCTATCCTCTGTTTGTCAGAGGGTGGATATGGATGGTAGGAGAGAGATCACTTGATGATTACCTGTTAGGTTCACTCCATCTGGGGCACCTGCCATTGGCCACTGCTGGTAGACAGGATACTGGGCTAGATGGACCTTTGGTCTGACCCAATATGGCCATTCTCATGTTCCTATGTTCTTGTGTCTTCTTCTCAGTCTCTTGGTTCCTTGCAGCATAGCTTGGGGCAGGAGAAAGTCCCAGTATGTGTTCACTCCACCTGTTTTATACCCCCACTCCATGTGCTTGGGCAGCACAAGTCCAGGCATGTCTGGGGGCATTTCTGAGCCACTCAGCAAGGTTGAGCAATTCCCCTGGTGTGGCCTCATTCAGGTGAGTCATTGCATTGTAGCTTCCTTACTGGACAATGGCTATTGATGGGTTGTTTGTCACCCCACCCGGGCGTTGGTTACTTTTCTTGCTGTTGCCTCTGGGAAGCTAATATCTGGCTGATTCCCCAACTAAGAGTATATTTTAGTGACAACCATACAATGCAATTCTCATAACTTTATATGCATTAATGATATACACATATGGTTAGAGAAATCAGCAAAGAATCCTGTGGCACCTTATAGACTAACAGACGTTTTGCAGCATGAGCTTTTGTGGGTGAATACCCACTTCTTCGGATGCAAGTCATTAGAGAAATGACTTTCAGCAGATCTTTCCTCTGATACCTTACATGGCATGCCTTATAAGTAAGATTAAGATTATATAAAAATGAAGAATATGGGGTTACAGTATGCTCCTCCCAAGGTATAGAATGTCACAATTATTGACACTGTTTTTTCACACCCCTGAGTGAGAAAGTTGCAGTGCTGTAAAGTGGCAGTGTAACCAAGGCCTCAGCCATTTGTTACAAGGGGGTTTGTGTCAGGCCCCATACGGGGCAAAGACAACAGTTATTTCTCCATGTCTGATATAGGCTATGTTCACGTTTTACAGAACAGTAATCCTCCTCCACCTTTCCCATACCACATCCACAGTATAGTCCCTCACTATGTGGGAGAAGGAGCCCCTGCTCTTTCAGCAAAGACCAGAAGGATGGGTTTAAATTAGGCCATTTGGCATCAAAGTGGGGATTTTGAAATGAAAATCCAGAGGTGGATAAGGAGCTGGTTAAAGGGGAGACTGCAGAGGGTCGTATTGAAGGGTGATCTGTCGGGTTGGAGGGGGGTTACCAGTGGAGTTCCTCAAGGTTCGGTTTTGGGTCCGATTTTATTTAATCTATTTATCGCTGACCTCGGAACCAAAAGTAGGAGTGGGCTGATAAAGTTTCGGGATGACACCAAGTTGGGAGATATTGCCAATTCGGAAAAGGATCGGGATATCCTCCAGGGAGATTTGGATGACCTTGTAAACTGGAGTATTAGTAACAGGATGAAATTCAATAATGAGAAGTGTAAGGTTATGCATTTAGGGATGATTAACAAGAATTTTAGTTATAAGCTGGGGACTCACCAGTTGGAAGTAACGGAGGAGGAGAAGGACCTAGGAGTCCTGGTTGATCGTAGGATCACTATGAGTAGGCAATGTGATGTGGCCGTTAAAAAAGCTAATGCGGTCTTGGGATGCATTAGGTGAGGTATTTCTAGTAGAGATAAGGAGGTGCTAGTCCCATTATATAAGGCGTTGGTGAGACCTCATTTGGAGTATTGTGTGCAGTTTTGGTCTCCCATGTTTAAGAAGGATGAATTCAAACTGGAACGGGTACAAAGAAGGGCCACTAGAATGATCCGAGGAATGGAAAGCCTGTCGTATGAAAGGAGACTTGAGGAGCTCGGTTTGTTTTCCTTAACCAAAAGAAGGATAAGAGGAGATATGATTGCTCTCTTTAAATACATCAGAGGGATAAATACCAGGGAAGGAGAGGAATTATTTCAGCTCAGTGCTAATGTGGACACGAGGACAAACGGATATAAATTGTCAGTCAGGAAATTTAGGCTTGAAATTAGACGAAGGTTTCTAACCATCAGAGGAGTGAAATTCTGGAACAGCCTACTGAGGGAAACAGTTGGGGCGAAGGACCTCCATGACTTTAAGACTAAGCTGGATAAGTTTATGGAGGGGATGGTATGATAGGATAACGGGTTTAGTCAATAGGTCAATAACGTGCCACACTGGTAATTAGTAGAAAGGATCAATGTTGGGATATTGTTAGCCTTTTCCAGAGGGTCTGGCTGGAGAGTCTTGCCCACATGCTCGGGGGTCAGCTGATCGCCATATTTGGGGTCGGGAAGGAATTTTCCTCAAGGGTAGATTGGCAGTGGCCCTGGAGGTTTTTCGCCTTCCTCCGAAGCATGGGCCAGGGGTCGCTTGCTGGTGGATTATCTGCTACTTGAAGTCTTTAAATCATGATTTGGAGAATTCAACAGCAGAGTCAAGGGAGAGAATTAGTTCAGGAGTGGGTGGATCGGCTTATGTGGCCTGCATCTTGCAGGAGGTCAGACTAGATTATCATAATGGTCCCTTCTGATCTTGAATTCTATGATTCTATGATTTTCATAAGAGCATAAAAAAGTTAGTGCCCAATTCTCTTTGACATTCAAAGGCAGTTGGATGCCTAACTCCCTTAGGGTCCTGCAAAAACCACAGCCAATGTTATCAAGGAATTAAAACTTTGTTCAGACGGCAGCTTAGGGGTCTTCTTGGCCTGCTCTTTGGAGTTTCAGCTCCAGAGATCAGATTGAAATGGGACCTTTATCCAAGATTTTTTTTTTCACTTGGGAGCATTTAATTTTCTTTTTCCTATAAAAATGAATTAATATTAGTTCTTTTTTCCCCTGTTATTCTAGCAGGTCTACTCATCTAATATATGATATGAACCCAGATTTCCATTGAGATCAGAAGTTCTGGCTGCATTAATTTCCCTGGAAATTAGACATTACTTTGTTTTTTTTCCCTTTGTCTTTTGGGGCAACAGTTCTCCTGTCTCCATTATTTCCCCTCTGGAATCAGTTGTTTTCCATGACTTCCCCTCTGAGGTTAGTAATAGGATTGTCCTTGTAGCATTGTTTTTCCTTTCCAAAAACAAATATTAACTTTCCTCTAGGCAATAATTTCAAATTCTCACCAGCAGAAATATCAGGGGAGATTACATCATCTCATCAGAAGGAGAAATTACCAACCAGGAGACAAATTAATTTCTGTGAAAGGGAATAATAACAAAAGACACCAAAAAGCACTCTAAGATCCAGGCATACAGATAAGAACCCAAAGCTCAGTTTCCTGAGATAATAATAGAAGAGAATGGAAAAGGTAGTGCAAAGATTACAATCTTACCTCAGAAAATCTGAAGGAAGGGTTAGGGTAAGAGTGCAGCTGGTAATAGATCATCAGTGTGAAAGATAAAACAGCACAGTAAAAATGATTTAATCTCATTTAGAAAAGAAAAAAAAAACCCTGCTCAGGCACCCCCCATATAAAACAGAATGGGATTGCTTGTTCAATCCCAGGGGATAGTAAATGAAGATACATGTTGTAACACTGCCCACCATATTCTTCCAAGTGATATTATTAAGATATGATTATAGCATAATTATTATGCCTTTTGTGCAAGAAGGGTCATGTAAACTGTCACTGGAAAAGTTATGATTTCCTGAATATGATTTTCCTTTTTGTATGCAGGTGACATTTTTGTATCTGAAGTTATGACTATTGACTATGTATCTATGTCAAATATAGTGCATAACTCCCACTAGACAAGATGCTAACAGTCTAGATAGTTGGCTGGGAAGGGTCTATTCAGGCTAATGACCCATGAGGGAAAACAATAAGCCTGAAGAGAAGCTTATCTCCCACCTGGTGAGTCTTCCTAAGAACACTCCAGAGAGCCTGTAATTAGTGGTTGCTATGACTCCACAAGGGCAGGTGACCAGGTCACATGATTCTGGACACCATCTTGGGATCTCTGTATTTTTCCACAAACTGCTCTGGGAACAAAGTTTTGAAACAAAGTGTTACCACCCTGTGCTAAAGCTATATAACACAGGGAGTGATATCCTTGGTTCTTCTTTGCTCCCCACACAAGAGGACAGCTGGAAATACCTGAGGAACAAAGACTGAATTGGGCGAAGTACTGGACCCAGGCTAAAGAAACCTGAGAAACCCAAGCAGCAAAGCAAATGCAGCTTGTGCCATGAGTATCGCCAGACTGCTGGTATTATCAGTCAGGGTGAGAAACTGCTCGTGCATAGTCAATCTAACCAGTGTTTTATGCTTAGTTTTAGTTTTTCTCTATTTGCTGGTAATCTGCTTTGGTCTGTTTGCTGTCCCTATAATCACTTACAGTCAATCTTTTGTAGTTTATAAACATGTCTGTAGTTTCACCTAAACCAGTGTGCCTTTAAGTGAAGTATCTGGGGGAAAATCTCAGCTGGGTTAGCACAACTGTGCATATTTCTCTCCACATAGAAATGAGAAGTGAACTGGGTAACAAATTTGTACTGGTCACTGTTTTGACCACGGCAGGGTGGTACAGCTCTGGGGTCTTAGGCTGGGGACCTGGTGGTTATCTTGACTGTAGCTTCTCTATTGTTGGTTCATGCAGTGGGTGGTCAGAGAGCTGCATGTAACTGCAGCTGGGTGTGTCCCTACCTGTGTGAATGCTGGAGGAAATGTAGGACCAAGAGTGAGTCTGAAGCTTGCCACAGCAGCACAGTGTGAGAGGGAGCCCAGACTGGTGGGTCAGAGTGCTCAGCAGAACTCCAGTTCCAAGTAGCATCCCAGGGGGAACCCATCACAAATGAGTTATACCAAAGCATGCCTAAGACAGAGCAATGAATGACTCTCAGATTTGAAATATAAGTATGGCCATTCTGAGTCAGACTAACGGTCCATCTAGCCCAGTATCCTGTCTCCTCATAGTGGCCAATGCCAAGTGCTTCAGAGAGAATGAACAGAACAGGTGATCATCAAGTGATCCTTTCCCTGTCACCCATTCTCTTTTTCCTGTATCATATTATTACTGGTTTGTAGAAATAATCTTGATTGCCATTGATTATTTGGTCTCTTGAATATTTTTTATAATGAACCAAACTGAGTGAAACAATTTATTATACAATTCATCAACACTACGTAACATTGCATTGGTGGTAATATAATTAGAGAGAGAGTGGTATCTGTTGGACTGGTTTGTGCACATCATGAGATCAATTCTTACCCAAGAGTCAACTCCCCATCCCCACCCAGCCCCCTACTGTGTAAGTTCTCATCCTGTTACTAGATTCAAAAGAGAGGCCAAACCATTCTTTATCTCACTATAGCTCCAATGCTCCAACATCTTGTATCTTACAATCATGAGCCAGATTCAAAGTCCTTTCTACTTAAGGGAAAGATTCTCAGTCATTGACTACAAGGGGTTTTGTTTCAGTCTCCAAACAGGGCAAAGGGAACAGTTATTTTCTCCACGTCTGATATGGGCTTTGATCCATGTCTCCACTGCCCACTGTCAAAATAAATAGCCGCAAACGACATTCCTGTTCACAATATAGCAATCCACCTCCACCTTTCCCATCCAACATATACAACATATTCCCTGACGCCAATATGCCTTTTAATTTCTTCCATCCATGTATGGAATTAATTTTGTTATGTGCACCAACAACGAGTTAACATGAGGATGTGCACCACCAGTGGAAACAAAAAGCCTAGCTATAATATATATATTTTTTATAAAGTTACCATATGGATAATTACTCCATTCAGGACAGGTTATGCGTTTTAGAACTCAGTGCTCAAAGAATTCAATTTAAGAATAATAGTGAAATAAAATTATGAAATGCATAGACCATTCAAAAAGTACAACAACTGCACTTTGAAAGGATAAAATTAAAAGAATATACATGCATTGCAGGAACTAACACCACATGCTGGGAGGTGAGTGTGAAAGAGACGTGTGTGAGGGTGTGTGTATATGTGTGAGTCAGAGATCATGTGTTTGTGTATGAGACACAGAGACTCTGTGTGTAAGTGTGACACAAAGTGTGTATGTGTGTGAGAGAGAGACAAATGGTGTGTATGTGTGAGAGACAGAATGTGCGTGCTGGCTGCTGGGGAAGTCTATGAGAGACCGTGCACTGTCTCTTTAAGGCACTCCCACAAATCAGCTCACACTGCAGCAGCTGAGATCTCTTTCTCCTGAGCCATGCCCCCATCCCCTGCTCTGCCGAGATGGGGTACATGAGCAGAGAAGAGGCGGGGAAGGGGAACAACCCTACCCCACTCCCGGCTTTGCACAACAAGCGAGAGTTTCCCAGGAGCTACTAACAGGGGCTCCAAGGCAGAGGGCAGGAACAACATGGCAGCAGAGCAGTGGAGGTGGGGGCACCTGAACACATGCCACCCTACGCTGCTCTGCATTGTTCATGTGGCAGCTTTGGGGACTACTTTCCCCGCGTTTCAAGTTCCAGGTCCAGAGATCACACTGTCCTGGGAGCTTTATCCAAGAATTTTTTAAATTGGCAGCATTTAATGTTTTTCTTCCTATAAAATAGAATTGATCTTTGTTCCTTTTTTCTAGTATTCTAACAGATCTATTCCTCTCATATACCCGATGAACAGGGATTTCCACTGAGATCTGTCTGCATTAATTTCCTTTGAAATGAGACATTCCCTTTTTTCTGTTCCTTTATCTTTGGGGTCAACGGTTCTCCTGTCTTCATTATTATCCCTTTGAATTTTTTAAATTGGCAGCATTTAATGTTTTTCTTCCTATAAAATAGAATTGATCTTTGTTCCTTTTTTCTAGTATTCTAACAGATCTATTCCTCTCATATACCCGATGAACAGGGATTTCCACTGAGATCTGTCTGCATTAATTTCCTTTGAAATGAGACATTCCCTTTTTTCTGTTCCTTTATCTTTGGGGTCAACGGTTCTCCTGTCTTCATTATTATCCCTTTGGCATCAGTTGTTTTCCATGACTTCCCCTTTGAAATTAGTAATAGGAATGTCTTTGTACCATTTTTTTCCTTTCTAAAAACTAATATTAACTAACTTTCTCTAGGCAATAATTTCAGATTCCCACCAGCAGAAATATCAGGGGAGATTACATCATCTCATCTGAAGGAGAAATTACCAACCAAGAGACACATTAATTTCTGTGAAAGGGAATAATAAAAATAAATAAATAAACCAAGTATCACTCTAAGATGTGGGCAGCCAGACAGGGCCGACCAGGGGCAGGGGCAAGTGGGGCAATTTGCCCCAGGCCCCGGGCCCCGCAGAGGCCCCACGAGCCCTGGCCCACCACCAGTTCGGGTCTTTGGTGGCATTTTGGCGGTGGGGGGCCCTTCAGTGCTGCTGAAGACGCGGACCGATTGAAGGGCCCCCAGCTGCCGAAATGCCACCGAAGACCTGGATCGCTGCCAGGTGAGTACAAGTGCCGCAGCGCCCACACTTTGCCGCAGGGCCCCTGAATCCTCTGGGCAGCCCTGCAGCCAGATAGGAACCCAAGGCTCAGTTTACTGAGATAATTGAAGAGCGTCAATAGTAGAAGAGAATGGAAAAGATACTACAAAGACTATAATGTTATGTCAGAAAATCTGAAGGAAGGGTTAGTTTAAGGGTGCAGCTGACAATAGATCCTCATTGTGAAAGTTAAAGCAGCACAGGAAAAATGAAATAATCTCATTTAGAAAAGAAAAATACCTGCTCAGGCACCCCCCATATAAAACAGAAAAGGGTTGCTTGTTCAATCCAGGGGGAAAGGAAATAAAGGTAGATGAATTATAGCAAAACAAGCCCCCAAAAGAGCAATGAATGGCTGTCAGATTTGGAACATAAAAACAGCCATGCTGGGTCAGACCAAAGGTCCATCTACCCCAGTATCCTGTCTTCCATCAGTGGCCAATGCCAAGTGCTTCACTGGGAATGAACAGAAAAGCTGATCATCAAGTGCCCCAATCCCTCTCACCTATTTCCAGGTTTTGGTAAACAGAGACTAGGGACACCATCCCTATCCATCCTGTCTAACAGCCATTGATGGACCTATCCTCTGGGATTTTTTCTAGTTTATTGACTCCTTGTGTATTTTGTTTTTCACCACATGAGTTTTATTGTTTGTTAAAATTTTGAAACAAAAATATACTCTCACTTCTCTGTGCATGTGTCTTTCTGCAATTCCATTTTTGTGTTACATACACTCCTGTTGCACCAGTGTCAATGTACCATTGCCACTCCTGTTGTAGACATAGTTTATATGGGTGCATCATAAATCACTAGATGAAGAGCTCAGAAGCTAGGATATATCACAAATTGATATATGAAGATATACAAAGAAGGCCACATCTGGAGTAGTGCATCCAGTTTTGGGTCCCCCACTACAGAAAGGGTGTGTACAAATTGGAGAGAGTCCAGTGGAAGGCAAGAAAAATTATTAGGAGGCTGGGACACATAATTTACAAGGAGAAGATGAGGGAACTGGGCATGTTTATCTGCAGAAGAGAAGAGTGAGGGGGCTTTGATAGCAGCCTTCAACTACCTGAAGGGAGGTTCCAAAGAGGATGGAGCTCAGCTTCTTCTCAGTGGTGGCAGATGACAGAACAAGGAGCAATGGTCTCAAGTTGCAGTGGGGGAGGTCTAGGTTGGATATTGGGAAACACTATTTCACTGGCAGGGTGATGAAGCACTGGAATGGGTTACCTAGGGAGGTGTTGGAATCTCCATCCTTAGAGCTTTTTAAGGCCCGGATTGAGAACACCCTGGCTCGGATGATTTAGTTGGGGTTGGTCCTGCTTTCAGCATGGGGTTGGACTAGATGATCTCCTGAGGTCTCTTCCAACCGTAATCTTCTACGATTCTATGAGTCTAAGTTTGTAGGATAAAAAACAGAAAGAGATTTCACAGTGATTGAGTCTGATACATTTGCTTTAATAGCAAGGATCTGCTAATTCTCTTTAAACTTATCTATATTTTATTGCTCATAAAATTTTGAGAAATAAACTCTCTCTCTCCCTCTCTCTCCATATATTCACCTCATTCTCTCTATATATCTCCGTGACTCTCCTTTTTTTCATTTTTCTGCAGGCACATCATTCTCCCTTCTGGATAAAAATGACGCTCTACTTTCATTCCTGATGCCTTTTCATTTTTATTTCCTTTACATTTCTTTATACGGGATTGGATTCTGATCTCAGTTGCACTTGTGTAAATCCATATGATGCTGATGTAATTCACCCTGGTGTAAATGAGAGCAGGAAACACCCATGATGTGTGCTTAGGTTTATTTGTTTTTGTTTTGGTGACGTGGGATGTACCTGTGGTTGAACTCTAAACATCTTTCATTTCCAATATATTAATTTTTTATTGTGTCTTGTAGATTTGTTGATGTGACACTGATGTGATAAAGATACTTCAAAATTGGAGCTTAAAAGTCTTTATTTAGAGTTCAAGAGAGCTTACGGGACTTAGACGGGACATTTCTGTACTTCAATAGGGTTCCATGCTCTTGGTTCACCTATATTGGAAGCTCAACCTCTTATGAGTCTTCCTCTGTTTATTGACAACTTCATTTTTCCAGTAGAAAGATGCAGTGCTATGAGGTTACCAACTCCAGTTTCCCAGCAGTGAAACCGACAGGACAACCTGACTGTGTGTACTCCATTAATATTTAATGGTTTTGTGTTTCTAGATACATATTATGGAGAAAGCAGAAGGAAAAAATGAAACCCTGGTCATGGAATTCATCCTCTTAGGATTTGGGAATGCCCCTGAACTGCAGCCCGTTCTCTTCCTGCTGTTTCTACTGATCTACACTGTGACCATGGTCGGAAACATCCTCATCATTATGCTAGTTGTGGTTGATCAGCACCTTCACACCCCCATGTACTTCTTCCTGGGGAACTTGTCCTGCTTGGAAATCTCATACACATCCACCATCGTGCCCAGGATGCTGGCCAGTCTCCTGACTGGAGATGGAACCATTTCTGTTAAGGGCTGCCTTGTGCAAAACTATTTTTTTGGTACGATAGCAACAACAGAAAATCTGCTGCTTGCTGCAATGTCTTACGATCGATATTTAGCAATATGCAATCCACTCCGATATGCTGCTCTGATGAATGGCAGGGTTTGTTTCCAGCTAGTGGCAGGGTCCTGGGTATATAGTTTTCTGGTTGTTGGCACTCTAAGTTCTTTCCTGTTTCCATTAACATTCTGTGGTTCCAAAGAAATTGACCATTTCTTTTGTGATTTTTCATCCATGAGAAAGCTGTTTTGTGATGACACCCAGACTCATCAACTGGTCTCATTGACTGTCGCTACCATTGGGACACTTGTGCCTTTGCTACTGACACTGACATCCTACATTTATATCATCACTGCCATTCTGAGAATCCCTTCCACCACAGGGAGGCAAAAGGCCTTTTCCACCTGCTCCTCTCACCTCATTGTGGTGACAATTTTTTACATGAGCCTGATTACTGTCTATGTGTTTCCAACAAGTAACACTCCCAAGGTCCTACACAAAATATTCTCTCTTTTCTACACAGTCCTGACTCCCATGATCAACCCTGTTATCTACAGCCTGAGAAACAAGGAGGTCAAAGAGTCCCTGAGAAAAACTATTCTGAAATGGGTTGCTTTCAGAAACAGGCATAGAATCTTAAAGGGAAAAAATTAGCCTGTATAAAATAAAAATGCACTGATGTAGTTTCTTAGACATGGCCCATTTCATTCCTTGCAAACAGGGTTACCCCTTTCTTTCTTTCTTTGTTACTCTGCTACTTTTTGAGCATTCATCTTCCATACAATTCATGCACATTTCTTTATACAATCTTGATACTGTAAGAGACATTCTTTTTGAAAAGATACATGTTTCAGTAGAGCACTCTGCTTCAGTCATCCCTACATGAACACTAGTGCCCAAATTCTGCAAGGAGCTTAATATCTTTTGAGTGTTTCGGGGTCTCTTTCACACCGACTGATGCCAATGACATTCATTCTCCAGTGATTAGGATTGTCTGTTGTCAATTATGCCTCTGAAAAATAGGTCAACAATATTGCCGCTGCAGTGAGTGAAGAAATTTGTTTGTGCAGTATTCTCTGCAGATCTGTAGCTGGGTAACCAAAACAGGAAAGTCTGTGGAGGGTTGAGAGTCTCAGTGTCCTGCCATGTGAAATTTCCTGCCTATTCATCCATCTTTGTTGGGTGAAGGCCACATTAACATATCTATTTCTATATCGATTCTGATATCAATATAGATATTGATACCTATAAAATGCTAACAGAATATGTCTGGCCAAAATTTTCAAAGCTCATAAGACCTGATTTCCCTCCCTCACCCAAATAAAGTGAATGAATTCAAACAAACAGGAAATGAGCACCGAAAAGCACTAGGCAACTTTGGCAATCTCAACCCAAATGCTATCACACGGGCCTCCCTCACCTCACACAGTAACACACTATACACATACAAATATTTACTGCCAAGGTTTGACTAAAAAGTAAATTAAAGAATAAATTCTCACTGAATCTTCCTGGTATTTTTATTCTTCCTCCAAATTTTTGGGCCCTGTTTTTGGCCAAAAAATATCATCGTTCCCCTGTTTTCCTTTTAACTGTTTAGGTGCCCATTGGTCCCCTGACCACTCACTTGCAGTTCTCTGATGTAGGGCCTTATAGTGTGCATAAACGGCGATATATGGAGTTTGTGGCCTCATGTATTAGGCTCTGTTTGGATGAATAGTGGATTTGTTCAGCCCAAAGTGATTCATGAATTTTACTCAAATCAATCAAAATCTTTCAGGACTTAGATGCTGGCTGCAACTTGTCCCCTTTATAACATTTAACCTGGTGGTTAGAGCACTGCTGTGCGGGAGGGTGGGTGCGAGGGGTATGTGGAAGACCCACATTCAGTCTTCTCCCACACTGGAAACAAGTGCACGGGGCTATGCAACACTCTCCTCACAAGCTTTCTCTCTCTCTCTCTCTCTCTCTCCTCTTAAAGTGGTTCCATTTGGTAAAAATAATGAAATAGTTATTGAAAGAGGGTATTCTACTTCCATCTCCCACCACCAAGCGGTCTACACAGTCATCCTAGGACTTGTTTTCTGGCCTAATAACTATTCATTCTAATCATGAATGAATAACACGGCTACCCTTCTGATACTTGACACCATGCGGAATGTGTCAAGTATCCAGTCCTCGCCCACAGACAACCTGCCAACCTGAAGCATATTCTCACCAGTAACTGCACACCGCACCATAGTAACTCTAGCTCAGGAACCAATCCATGCAACAAACAACGATGCCAACTCTGCCCACATATCTACACCAGCAACACCATCACAGATCAGCCACACCATCACCGGTTCATTCACCTGCACATCCACCAATGTAATATATGCCATCATATGCCAGCAATGCCCTTCTGCTATGTACATCGGCCAAACTGGACAGTCTCTAAGGAAAAGGATAAATGGACACAAATCAGATATTAGGAATGGCAATATACAAAAACCTGTAGGAGAACACTTCAACCTCCCTGGCCACACAATAGCAGATCTTAAGGTGGCCATCCTCCAGCAAAAAAACTTTAGGACCAGACTTCTAAGAGAAACTGCTGAGCTTCAGTTCATTTGCAAATTTGACACCATCAGTTTAGGATTAAACAAAGACTGTGAATGGCCAACTACAGAACCAGTTTCTCCTCCCTTGGTTTTCACACCTCAACAGGGCCTCATCCTCCCTGATTGATCTAACCTCATTATCTCTAGCTTGCTTCTTACCTGCCCCTGGAAATTTCCACTCTTGCATCCGACAAAGTGGGCATTCACCCACGAAAGTTCATGCTGCAAAACGTCTGTTAGTCTATAAGGTGCCACAGGATTCTTTGCTGCTCATGCTGAATGTGTTTTCCAGCAAGGGATGGGTGTCTTATGGTTAAGGCAATTCTGAGAATCACGACTTTTCATATCTCTTCCTAGATCAGACACCTACTCCCAGTAGGCCAGAAACTTTGTAACAAAATAATTCATCCTTATTTAGAATGTGGTGTATTGAAAACTGGGTTAAAAATACAAGCTACTACTCTGAGTGTAAAGGGTTTTTCTGGTCCCGCTTGCAGACTGGGGAGCTCTGTATGGAAACATATCACATAATCATAGAATCGTAGGAAGATTAGGGTTGGGAGAGACCTCAGAAGGTCATCTAGTCCAACCCCCTCCTCAAAGGGGGACCAATCTCCAAATAAATGATACCAGCCTGTCGGATTGTTTTGCATAAGAGTGTGGGAAACTGACATGCAAGTCTCAAGGATGAGGCTCGTTCTTATCTGCTGGGAGGCAATAACAGAATAATAAATTAAAGGGTTGGACAGGATGTTAAATAGCCAATGAAGTTACAGCTGTGCTTGTTTGTACCTTATTAACCAATTAGCAATTGCTTGATTGCTTGCTTTAAGTGTATAAAGATGTATGCTGGAGGGAAATAAAAGGACTCTGCTTTAAATCATATTGATGGTCAAGCTCTGTCCACGCACGCCTGCGCTGCAACAAATGGTGACCCCGACGTGATTCGTATCGAATGAAAGTGTCGGTGGCCTGACCCAGGCGGAGAAGCCCAGAGGCGAACGGCCAGGAGCCTGAGCCCAGAGGCGGGGAGTGCTTATCCGACGTGACTCGTATCGAGTGATGATAGTGTCGGGAGCTTGAGCCCAGAGGCGAACGGCCAGGAGCCTGAGCCCAGAGGCGGGCGGCTGGGAGCCGCAGGGGAGAGTGCCGGAGAAGCCCCCGGGCGTCCAACAGAGACGCGGTGAGCGGCTGGGAGCCGCAGGGGAGAGTGCCGGAGAAGCCCCCGGGCGTCCAACAGAGACGCGGTGAGCGGCTGGGAGCCGCAGGGGAGAGTGCCGGAGAAGCCCTCGGGCGTCCAACAGAGACGCGCGCCTTAGCTCAGGGGCGAGCGTCCGAAAAGAGAGGCGCACCCAAGCTCAGATATGAGTACCGCTGTATCAGCTGAAGAAAAGATAACATAGAAGTTTTATTTGCACATTATGAACCGACAAAGGGAAAAGATTTTCCCTGCTGCACTGATTCACTTATTAAGAAGAGAGGGGGAGTTGTGGAGGCTCCTCCTGACCGGCCTTCAGGCACAGGACGAGGAGGTGCTCCGCTGGAAGCGAGCCCTGGACGGGAAGACGTTGGAGTGCACGGCGCAGGTAGAGGCTTGTGCCGTGGCCCCGGAGGTCGTTCGGACCTACAGAAGCCCGGAGAAGGCATCCTACGCTGGCTGGTTTGAGCCTGGGACAGTGCTGGGAAAACCATTATGCTTCTCCGGTATGAGCAGCAATAGCTGACACAGGATTTACAGATTAAAAGAAGCCAAGCAGGGAAGGAAAAGGAACAGCATGAGTTAACAAGGCAAGAAAGCTCATTCCTTTTTTTTTGGCCCAGCCAAGGACATTGCTTGCAATTAAGACTTGGCGAACGGCCAAGAGAAAGGGGGGGGCTTGACTGTGCCCAGGCCGCTGGAATAGCTGTAAAATTCGGCCTGGCACTACCGGAATGTGTTAGATTTCTTTTTTTATGGGTAAAGAAACGCTACAAAAAAGATTGACTGCTTGGACCCATGATTTTTACTGCAGAAAGACCCCTCCACATCAGAAGAATTTTTCTACTGATGATTGGCCTATGTAATTTTTTAGTCCTATTGTGTTTTTGGACAGCATGAAAAAGGGACAAGGTGTCCCTTGGCAGCCCCCACTGTGTTATTTGGAATTTTTTTTTGTTGTTTTTTGAAAGAAGCAAAATTACTACGGGATGATGTCCTGGTAAATTTCCCCCGTAGAAGCTGAACCATGCCGGTGGTGGAAAACAAGAAAAAACACTTATGTTGTTGATATTGCCAAAGTCCAGAAATTCCTGATTAAAAAGATATTGAGAACTGACCCTGGTGAAGAAACAAAGAATTACACACTGGCAGGACGAAATTTGTGGGACTTATGTTTGGAACTGTGGTATTAATTGAATTTTGGGGTTTATTCTACAGGCTGTGCCCTGTGTTTTGGATAAATCCTTCAGTATGTATAGCCCACCCTAATTGAATTGTAAATGATATGTCCTTTTTTATTGAGGCTGAGAAAGCATTGCCGTGGGAGCTAGTATGTTTGAAGTTTTGAATGGCCAGCTGATGGCCATTCGGAGTGATTTTGAGCACCAGGATAGCCCACTGCCCTTACAGATATATTAGGAGTACCATTTGATTTGGAGTTGTAGAGATATATTTGGACACTGTTTGGTTGGAAGTGTGAGTATTTGCAGTGCCCCTCCCCAGCATGTAAACCAGTTGAGTTGGGGGGGTGAGGGCTTTTATATATCGAACCCTGCCGGGTTCATGGGGAGGATGAATGTGAAATTATTTACCCCAGCTTTTTAGAGTTTAATTGTTTGTTGTTTTTCAAGTTTGAGAAAACTCAGCCAAAAGGTTTGTTGAGTATTCTCAAGGGGGGAATTGTGGATTGTTTAGGCATAAATTTAGGTAATTTGGGAGAATGGCTTTGAATTTATGTGACCCTAAGAATTTTTATGTAAAGTGCCTTTGTTAGTCTATTTAGACTTTTTGTTAATTTTGTGTTATGTGCTGACTATTGGCCGTTGTAGATTGCTTGATATTAGATGTGGTCTATATTATAATAGACAGCGTATTTGGAAAGGAAAACAGGATCGGGCCCAAGCGGACAGGCAACAGATAAGGCTTGGAAAGCTGGCTGAAAAACTCTTGAGGGCGTAGCGAGACTAAAAGTTTAACTCTATGGTTGCCAGAGGGAATAAAGGTTGAATTTTGTAAAAATGCTTAGAGAAAAGTTTTTGGTGTTTTGAAATGTTTGTAAATAAATTTAGGCAAGAAATTAGTTTGCAATTGTTTGGCCATGAATATTTTGTTGCATTAGTTGAAGATTGTATATTGTGCTATGTAATTGTAATTGTATTAGGCTAAGGGCATATAAGTGGTGTTGTTTTTTTTTTTTTAGTGTTTAAAATTAGAAGCTAATAGTAAGAAATTTTAAGCTGTGATTAGCTTTGAATTTTAGGAGTAAGCTAGGAAGCAATTGTATTAATGTAAATGATTTACCTGATGAAGTAATTTTTTTGTTTTGCCTGCTAGCTATATAGGGTTTTGGTATATTTTAAGTAATGATTAATTGCCCAGTAGGGGTAGTTTTGTTTTTGTTTTTTAGATATTAAAGAAAATTGGTGTTAGTTGTATAGCATTTAATGTACCATGTAATTATTTATGAATTGCATGGTTATGGATAAGCCTTATAGATTGAGGAAGTATTATTTGGCTTTTAGTTTTGTTTTGTTTAATTGGTTATTGTTACTTTTTTATGTGTTTTTGGAATAGAGGGGAGAATTTCCCTATGCTGCCTTGGTGGAAAATTACAGCTGCGTGATTACGAGAACAGAGGGATGAGATAATGTTGTTATGAGAAAGTAGGGAACTGCCAGAGCGAGGCAAATGCCAGGTGGCCTAACTGGGATCAGATAAGTTGCATGGGAAATGGGAATTTAGTAAGCAAGGTGGATTCCGGCGAAGTGGGTCCGGCCTTGGCTGATTTTGGCGCAGAGTGCCATAAATACAATGGCCTTCTGCTTGCTGCCCCATGTTGCTGCAGTGGAAGCCCTTATTGGAAACCTGCTTTGTGGGTGTTTGCACATTGGCAGAACCCTCCTGGCCCCTTGGGCCACTTGCGTTACCTGGAGGAGGGATGTATAGGTAAAAGTAGGGCACTGCGGAAGATATTGTTACGGTTTAGTTAGGCAGCTGGTGTTTAGATTTGCTTTTAGTTTTGCTGTGTAATAGATTGTAGTAATGTGATGCTATAAGTTGAAAATGTTTTGCTGTGCCTTCCTTTTTTTTATTATGAGAAAAGGGGGGAAGTGTCGGATTGTTTTGCATAAGAGTGTGGGAAACGGACATGCAAGTCTCAAGGATGAGGCTCGTTCTTATCTGCTGGGAGGCAATAACAGAATAATAAATTAAAGGGTTGGCCAGGATGTTAAATAGCCAATGAAGTTACAGCTGTGCTTGTTTGTACCTTATTAACCAATTAGCAATTGCTTGATTGCTTGCTTTAAGTGTATAAAGATGTATGCTGGAGAGAAATAAAAGGACTCTGCTTTAAATCATATTGATGGTCGAGCTCTGTCCACGCACGCCTGCGCTGCAACACCAGCCAGGGCGTTCTCAAGCCAGGCCTAAAAACTGATAGGGATGGAGATTCCACCAACTCCCTAAGTAACCCATTCCAGCGCCTCACCACCCTCCTAGTGAAATAGTGTTTCCCAATATGCAACCTAGACCTCCTGTACTGCAACTTGAGACCATTGCTCCTTGTTCTGTCATCTGCCACCACTGAGAACAACCTAGCTCCATCGTCTTTGGATCCATCCTCCATGCCCCTTTAGTAGTTGAAGGCGGCTATCAAGTCCCCCCCACACACTGTTCTCTTCTGCAGACTGAACAAGCCCAGTTCCCTCAGCATCTTCTCCTAAGTTATGTGTCTCAGCCCCCTGATCATTTTCGTTGCCCCCTGCTGGTCTCTTTCCAACTTGTCCACATACTTTCTGTAGTGGGGGGCCCAAAACTGGACGCAGTACTCCAGATGTGGTCACACCAATGCTGAATAGAGGGGAATAATCACTTCCCTCAATCTGCTGTCAATGTTCCTTCTAATGAAGCCCAATATGCCATTAGCCTTCTTGGCAACAAGGGCACACTGTTGACTCATATCCAGCTTCTCATCCACTGTAACCCCTAGGTCCTTTTCTGCAGAACTGCTACCTAGCCATTCAGTCCCTAGTCTGTAACAGTGAATGGGATTGTTCTGTCCTAAGCAGGGCCAGCTCCAGGCACCAGCTAAAGAAGCAAGGGGCTTGGGGCGGTCAATACCAGGGGGCGGCATTCTGGCCGCTAGTGGGGTGGCAGATCTGGGTCTTTGGTGGCAATTCAGTGGCGGGTCCCTCACTCCCTCTCAGAGCGAAGGACCAGCTCCCTAATTTCTGCTGAAGTGTGGAGCGGCACGATCGCACTGCTACAGCCTTTTTTTTTTTTTTTTAATGCCACTTGGGGCAGCAGAAAACCTGAATCCGGCCCTGGTCCTAAGTGCAGAACTCTGCACTTGTCCTTGTTGAATCTCATCAGGTTTCTTTTGGCCCACTCCTCTAATTTGTTTATCACACCCACACTTCCTTCATGTCCCAGGTATCCTCATGGAGTTGATCACATCACTGTGCTGAGCTGTGCAATAGAAATGAAGTCTGGATTCTAAGAGGTGAAGGGAAATCACTGATTGTTCTACAGGGCTGGGGCCCAAATAACTCTCACCTGGCATAAGCTGAGGTAGGGCACAAAGCCTTCAGTGGAGCTATGGAAACTTATTAAAGCACAAAGCAACAGTCCCTCTGCTTTTCAGAAATCTCTTTCTTTCTTTCTTCTTTACAGAGGACTTCAAAAGCAGATTCCCCACAGGTTACAGTGAATATACAGCAAGGATACTGCACCTTGCTATCTAAACCTTCTCTCAAACACTGATGTGTTTCTTGAGATTAACACCAGGATAGCCCCATCCATTCTTCACACTTAATCCTCTGTGCTTTTTCACTTGTTTCTGTAAAACGATAGTGTTCTTCCCAATTCCTTCAAAATTTTGCTTTTATACATAATGGCTGCGCACTGGAACGACATTTCCCTGGCTATTGCAATTGATCTGCAAAGGGATTTATTTGTCAGAGCTGTTTGAAGATATTTAGCCCATTTGCTTTACTGAAAGTTCTCTCTTTCTTTCTTTCTTTCTTTCTTTCTTATATTTGCCTCTAGCTTGTACCCAGTGTGTCCTCTGGTGGCTAGTGAGAGGTAATAGATCGCAATTATTCCTTTTAGGTCAAGGAAAGGAGAGCTGAACTAGGTGGCCCATGCTAGGAGATTCCCTATGCAGCTACAATTCACATAAAGTAGAATAAAAAATAGAAAAAATAATACATTTATAGAAAGTGCAAATAAATTTAAAATAGTAATAAATAAATATTAACAGACTTAAAAATAAAATAATAAAAACGGAAAAAAGTAAAGTAATAAAAATTGTAAAAGTACAATAAAAACAATAAAAAGGGAAAGTAAAATGAAATAAAACTTAAAATATATAAACAACAATAAAATAAAACAAATATAATACAAAGTAAAAAAATATAAATATTAAGAAAAAACACACAAAAAAGAGAAAAAAGAAAAAAAAACAGTAACATTTTAAAACGGAGGGTGAGAGGCCATGGGACTTGTGCTCCTCTATCACAGTTTAGGAGCTTTGGTGTGTGCACCATCCTGAGAATCTCGTCCGCCACAGAGAATCAAAAGGTCTTTGCTACCTGCTCCTCTCACCTCATGGTTGTTACAACTATCTAAGGGACCCTAATGCACAAGCCACATGGGCAGTGGTTCTCAAAGTTTTGTACTGGTGACCCCTTTCACATACCAAGCCTCTGAGTGTAACCCCCCATTCTAAATTAAAAACACTTTTTTATATATTTAACACCATTATAAATGCTAGAAGCAAAGGGGGACTTGGGGTGGAGGCTGAAAGCTCCCGATCCCCCCGTAATAAACTCATGACCCCCTGAGGGGTCCCAACCCCCAGTTTGAGAACCCCTGCATAAGGGGGATGCATGCTGGTGAGCCACGCATCCACAATCCTCCTTGAACAATGGCCCTGCCACCTCGCAAACCCACTTCTCAACTCTGAGCTCCAGAGGCGTAGAGGTCTCTAACAATGAATCACCTGGTGGGTGTAAAGGCTATGTCTGCACTATAGATGCCTGTCTATACTTAGAAGTTAGATGGACCTAGATATGTCCTTCCGGGCTGTGAAAAATTTCATGCCCTGAGTGCAGTAATTAAATCAACCTAACCCCTGGTGTAGATGAAGCTAGTTCAGCAGAAGAATTATTCCACTAAACTAGCGACTGCCTCTCAGGGAGGTGGATTAACTACTTGGAAAACACCCTTCTGCCAATGAAGGAAGTGTCTACACTATGGTGCTACAGCTAACCAATAGCTATACTGGCAGAGCCCCCTCATCTACATACAGCATATGCTGAGAGAAGGAGTTTTTCTGCTGGTGTAGGAAAAGCAACTCCTGAACGATGTTAGCTGCGCAAACAGAAGCCCTCTTCTGTCTACAGAGCTGTGTCTACCCCAAAGGTTTTGTTGGCTTAGCTGTATTGCTTGGGGGTTGTGGTTAAGGGTAGACCAAGGCTCTGATCACATGATTGGTATTAATTTGGAAGGGACCCGGTGCCCCCTTTACTATAATTGGGTCTTCCCCTCCCAGGGGAACCCCCACCCTACTATCCCCACTTTGCCTCAGTAGTGGCCACTGACAGTCATGGTCTAGCCCCACACCCTGGGGCAGACTGCAGTATCAGCCCACTCATCACAGGCAAAGGGGTTTGGACCTGCTGCTTTTCCTACCCCTGGGCTGCCCTCTGCAACTCCCAGTACCTTTGGCCCTTTGCTAGGCCGCAGCCTGGGGCTTTCCAGGCTGGAGCTTCCCTAGCTCCTCAGCCTGTCCCCCAGCCCTGCTTCACTCAGGTATCTAGTCTCAAGCCCTAAGCAGCCAGGCCCATCCCTCTCTGCAGGCAGAGAGAGACTGTCTGTGCTCTGGCTTCCCTGCCTCTTATAAGCCCCAGGGCTTCAGTTTGGGGCGTGGCCCCAGGTGCAGCCACTTCTTTAATCAGCCCAGCTTCCAGAGCCACTGCTCTCAAGCCCTGGCAGGCAGCATTTCAAGCCCCTCCAGGCAGGAGCAGGGTCCACCCTGCTACACTCCCCATGAGTCAACTTCCCATCACGCTATCATGGCAGTGCTTTAACATAACTATGTAGTCGTGGCACCAAAGCTGGGAGAGAGCTCTCCCAGCAGTGTAAAAAAACACCCCCACAAGGGGAGTAGCTACCAGCACTGGTGCATTGTTGTTCCCATAAATACTCTCTAGCCTGGGCTGTCTCTCACAATGCCGTGCTAGTGATCAGCAGCAAACCCCTCCAGGTGCTGTGATCACTCAGCACAACAGCATGTGGAGTCCTACCCCCAGGTAGATTACATGAATGCTCCCGGAGCCACTCATGCATCTCATAGAGAAAGGCACCAGAGCCAAATCCCCCCAGGTCCCAGCACCATACCCCAGGAATATACCATCTTGCACTGCTCAAGGCCTACTAAAATGATTAAGGGTTTGGAACGGGTCCCATATGAGGAGAGATTAAAGAGGTTGGGACTTTTCAGCTTGGAAAAGAGGAGACTAAGGAGGGATATGATAGAGGTGTATAAAATCATGAGTGGTGTGGAGAAAGTGAATAAGGAAAAGTTATTTACTTGTTCTCATAATACAAGAACTAGGGGCCATCAAATGAAATGAATGGGCAGCGGGTTTAAAACAAATAAAAGGAAGTTCTTCTTCACACAGCACACAGTCAACCTGGGGAACTCCTTGCCTGAGGCGGTTGTGAAGGTTTGGACTATCACAGGGTTTAAAAGAGAACTGGATAAATTCATGAAGTTTAAGTCTATTAATGGCTGTTAGCCAGGATGGGTAAGGAATGGTGTCCCTAGCCTCTGTTTGTCAGAGGGTCCATATGGATGGTAGGAGAGAGATCACTTGATGATTACCTGTTAGGGGGGCACCTGCCATTGGCCATTGTTGGTAGACAGGATACTGGGCTAGATGGACCTTTGGTCTGACCCAATATGGCCATTCTCATGTTCCTGTGTTCTTGTGTCTTCTTCTGAGTGACTTGGTTCCTTGCAGCATAGCTGGGGGCAGGAGAAAAGCCCAGTATGTGTTCACTCCACCTGTTTTATAACCCCACTCCGTGTGCTTGGGCAGCACAAGTCCAGGCATATCTGGGGGCATTTGTGAGCCACTCAGCAAGGTTGACAATTCCCCTGGTGTGGCCTCATTCAGGTGAGTCATTGCATTGTAGCTCCCATACTGGACAATGGCTATTGATGGGTTGTTTGACACCCCACCCGGGCGTTGGTTACTTTTCTTGCTGTTCCCTCTGGGAAGCTAATATCTGGCTGATTCCCCAACTAACAGTATATTTTAATGACAACCATACAATGCAATTCTCATTACTTCATATGCATTAATGATATACACATATGGTCAGAGAAATGACTTTCAGCAGATCTTTCCCCTGATACCTTACAAGGCATGCCTTATAAGTAAGATTAAGATTATATAAAAATGAAGAATATGGGGTTACAGTATGCTCCTCCCAAGGTATAGAATGTCACAATTATTGACACTGTTTTTTCACACCCCTGAGTGAGAAAGGTGCAGTGCTGTAAAGTGGCAGCGTAACCAAGGCCTCAGTCATTTATTACAAGGGGGTTTGTGTCAGGCCCCGTACGGGGAAAAGGCAACAGTTATTTTCTCCGTGTCTCATATGGGCTACGTTCATGTTTTACAGTACAGTAATCCACCTCCACCTTTCCCATCCTACATCCACAGTATAGTCCCTCACACTTTGGGAGAAGCAGCCCCCTGCTATTTCAGCAAAGACCAGAAAGATGGGTGTAAATTAGGCCATTTGGCATCAAAGTGGGGATTTCCAAAAGAGCATAGAAAAGTTAGGTGCCCAACTACTTTTGACATTCAAAGGCAATTGGGTGCCTAACTCCCTTAGGGTCCTGCAAAAACCACAGCCAATGTTATCAAGGAATTAAAACTTTGTTCAGACGGCAGCTTAGGGGTATTCTTGGCCTGCTCTTTGGAGTTCCAGCTCCAGAGATCAGACTGACCTGGGAGCTTTATCCAGGTTTTTTTTTTCACTTGGGAGCATTTAATTTTCTTCTTCCTATAAAAATGAATTGATATTGGTTCCTTTTTTCCCTATTAGTCTAACAGATCTACTCATTTACTATGTAATATAAACCCAGATTTCCATTGAGATCAGAAGTTCCGCCTGCATTAATTTCCTTGGAAATGAGACATTCCCTTTTTTCTATTGCTTTGTCTTTTGGATCAACAGTTCTCTTCTCTCCATTATTTTCCCTCTGGAATCAGTTGTTTTCCATGACTTCCCCTTTGAGGTTAGTAATAGGACTGTTCTTGTACCATTGTTTTTCCTTTCCAAAAACAAATATTAACTTTCCTCTAGGGAATAATTTCAAATTCCCACCAGCAGAAATATCAGGGGAGATTACATCATCTCATCTGAAGGAGAGACATTAATTTCTGTGAAAGGGAATAATAACAAAAGACACCAAGAAGCGCTCTCAGATCTGGGCATCCAGATAGGAACCCAAAGCTCAGTTTCCTGAGATAATTGAAGAGTGTCAATAGTAGAAGACAGTGGAAAAGGTAGTGCAAAGACTATAGTCTTATCTCAGAACATCTGAGGGAAGGATTAGGGTAAGGGTGGAGCTGGCAATAGGTCATCAGTGTGAAAGTTAAAGCAGCACAGTAAAAATGAAATAATCTCATTTAGAAAAGAAAAATACTTGATCAGGCACCCCCCATACAAAACAGAATAGAATTGCTTGTTCAATCCAGGAGAAAATTAAATAAAGGTAGATGTTGTGACACTGCCCACCATATTCTTCCAAGTGCTATTATTATGATATGGTTATAGCATAATTATTATGCCTTTTGTGCAAGACGGGTCATTTAAACGGTCACTGGAAAAGTTATGATTTCCTGAATATGATTTTCCTGTTTGTATGCAGGTGTCATTTTTGTATCCGAAGTTATGAATATTGACAATGTATCTATTTCAAATGTAGTGGGTAACTCCCAGTAGGCAAGATGGTAACAGTCTAGATAGTTGGTTGGGAAGGGTCTAATCAGGCTAATGACCCATGCGGGAAAACAATAAGCCTTAAGAGAAGCTTATCTCCCACCTGGTGAGTCTTCCTGAGAACACTCCAGAGAGCCTGGTTGCTATGACTCCACAAGGACAGGAGACCAGGCCACATGACTCTGGGTACCATATTGAGACCTCTGTGTTTTTCCACAATTTGTTCTGTGAATCAAGTCTTGAAACAAAGAGTCCCAACCCTATACTAAAGCTACATAACCCAGGGAGTGATACCCTGGGTTCTTCTTCACTGCCCACACAAGAGGACAGCTGGAAAGAACTGAGGAACAAAGACTGAATTGGGCGAAGTGCGAAGCACTTTCTAGCCTGAGAAACCCAAGCGGCAAAGCAAATGCAGCTTGTGCCATGAGAATTGCCAGACTGCTGGTATTATCAGTCAGGGTGAGAAACTGCTCATTCATAGTCAATCTAACCAGTGTTTTATGCTTAGTTTGAGTTTTTCTTTATTTGCTGGTAATCTGCTTTGGTCTTTTTGCTGTCCCTTATAATCACTTACAATCTCTCTTTTGTAGTTTATAAACCTGTCTGTAGTTTCACCTAAACCTGTGTGCCTTTAAGTGAAGTGTCTGGGGAAAAATCTCAACTGGGTTAGAACAAGTGTGCATATTTCTCTCCACATTGAACTGAGAAGTGAACTGGGTAACAAATTTGTACCAGTCAGTGTTTTGACCAGGGCAGGGAGGTACAGCTCTAGGGTCTTTGGCTGGGGAACTGGTGGTTATCTTGACTGTAGATTCTCTATTGTTGGTTCATACAGTGGCTGGTTAAAGAGCTGCATGTAACTGCAGCTGGGTGTGTCCCTACCTGTGTGAATGCTGGAAGAAATATAGGAGAGCAGCACAGTGTGAGAGGGAGCCCAGACTGGTGGGTCAGAGTGCTCCGGGGAACTCCAGTTCCAAGTAGTGCCCCAGGGTGAACCCATCACAGATGGGTTATAACAAAACATGCCTAAGGAAGAGCAATGAATGACTCTCACATTTAGAATATAAGAATGGCCATACTGGGTCCGACTAACGGTTCATCTAGCCTAGTATCCTGTCTTCTCATAGTGGCCAATGGCAAGTGCTTCAGAGGGAATGAACGGAACAGGTAACCATCAAGTGATCCATTCCCTGTCCCCTATTATCTTTTTCCTGTATCATATTATTACTGGTTTATAGCAATAAACTTGATTATTTGGTCTCTTGAATATTTTTTATAATGAACCAAAGTGGGTGAAGCAATTTACTATACAATTCATCAACACTACGTAACATTGCATTGGTTGCAATATAATGAGGGTACGTCTACACTACGGGATTATTTCGATTTTACATAAACCGGTTTAGCAAAACAGATTGTATAATATCGAGTGCGCGCGGCCAGACTAAACACATTAAATTGGTGGTGTGTGTCCACGGTCTGAGGCTAGCATCAATTTCTGGAGCGTTGCACTGTGGGTAGCTATTCCGTAGCTATCCCATAGCTCCCGCAGCCTCCCCCACCCCTTGGAATTATCATTGTCGCGGGTGGTTCTGGGTAAATGTCGTCAGTCACTCCTTCCTCTGGGAAAGCAACGGCAGACAAGCATTTCGCGGCTTTTTTCCCTGGATTGCCCTGGCAGATGCCATAGCATGGCAATCATGGAGCCTGTTTTGCCTTTTGTGACTGTCACCGTATGTGTACTAGATGCCGCTCACAGAGGTGATTCAGCAGCGCTACACAGCAGCATTAATTTGCTTTTGCATGACAGCACAGATGGTTGCCAGCCATACTGTACCATCTACCATACCATAAATTGGTAATAAGATGATCATGGTTACCAGTCCTTTTGCACTGCACCATTTACTGCTGTCATAAGTGCCCCTGGCTGAGATCAGCCAGGGGCGCAAAAGCCAAAATTGGGAATGACTCCCTGAGTCAATCCCTCCTTTTTGGTATCTAAAAATAGAATCAGTCCTGCCTAGAATATGGGTAAAGTGTACTAGAGAACCAGTGTATGATACAACCAGAGAGCACAGCTGCTCTGTGTCAGATCCTGCAGAAATTATGAGCTGTATGCTATTAACAGGGGGTGCTCCTGCAACAACCCCACCTGTTGATTCTGTTCTCCCCCAGCCTTCCTGGGCTACCGTAGCAGTGTCCCCCCACTTGTGTGATGAAGTAATAAAGAATGCAGGACTTGTTAGTGAGAAATGAGTGGAAGGCAGCCTGCAGCTCCTATGATAGTCCAGACAGGACATTAAGCAGTGTGGAGGAGAGGAGCCCAGCATCCCGCTGCTAGTCCAGGGACAATTGAATCTTTTCTTTACACATGAAGGGAGGGGGCTGATGGAGCTCAGCCCCCTGTTGCTATGATGAAGACTGTTACCAGCCATACTGCACCATCTACCAGGAAAAATTAGGGGCAGGCGCCCTTGATCGACCTCACGGATGCTAGTCAGCATGGTTACCAGCCCTTTTGCACTGCACCATAAGGCTGATGATGACGATGGATATCAGCCATATTGCACCATCAGCCACCCATGGCGGGGGGGGGAGTGAGGATGTTGGTGTTGACGGCTGCAGCATCGCGTCTATCTGCAGCATTCAGTCAAGATAGGGTGACATGTAAAAGAGTCAAGAGAGGATTGTTTTCCCTTTCACTTCTGGGGTGGGTGGGGGGGGGGTGCGTAAATTGCCCAGCTATGCCCTGACCCACCACGGACACTGTGTTTGACCCTAGAAGCATTTGGAGCTCAGCCAAGAATGCAAATGCTTTACGGAGACTGCAGGAACTGTGGGATAGCTTGAGTCCTCCAGTCCATGAGCGTCCATTTGATTCTTTGGCTTTCCGTTATGCTTGTCACGCAGCAGTGCGCTGAGTCCCTGCTATGGCGTCTGTCTGGAGATTTTTTAAAAATGATTTTGAATTTCATCTTCTGTAACGGAGCGCTGATAGAACAGATTTGCCTGCCCTTACAGCAATCACATCCGCATGGTCCATGCTGGAGCTCTTTCTTTATTTTGATTTTTAACTGCATCGCCACACGCGCTGATCGGAGCTCCACGCTGGGCAAACAGGAAATATTCAAAAGTTCGCGGGGCTTTTCCTGTCTACCTGGCCACTGCATCTGAGTTCAGATTGCTGTCCAGAGCGGTCAGTGGTGCACTGTGGGATACCACCCAGAGGCCAATACCGTCGATCTGCGGCCACACTAACCCTAATCCGATATGATAATTCCGATACTAGCGCTACTCCTCTCGTTAGGGAGGAGTACAGAAACCGGTTTAAAGAGCCCTTTATATCGATATAAAGGGCCTCTTAGTGTGGACGGGTGTGGCGTTAAATCGGTTTTACGCTCCTAAAACCGGTTTAAACGCATAGTGTAGACAAGGCCTGAGAGAGAGAATGGTATCTGTTGGACTCATTTGTGCACATCATCAGATCAATTCTTACCCAAGAGTCAACTCCCCATCACTACCCACCCCCGACTGTGTAAGTTGTCATCCTGTTACTAGATTCAAAAGAGAGGCCAAACCATTCTTTAGCTCACCATAGCTCCAATGCTCCAACATCTTGTATCTTACAATCATGAGCCAGATTCAAAGTCCTTTGTACTTAAGGGAAAGACTCTCAGTCATTGACTACAAAGGGTTTTGTTTCAGTCTTCAAACATAGGGTCTCCTTAGGGCTAGGGTTAGGGGCAAAGGGAACAGTTATTTTTTCCACGTCTGATATGGGCTTTGATCCATGTCTCCACTGTCCACTGTCAAAATAAACAGTCGCAAACGACATTCCTGTTTATAACACAGCAATCCGCCTCCACCTATCCCATCCAGCATATACAGCATATTCTCTCATGCCAATATTCCCTTTAATTTCTTCCATCTATGTATGGAATTAATTTTGTAATGTGCACCAATATCGAGTTAATGTGAGGATGTGCGCTACAGATGTGCGCTACCAGTAGAAACAAAAAACCTAGATATAATATATATTTTTTAAAAGTTACCATATGGATAATTACTCCATTCAGAACAGGTTAGGCATTTTAGAACTCACTGCTCAAAGAATTCAATTTAAGAATAATAGTGAAGTAAAATTATGAAATGCATAGACCATTAAAAAATTACAACAACTGCGCTTTGAAAGGATAAAATTAAAAGAATATACATGCATTGCAGGAACTAACAACAACAACGCATGTTGGGAGGTGAGTCTGAAAGAGACAGTGTGTGTGTGTGTGTGTGTGTGTGTGTGTGTGTGTGTGTGTGTGTGTGTCAGAGACAGTGTGTGTGTGGTGAGACAGAGAGTGTGTATATATGTGTGAGTCAGAGATCATGTGTTTGTGTGTGAGACACAGAGACTGTGTGTGTAAGTGTGAGACAAAGAGTGTGTATGTGTGTGAGAGAGAGACAAATGGTGTGTATGTGTGAGAGACAGAGACACAATGTGTGTGTGCTGGCTGCTGGGGAAGTCTATGAGAGACCGTACACTGTCTCTTTAAGGCACTCCCACCAATCAGCTCACACTGCAGCAGCTGAGATCTCTTTCTCCTGATCCATGTCCCCCCTCCCCTGCTCTGCGGAGACGGGGTACATGAGCAGAGAAGAGGCGGGGGAGGGGAACAACCCTACCCCCCTCCAAGCTTTGCACAACAAGCGAGAGTTTCCTAGGAGCTACTAACAGTGGCTCCAAGGCAGAGGGCAGGAACAACATGGCGGCAGAGCAGCGGAGGTGGGGCACCTGAACACATGCCACCCTATGCTGCTCTGCATTGTTCACATGGCAGCTTTGGGAACTTCTTTCCCCGCGTTTCAAGTTCCAGGTCCAGAGATCACACTGTCCTGGGAGCTTTATCCAAGAATTTTTTTAATTGGCAGCATTTAATGTTTTTCTTCCTATAAAATAGAATTGATCTTTGTTCCTTTTTTCTAGTATTCTAACAGATCTATTCCTCTCATATACCCGATGAACAGGGATTTCCACTGAGATCTATCTGCATTAATTTCCTTTGAAAAGAGACATTCCCTTTTTTCTGTTCCTTTGTCTTTGGGGTCAACGGTTCTCCTGTCTTCATTATTTTCCCTTTGGCATCAGTTGTTTTCCATGACGTCCCCTTTGAAGTTAGTAATAGGAATGTCTTTGTACCATTGTTTTCCTTTCTAAAAACTAATATTAACTTTCCTTTAGGCAATAATTTCAGATTCCCACCAGTAGAAATATCAGGGGAGATTACTTCATCTCATCTGAAGGAGAAATTACCGACCAGGAGACACATTAATTTCTGTGAAAGGGAATAATAAAAATAAATAAATAAACGAAAAATTACTGTAAGATGTGGGCAGCCTGACAGGGCCGACCAGGGGCAGGGGCAAGTGGGGCAATTTGCCCCAGGCCCCGGGCCCCGCAGTGGCCCCACGAGCCCTGGCCCAGCACCGGTTCGGGTCTTTGGTGGCATTTCGGTGGTGGGGGGCCCTTCAGTGCTGCTGAAGACGCGGAGCAACTGAAGGGCCCCCAGCTGCCAAAATGCCGCCGAAGACCCGGATCGCCGCGAGGTAAGTACAACTGCCGCAGCTCCCACACTTTGCCCCAGGCCCCCTGAATCCTCTGGGCAGCCCTGCAGCCAGATAGGAACCCAAGGCTCAGTTTACTGAGATAACTGAAGAGCGTCAATAGTAGAAGAGAATGGAAAAGGTAGTGCAAAGACTATAATCTTATCTCATAAAATCTGATCTAAGAGTTAGGGTAAGGGTGCAGCTGATACTAGATCATCAGTGTGAAAGTTAAAGCAGCACAGGAAAAAATGAAATAATCTGATTTAGAAAAGAAAAATACCTGCTCAGACACCCCCCATATAAAACAGAATAGAGTTGCTTGTTCAATCCAGGGGGAAAGGAAATGAAGGTAGATGAGTTATAGCAAAACATGCCCCGAAAAGAGCAATGAATGGCTGTCAGATTTTGAACATAAAAACAGCCATGCTGGGTCAGTCCAATGGTCCATCTACTCCAGTCTCCTGTGTTTCATCAGTGGCCAATGCCAAGTGCTTCACTGGGAATGAACAGAACAGCTGATCATCAAGTGCCCCAATCCCTCTCATCTATTTCCAGGTTTTGGTAAACAGAGAGTAGGGACACCATCCCTATTCATCTTGTCTAACAGCCATTGATAGACCTACCCTCCGGGATTTTTTCTAGTTTATTGGCTCCTTGTGTGTGTGTATTTTGTTTTTCACCACATGAGTTTTATTGCTTGTTAAAATTTTGAACCAAAAATATAGTCTCACTTCTCTGTGCATGTGTCTTTCTGCAATTCCATTTTTGTGTTACATACACTTCTGTTGCACCAGTGTCAATCTACCATTTCCACTTCTGGTGTAGACATAGTTTATATGGGTGCATCATAAATCAGTGGATGAAGAGCTCAGAAGCTAGGATATATCACGAATTGATATATGAAGATATACCAAGAAGGCCACATCTGTAGTAGTGCATCCAGTTTTGGGTCCCCCACTACAGAAAGGGTGTGAACAAATTGGAGAGAGTCCAGCGGAGGGCAACAAAAATTATTAGGGGGCTGGGACACATAATTTACAAGGAGAAGATGAGGGAACTGGGCGTGTTTAGTCTGCAGAAGAGAAGAGTGAGGGGGCTTTGATAGCAGCCTTCAACTACCTGAAGGGGGGTTCCAAAGAGGATGGAGCTCAGCTTCTCCCTAGTGGGGGCAGATGACAGAACAAGGAGCAATGGTCTCAAGTTGCAGTGGGGGAAGTCTAGATTGGATATTAGGAAACACTATTTCACTGGGAGGGTGATGAAGCACTGGAATGGGTTCCCTAGGGAGGTGGTGGAATCTCCTTCCTTAGAGGTTTTTAAGGCCCGGATTGAGAACGCCTTGGCTGGGATGATTTCGTTGGGGTGGTCCTCCTTTCAGCATGGGGTTGGACTAGATGATCTCCTGAGGTCTCTTCCAACTGTAATCTTCGACGATTCTATGAGTCTAAGTTTGTAGGATAAAAAACAGGAAGAGATTTCAGAGTTGTTGAGTCTGATACCTTTGCTTTAATAGCAATGATCTGCTAATTCTCTTTAAACTTATCAGTATTTTATTACTCATAAATTTTAAGAAATAAAATCTCTCTCTCTCTCTCTCTCTCTCTCTCTCTCCATATATTCACCTCATTCTCTCTATATATCTCTGTGATTCTCCTTTTTTTCATTTTTCTGCAGGCACATCATTCTCCCTTATGGATAAAAATGACTGTCTACTTTCATTCCTGATGCCTTTTCATTTTTATTTCCTCACCCTGGTGTAAATGAGAGCAGGAAACACCCATGATGTGTGTTTAGGTTTATTGGTTGTTTGTTTGTTTTGGTGAGGTGGGATGTACCCGTAGTTGAACTCTAAACATCTTTCATTTCCAATCTCTTAATTTTTTATTATGTCATGTAGATTTGTTGATGTGACACTGATGTGATAAAGATACTTCAAAATTGGAGCTTAAAAGTCTTTATTTAGAATTCCAGAGAGCTTACGGGACTTAGATGGGACATTTCTGTACTTCACTAGGTTTCCATGCTCTTGGTTCACCTATATTGGAATATCAACCTCTTAACGATATGAGTCTTCCTCTGTTTATTGACAGTGGAAAGATGCAGTGCTATGAGGTTACCTACTCCAGTTTCCCAGCAGTGAAACCGACAGGACAACCTGACTGTGTGTACTCCATTAATATTTAATGGTTTTGTGTTACTAGATACATATTATGGAGAAAGCAGAAGGAAAAAATGAAACCCTGGTCATGGAATTCATCCTCTTAGGATTTGGGAATGCCCCTGAACTGCAGCCCCTTCTCTTCCTGCTGTTTCTACTGATCTACATTGTGACCATGGTCGGAAACATCCTCATCATTGTGCTAGTTGTGGCTGATCAGCACCTTCACACCCCCATGTACTTCTTCCTGGGGAACTTGGCCTGCTTGGAGACCTGCTACACCTCCACCATCCTGCCCAGGCTGCTGGCCAGTCTCCTGACTGGGGATGGAACCATTTCTGTTAAGGGCTGCCTTGTGCAAAACAATTTTTTTGCTATCATAGCAACAACAGAAAATCTGCTGCTTGCAACAATGTCTTACGATCGGTATTTAGCAATATGCAATCCACTCCGTTATGCTGCTCTGATGAATGGCAGGGTTTGTTTCCAGCTAGTGGCAGGGTCCTGGGTATTTAGTTTTCTGGTCGTTGGCACACTAAATTCTTTCCAGTTTCCATTAACATTCTGTGGTTCCAAAGAAATTGACCATTTCTTTTGTGATTTTTCACCCGTGATAAAGCTGTCTTGTGGTGACACCCAGACTCATCAACTGGCGTCATTTACTGTCGCTACCATTGGGACACTTGTGCCTTTGCTACTGACACTGACATCCTACATTTATATCATCACTGCCATTCTGAGAATCCCTTCCACCACAGGGAGGCAAAAGGCCTTTTCCACCTGCTCCTCTCACCTCATTGTGGTGACAATTTTTTACATGAGCCTGATTACTGTCTATGTGTTTCCAACAAGTAACACTCCCAAGGTCCTACACAAAATATTCTCTCTCTTCTACACAGTCCTGACTCTCATGATCAACCCTGTTATCTACAGCCTGAGAAACAAGGAGGTCAAAGAGTCCCTGAGAAAAACTATTCTGATATGGGTTGCTTTCAGAAACAGGCATAGAATCTTAAAGGGAAAAATTTAGCCTGTATAAAATGCAAATGCACTGATGTAGTTTCTTAGACATGGCCCATTTCATTCCTTGCGAACAGGGTTACCCCTTTCTTTCTTTCTTTCTTTCTTTCTTTCTTTCTTTCTTTGTTACTCTGCTCCTTTTTTAGCATTCATCTTTCATACAAATTATGCACATTTCTTTACACAAACTTGATACTGTAAGAGACATTCTTTTTGAGAAGACACATGTTTCAGTAGAGCACTCTGCTTCAGTCATCCCTACATGAACACTAGTGCCCAAATTCTGCAAGGAGCTTAATATCTTTTGAGTGCTTCTGGGTCTCTTCCACACCAACTGATACCAATGACATTCATTCTCCAGTGATTAGGATTGTCTGTTGTCAATTATGCCTCTGAAAAATAGGTAAACAATATTGCCACTGCAGTGAGTGAAGAAAATTGGTTGTGCAGTATTCTCTGCAGATCTGTAGCTGGGTAACCAAAACATGAAAGTCTGTGGAGGGTTGAGAGTCTCAATGTCCTGCCATGTGAAATTTCCTGCCTATTCATCCATCTTTGTTGGTTGAAGGCCACATTAACATATCTATTTCTATATCAATTCTGATACCAATATAGATATTGATACATATAAAATACTAACAGAAGATGTCTGGCCAAAATTTTCAAAGCTCATAAGACCTGATTGCCCTCCCACACCCAAATAAAATTAATGAATTCAAACGAACATGAAATGAGCACCGAAAAGCACTAGGCAACTTTGCAAGTCTGAACCTAAATGCTATCACACGGGCCTCCCTCACCTCACACAGTAAAACACTATACACATACAAATATTTACTGCCAAGGTTTGAATAAAAGTAAATTAAAGAATAAATTTTCACTGAGTCTTCCTGGTATTCTTATTCTTCCTCCAAATTTTTGGGCCCTGTTTTTTGCCAAAAAATATCATCGTTCCCCTGTTTTCCTTTTAACTGTTTAGGTGCCCATTGGTCCCCTGACCATTCACTTGCAGTTCTCTGATGTAGGGCCATATAGTGTGCATAGACGGAGATATATGGTGATTATGGCCTCATGTATCAGGCTCTGTTTGGATGAATAGTGGATTTGTTCAGCCCAAAGTGATTCATGAACTTTACTCAAATCAATCAAAATCTTTCAGGACTTAGATGCTGGGCAGCAACCTGCCCCCTTTATAACATTTAACCTGGTGGTTAGAGCGCTGCTGTGCGGGAGGGTGGGGTCGGGGGGTATGTGGAAGACCCACATTCAGTCTTCTCCCACACTGGAAACAAGTGCACGGGGCTATGCAACACTCTCCTCACAAGCTTTCTCTCTCTCTCTCTCTCTTTCCTCTTAAAGTGGTTCCATTTGGTATAAATAATGAAATAGGGGGTTGTACTTCCATCTCCCACCACCAAGCAGATTAAACAGTCATCCTTGGACTTGCTTTCTGGCCTAATGACTATTCATTCTCATCTTGAATGACAATGAGTAGTCATTGGGCTACGAAAAGCAAGTGAGAATGTCGTCATAGCCTGGTGATGAAGCTTATTTGAAAAATCAGTGGTTCATGTAGCTCTAATTGTCAGCTTCTGCCACAGAGCAGCAGGAACTACAGCAATACATGGTGAATGTAAAAAGCAACAAAGAGTCCTGTGGTACCTTAAAGACTAACATACGTCTGTTACTGACACCATGCTGAATGTGTTTTCCAGCAAGGGATGGGTGTCTTATGGTTAAGGCACGTCTGAGAATCACGACTTTTCATTTCTCTTCCTAGATCAGACACCTACTCCCGGTAGGCCAGAAACTTTGTAACAAAGTAATTCATCCTTATCTAGAATGTGGTGTATTGAAAACTGGGTTAAAATTACAAGCTACTACTCTGAGTGTAAAGGGTTTTTCTGGTCCCGCTTGCAGACTGGGGAGCTCTGTATGGAAACATATCACATAATCATAGAATCATAGGAAGATTAGGGTTGGGAGAAACCTCAGAAGGTCATCTAGTCCAACCCCCTCCTCAAAGGGGGACCAATCTCCAAATAAATCATACCAGCCAGGGCGTTCTCAAGCCAGGCCCTAAAAACTGATAGGGATGGAGATTCCACCAACTCCCTAGGTAACCCATTCCAGCGCCTCACCACCCTCCTAGTGAAATAGTGTTTCCTAATATCCAACCTAGACCCCCCGCACTGCAACTTGAGACCATTGCTCCTTCTTCTGTCATCTGCTACCACTGAGAACAGCCGAGCTCCATCCTCTTTGGATCCATCCCCCATGCCCTTTTAGTAGTTGAAGGCTGCTATCAAGTCCCCCCCACACACTGTTCTCTTCTGCAGACTGAACAAGCCCGGTTCCCTCAGCATCTTCTCCTAACTTATGTGTCTCAGCCCCCTGATCATTTTTGTTGCCCTCTGCTGGTCTCTCTCCAACTTGTCCACATACTTTCTGTAGTGGGGGGCCCCAAACTGAATGCAATACTCCAGATGTGGCCACACTAGTGCCGAATAGAGAGGAATAATCACTTCCCTCAATCTGCTGGCAATGTTCCTTCTAATGAAGCCCAATATGCCATTAGCCTTCTTGGCAGCAAGGGCACACTGTTGACTCATATCCGGCTTCTCATCCATTGTAACCCCTAGGTCCTTTTCTGCAGAACTGCTGCCTAGCCATTCAGTCCCTAGTCTGTAACAGTGAATGGGATTGTTCTGTCCTAAGCAGGGCCGGCTCCAGGCACCAGCTAAAAAGCAAGTGCTTGGGGAGGTCAATACCAGGGGGCGGCATTCCAGCCGCTATTGGTGTGGCAGGTCTCGGTCTTCGGCGGCAATTCAGCGGCAGATCCCTCACTCCCTCTCAGAGCGAAGGACCAGCTGCAGAATTGCCGCCAAAGAGTGCAGCTTTTTTTTTTTTTGGCACCGCTTGGGGCAGCAGAAAATCTGGAGCTGGCCCTGGTCCTAACTGCAGGACTCTGCACTTGTCCTTGTTGAACCTCATCAGGTTTCTTTTAGCCCAATCCTCTAATTTGTTAATCACACCCACACTTCCTTCATGTCCTAGGGTATCCTCATGGAGTTGATTACATCCCTGTGCTGAGCTGTGCTATAGAAATGAAGTCTGGATTCTAAGAGGTGAAGGGAAATCACTGATTGTCTTACAGGGCTGGAGCCCAAAGAACTCTCACCTGGCATAAGCTGAGGCAGGGCACAAAGACTTCAATGGAGCTATGGAGACATATCAAAGCAGAAGAGGTAGCCCTTTCACTAAACACAAAGCAACAGTCCCTTTGCTTTTCAGAAATCTTTGATTTCTTCCTTTCTTTCTTTCTTTCTTTCTTTCTTTCTTTCTTTCTTTCTTTCTTTCTTCTGTACAGAGAATTTCAAAAGCAGATTCCCCACAGGTTACAGTGAATATACAGCAAGGATACTGCACCTTGCTATTTAGCCCTTCTCTCAAACATTGATGTGTTTCTTGCGATTAACACCAGGATAGCCCCATCCATTCTTCACACTTAATCCTCTGTGCTTTTCCACTTGATCCTGTAAAACGATGATATGCTTCCCAATTCCTTCAAATTTTTGCTTTTATACATAATGGCTGCGCACTGGAACGACATTTCCCTGGCTGTTGCAATTGATCTGCAAAGGGATTTATTTGTCAGAGCTGTTTGAAGATATTTAGCCCACTTGCTTTACTGAAAGTTCCCTTGGAGTCTTTCTTTCTTATATTTGTCTGTAGCTCGTACCCAGTGTGTCCTCTGATGGTTAGTGAGAATTCATAGATCGCAATTATTCCTTTGAGGTCAAGGAAAGGAGAGCTGTACTAGGTGGCCCATGCTAGGAGATTCCCTATGCACCTACAATTCACATAAAGTAGAATAAAAAATAGAAAATATAATACATTTATAGAAAGTGCAAATAAATTTAAAATAGTAATAAATAAATATTAACAGACTTAAAAATAAAATAATAACAACTGAAAAAAGTAAAGTAATAAAAATTGTAAAATACAATAAAAACAATAAAAAGGGAAAATAAAATGAAAAAAAACTTAAAATATATAAACGACAATAAAATAAAACAGGACATGCAAGTAAAATATAATACAAAGTAAAAAAATATAAATATTAAGAAAAACACACAAAAAAGAGAAAAAAGAAAGTTTAAAAAAAAGTAACATTTTAAAACGGAGTGTGAGACTTGTGCTCCTCTATCACAGATGAGGAGCTTTGGTGTGTGTGCCATCCTGAGAATCTCGTGCACAATAGAGAATCAAAAGCTCTTTTCTACCTGTTCCTCTCACCTCCTGGTTGTTACAACTATGCAGGAATGGGAATCCTGGGTACCCTAAAGGACTCCTGAACAAGCTCTAAGAATGCCCCAGATGGGTGAGGAAACTCAGGCAGGGAAATGCATGTAAGTTTTTTATTGTTTTCTCTACCACCGTATATTTTTGTGCAACCTACGTAAAGAATAATTGTGTTTAGAAACTTTTCCAAAGCCTGTGCACCTCTTTGCTTCACCTGTCACCTGTCCCTGGAGATATCCGTAAACTCAGAGTTGCTATGTGGGTGGAGTTCGGGGATGAGGGGTGCTTGCCCACCCTTGGTTCCAAACAAACCCATTTTTTCCTGGATTTTTTTTATTTAGCCACTGAAACAAAAATGTAATTTTTTGCTCAGTTCTAATTGTCAGGCACCTAATATCTCTAAAGACCTGGTGATACATGGCTTATGAATACAACACCAACTGGCACTTTGATGATTTAGGCAAATATGGATTATCCAAACCATCTGTACATTAGTGTACATTAAGCACAAATAATATAGCGGTTATGTAGCTTAAATTGGCCTACACTTTATCTCTACTCCTATTCTCTTATGATAAGTATTCCATAACTCCTTGAATTATCTTATGTCAGCTTTGACTGAAGTAGACTGGACAGTTGTCCAAAACAGGACAGATGATTATTTTATTTTAACGACGGGTAGGAAATTGTTTTCACAGGTCTGTACTGGAAAAACCCAAAGAGAACAAAACATGTGATTGTACTGCCCTAGGAGAGGCCTAGCAGGTACTTTCATGCCCCTTTGGTACTTGAAATGCATCAGTTCAAACCAAGGAGAGAAGGGGTACAGCATGGTACCAGAAAATAAGGTGTAACTGTGATTAGTTTCAAATGATGTACCCGGCATCTGTTACTTGTAAACAGGACAGGTATAAAAAAATTGGGAATAGCAGTATAAATTTGGGAGCTCACCTTCTCCATCAGGTGAATGTAACATGACAGCAAGTGATGGCTTCCTTGGAAATTGGTATCATACAGAACCTTTTCCCTGTACTATATTATTACTGGTTTATAGCAATACACTTGACTGACATTGATTAATTGGTCTCCTGAATATAATTTTAATGAACCAAAGTGGGTGAAACAGTATTTATTTATCCGTGATGGGAAGTTGACTCGTGGGGAGGTATTGATCTGATGACATGCACAAACCAGTTCAACTGATACCATTTGCTCTTTTATTATATTGCAGCCTATACATTGTTACTTAGTGTTTATTTATCGTATAGTAAATTAAGTAACAATGTATTGGTTGTAATACAATAAAAGAGCGAATGGTATTGGTTGGACTGGTTTGTGAATGTCATCAGATCAATACCTCCCCACGAATCCACTTCCTATCATGCTATCATGGCAGTGCTTTACCATGACTATGTAGTCATGGCACGAAAGCTAGGAGAGAGGTCTCCCAGCAGTGTAAAAAAACACCCCCATGAGGGGAGTAGCTACCAGCACTGGTGCATTGTTGTTCCCCTTGAATACTCTCTAGCCTGGGCTGTTTCTCACAATGCCGTGCTAGTGATCAGCAGCAAGCCCCTCCAGGTGCTGTGATCACTCAGCACAACAGCATGTGGAGTCCTACACCCAGGTAGATTACATGAATGCTTCCGGAGCCACTCATGCATCTCATGGAGAAAGGCACCAGAGCCAAATCCCCCCAGGTCCCAGCACCATACCCCAGGAATATACCATCTTGCACTGCTCAAGGCCAACTAAAATGATTAAGGGTTTGGAACGGGTCCCATATGAGGAGAGATTAAAGAGGTTGGGACTTTTCAGCTTGGAAAAGAGGAGACTAAGGGGGGATATGATAGAGGTGTATAAAATCATGAGTGGTGTGGAGAAAGTGAATAAGGAAAAGTTATGTACTTGTTCCCGTAATATAAGAACTAGGGGCCATCAAAAGAAATGAATGGGCAGCAGGTTTAAAACAAATAAAAGGAAGTTCTTCTTCACACAGCACACAGTCAACCTGGGGAACTCCTTGCCTGAGGCGGTTGTGAAGGTTTGGACTATCACAGGGTTTAAAAGAGAACTGGATAAATTCATGAAGGTTAAGTCTATGAATGGCTGTAGCCAGGATGGGTGAGGAATGGTGTCCCTAGCCTCTGTTTGTCAGAGGGTGGATATGGATGGTAAGAGAGAGATCACTTGATGATTACCTGTTCACTCCCTTGGGGGCACCTGCCATTGGCCACTGTTGGTAGACAGGATACTGGGCTAGATGGACCTTTGGTCTAACCCAATATGGCCATTCTCATGTTCCTGTGTTCTTGTGTCTTCCTCTCAGTGTCTTGGTTCCTTGCAGCATAGCTGGGGGCAGGAGAAAGGCCCAGTACGTGTTCACTCTACCTGTTTTATAACCCCACTCCGTGTGCTTGGGAAGCACAAGTCCAGGCATGTCTGGGGGCATTTCTGAGCCACTCAGCAAGGTTGAGCAATTCCCCTGGTGTGGCCTCATTCAGGTGAGTCATTGCATTGTAGCTTCCTTACTGGACAATGGCTATTGATGGGTTGTTTGACACCCCACCCAGGCGTTGGTTACTTTTCTTGCTGTTGCCTCTGGGAAGCTAATATCTGGCTAATTCCCCAACTAACAGTATATTTTAATGGCAACCATACAATGCAATTCTCATAACTTCATATGCATTAATGATATACACATATGGTTAGAGAAATGACTTTCAGCAGATCTTTCCTCTGATACCTTACATGGCATGCCTTATAAGTAAGATTAAGATTATATAAAAATGAAGAATATGGGGTTACAGTATGCTCCTCCCAAGGTATAGAATGTCACAATTATTGACACTGTTTTTTCACACCCCTGAGTGAGAAAGTTGCAGCGCTGTAAAGTGGCAGCCTAACCAGGGCCTCAGCCATTTATTACAAGGGGGTTTGTCAGGCCCCGTACGGGGGAAAGGCAACAGTTATTTTCTCCGTGTCTCATATGGGCTACATTCACGTTTTACAGTACAGTAATCCACCTCCTCCTTTCCCATCCCACATCCAAAGTATAGTCCCTCACACTTTGGGAGAAGCAGCCCCCTGCTCTTTCAGCAAAGACCAGAAAGATGGGTGCAAGTTAGGCCATTTGGCATCAAAGTGGGGATTTCCAAAAGAGCATAGAAAAGTTAGGTGCCCAACTCCCTTTGACATTCAAAGGCAATTGGGTGCCTAACTCCCTTAGGGTCCTGCAAAATCCACAGCCAATGTTATCAAGGAATTAAAACTTTGTTCAGATGGCAGCTTAGGGGTCTTCTTGGCCTGCTCTTTGGAATTCCAGCTCCAGAGATCAGACTAACCTGGGAGCTTTATCCAAGATTTTTTTTTTCACTTGGGAGCATTTAATTTTCTTCTTCCTATAAAAAAAAATTGATATTGGTTCCTTATTTTCCTATTAGTCTAACAGATCTACTCATCAACTATATAATATGAACCCAGATTTCCATTGAGATCAGAAGTTACGTCTGCATTAATTTCCATTGAAATGAGACATTCCCTTGTTTCTATTGCTTTGTCTTTTGGATCAACAGTTCTCCTGTCTCCATTATTTTCCCTCTGGAATCAGTTGTTTTCCATGACTTCCCCTTTGGGGTTAGTAATAGGACTGTTCTTGTACCATTGTTTTTCCTTTCCAAAAACAAATATTAACTTTCATCTAGGCAATAATTTCAAATTCCCAACAGCAGAAATATCAGGGGAGATTACATCATCTCATCTGAAGGAGAAATTACAAACCAGGAGACAAATTAATTTCTGTGAAAGAGAATAATAACAAAAGACACCAAGAAGCGCTCTAAGATCCGGGCGTACAGATAGGAACCCAAAGCTCAGTTTCCTGAGATAATTGAAGAGTATCAATAGTCGAAGAGAATGGAAAAGGTAGTGCAAAGACTATAGTCTTATCTCAGAACATCTGAGGGAAGGGTTAGGGTAAGGGTGCAGCTGGCAATAGATCATCAGTGTGAAAATTAAAGCAGCACAGTCAAAATGAAATAATCTGATTTAGAAAAGAAAAATACCTGCTCAGGCACCCCCCATATAAAACAGAATATAATTGCTTGTTCGATCCAGGGGGAAATTAAATAAAAGTAGACATTGTGACACTGCCCACCATATTCTTCCAAGTGCTATTATTATTATATGGTTATAGCATAATTATTATTAAGAACATTCCAGAGAGCCTGTAGTTAATGGTGGCTATGACTCTACAAGGACAGGGGATCAGGCCACATGACTCTGGGTACCATATTGAGATCTCTGTGTTTTGACACAAATTGTTCTGGGAATCAAAACTTGAAACAAACAGTCCCCACTCGATGCTAAAGCTATATAACACAGGGAGTGATATCCTTGGTTCTTCTTCACTGCCCACACAAGAGAACAGATGGAAAGAACTGAGGAACAAAGACAGAATTTGGTGAAGTGCTGGACCCAGGTTAAAGCAAGTTCTAGTCTGTGTAAGGAAACCTCAGAAACCCAAACAGCAAAGCAAATGCAGCTTGTGCCATGAGAATCGCCAGACTGTTGGTATTATCAGTCAGGGTGAGAAACTGCTCGTGCATAGTCAATCTAACCAGAGTTTTATGCTTAGTTTGAGTTTTTCTCTATTTGCTGGTAATCTGCTTTGGTCTGTTTGCTGTCCCTTATAATCACTTACAGTCTATCTTTTGTAGTTTATAAACCTGTCTGTAGTTTCACCTAAACCAGTGTGCCTTTAAGTGAAGTATCTGGGGAAAAATATCAGCTGGGTTAGCACAACTGTGCATATTTCTCTCCACAATGAACGGAGAAGTGAACTGGGTAACAAATTTGTACCGGTCAGTGTTTTGACCAGAGCAGGGCGGTACAGCTCTGGGGTCTTTGGCTGGGAAACTGGTGGTTATCTTGACTGTAGCTTCTCTATTGTTGGTTCATTCAGTGGCTGGTCAGACAGCTGCATGTAACTGCAGCTGGGTGTGTCCCTACCTGTGTGAATGCTGGAGGAAATGTAGGACAGCAGCGCAGTGTGAGAGGGAGCCCAGACTGGTGGGTCAGAGTGCACCGGAGAACTCCAGTTCCAAGTAGCGGCCCAGGGTGAACTCATTACAGATGGGTTATAACAAAACATGCCTAAGAAAGATCAATGAATGACTCTCATATTTAGAATACAAGTATGGCCATACTGGGTCCGACTAATGGTTCATCTAGCCCAGTATCCTGTCTTCTCACAGTGGCCAATGGCAAGTGCTTCAGAGGAAATGAATGGAGCAGGTAATCATCAAGTGATCCATTCCCTGTCACCTATTTTCTTTTTCCTGTATCATATTATTACTGGTTTATAGCAGTAAACTTGACCACCATTGATTATTTGGTCTCTTGAATATTTTTTATAATGAACCAAAGTGGGTGAAACAATTTACTATACAATTCATCAACACTACGTAACATTGCATTGGTTGTAATATAATTAGAGAGAGAATGGTATCTGTTGGACTGGTTTGTGCTCATCATCAGATCAATTCTTACCCACGAGTCAACTCCCCATCCCCACCCAGCCCCCTACTGTGTAAGTTGTCATCCTGTTACTAGATTCAAAAGAGAGGCCAAACCATTCTTTAGCTCACTATAGCTCCAATGCTCCAACATCTTGTATCTTACAATCATGAGCCAGATTCAAAGTCCTTTGTACTTAAGGGAAAGACTCTCAGTCATTGACGACAAAGTGTTTTTTTTCAGTCTCCAAACTTAGGGTCTCCTTAGGGCTAGGGTTAGGGGCAAAGGGAACAGTTATTTTCTCCAAGTCTGATATGGGCTTTGATCCATGTCTCCACTGTCCACTGTCAAAATAAACAGTCGCAAACGACATTCCTGTTTATAACACAGCAATCCGCCTCCACCTTTCCCATCCAACATAGACAGCATATTCTCTCATGTCAATATTCCCTTTAATTACTTCCATCTATGTATGGAATTAATTTTGTAATGTGCACCAATATCGAGTTAATGTGAGGATGTGTGCTACCAGTAGAAACAAGAAACCTAGATATAATATATATTTTTAAAAAGTTACCATATGGATAATTACTCCATTCAGAACAGGTTAGGCATTTTAGAATTCACTGCTCAAAGAATTCAATTTAAGAATAATAGTGAAGTAAAATTATGAAATGCATAGACCATTAAAAAATTACAACATCTGCACTTTGAAAAGATAAAATTAAAAGAATATACATGCATTGCAGGAACTAACAACAACAACACATGTTGGGAGATGAGTCTGAAAGAGACAGTATGTGTGTGTGTGTGTGTGTGTGTGGTGAGACAGAGAGTGTGTATATATGTGCGAATCAGAGATCATGTGTTTGTGAGTGAGACACAGACTGTGTGTGTAAGTGTGAGACAAAGAGTGCGTATGTGTGTGAGAGAGAGACAAATGGTGTGTATGTGTGAGAGACAGAGACAGAATGTGCGTGCTGGCTGCTCGGGAAGTCTATGAGAGACCGTGCGCTGTCTCTTTAAGGCACTCCCACCAATCAGCTCACACTGCATCAGCTGAGATCTCTTTCTCCTGAGCCATGTCCCCCCTCCCCTGCTCTGCGGAGATGGGGTACATGAGCAGAGAAGAGGTGGGGGAGGGGAACAACCCTACCCCCCTCCCGGCTTTACACAGCAAATGAGAGTTTCCCAGGAGCTACTAACAGGGGCTCCAAGGCAGAGGGCAGGAACAACATGCCAGCAGAGCAGCGGAGGTGGGGGCACCTGAACACATGCCACCCTGCGCTGCTCTGCGTTGTTCACGTGGCAGCTTCGGGGACTTCTTTCCCCACGTTTGAAGTTCCAGGTCCAGAGATCACACTGTCCTGGGAGCTTTATCCAAGAATTTTTTAAGTTGGCAGCATTTAATTTTTTTCTTCCTATAAAATAGAATTGATCTTTGTTCCTTTTTTCTAGTATTCTAGCAGATCTATTCCTCTCATATATCCGATGAACAGAGATTTCCACTGAGATCTGTGTGCATTAATTTCCTTTGAAATGAGACATTCCCTTTTTTCTGTTCCTTTGTCTTTGGAGAAAACGGTTCTCCTGTCTCCATTATTTACCCTTTGGCATCAGTTGTTTTCCATGACTTCCCCTTTGAGGTTAGTAATAAGACTGTCTTTGGATCATTTTTTTCCTTTCTAAAAACTAATATTAACTTTCCTCTAGGCAATAATTTCAGATTCCCATCAGCAGAAATAGCTGGGGAGATTACATCATCTCATCTGTAGGAGAAATTACCGACCAGGAGACACATTAATTTCTGTGAAAGGGAATAATAAAAATAAATAAATAAACCAAGAATCACTGTAAGATGTGGGCAGCCAGACAGGGCCGCCCAGGGGCAGGGGCAAGTGGGGCAATTTGCCCCAGGCCCCGGGCCCCGCAGTGGCCTCACGAGCCCTGGCCCAGCACCGGTTCGGGTCTTTGGTGGCATTTCGGTGGTGGGGGGCCCTTCAGTGCTGCTGAAGACGCGGAGCAACTGAAGGGCCCCCAGCTGCCAAAATGCCGCCGAAGACCCGGATCGCCGCGAGGTAAGTACAACTGCCGCAGCTCCCACACTTTGCCCCAGGCCCCCTGAATCCTCTGGGCAGCCCTGCAGCCAGATAGGAACCCAAGGCTCAGTTTACTGAGACAATTGAAGAGCGTCAATAGTAGAAGAGACTGGAAAAGACTATAATCTTATCTCAGAAAATGTGAAGGAAGGGTTAGGATAAGGGTGCAGCTTATACTAGATCATCAGTGTGAAAGTTAAAGCAGCACAGGAAAAAATGAAATAATCTGATTTAGAAAAGAAAAATACCTGCTCAGGCACCCCCCATATAAAACAGAATAGAGTTGCTTGTTCAATCCAGGGGGAAAGGAAATGAAGGTAGATGAGTTATAGCAAAACATGCCCCCAAAAGAGCAATGAATGGCTGTCAGATTTAGAACATAAAAACAGCCATGCTGAGTCAGTCAAACGGTCCATCTACTCCAGTCTCCTGTGTTTCATCAGTGGCCAATGCCAAGTGCTGGGAATGAACAGAACAGCTGATCACCTATTTCCAGCTTTGGGAAACAGAGACTAGGACACCAGCCCTGTCCATCCTGTCTAACAGCCATTGATGGACCTGTCTTCCATGATTTTTTCTAGTTTATTGGCTCCTTGTGTATGTGTATTTTGTTTTTCACCACATGAGTTTTATTGCTTGTTAAAATTTTGAAACAAAAATATAGTCTCACTTCTCTGTGCATGTGTCTTTCTGCAATTCCATTTTTGTGTTACATACACTTCTATTGCACCAGTGCTGGGATGATTTAGTTAAGGTAAGTCCTGCTTTCAGCACGGGGTTGGACTAGATGATCTCCAAAGGTCTCTTCCAACCCTTGTCTTCTACGATTCTATGAGTCTAATTGTGTAGGATAAAAAACAGGAAGAAATTTCAGAGTTATTGAGTCTGATACCTTTGCTTTAATAGCAAGGATCTGCTAATTCTCTTTAAACTTATCTACATTTTATTACTCATAAAATTTTGAGAAATATACTCTCTCTCTCTCTACATATATTCAACTCATTCTGTCTATATATCTCTGTGATTCTCCACTTTTTCATTTTTCTACAGGCACATAATTCACCCTCTGGATAAATATGACTCTCTACTTTCTAACCTGATGCATTTTCATTTTGATTTCCTTTACATTTCTTTATTTGGGGTTGGATTCTGATCTCAGTTGCACTTGTGTAAATCCATATGATGCTGATGTAATTTACCCTGGTGTAAATGAGATCAGGAAACAGCCCATGATGTGTGTTTAGGTTTTTTGTTTGATTGTTAGTTTTGGTGAGGTGGGATGTACCCGTGGTTGAACTCTAAACATCTTTCATTTCCAATCTATTAATTTTTTTATTATGTCTTGTAGATTTGTTGATGTGACACTGATGTGATAAAGATACTTTAAAATCGGAGCTGAAAAGTCTTTATTTAGAGTTCAAGAGAGCTTACGGGACTTAGACGGGACATTTCTGTAGTTCAATACGGTTCCATGCTCTTGGTTCACCTATATTGGAACCTCAAACTCTTAACGATATGAGCCTTCCTCTGTTTATTGACAACTTCATTTTTCCACTGGAGAGATGCAGTGGCATGAGGTTACCTACTCCAGTTTCCCAGCAGTGTAACCGACAGCAGAACCTGACTGTGTGTACTCCTCCGTTAATATTTAATGGTTTTGTGTTGCTAGATACATATTATGGAAAAAGCGGAAGGAAGAAATGAAACCCTGATCGTGGAATTCATCCTCTTAGGATTTGGGAATGCCCCTGAAATTCAGCCCCTTCTCTTCCTGCTGTTTCTACTGATCTACATTGTAACCATGGTCGGGAACATCCTCATCATTATGCTCGTTGTGGTTGATCAGCACCTTCACACCCCCATGTACGTCTTCCTGGGGAACTTGGCCTGTTTGGAGATCTGCTACACCTCCACCATTCTGCCTAGGCTGCTGGCCAGTCTCCTGACTGGGGATGGAACCATTTCTGTTCAGTGCTGCCTTGTGCAAACATATTTTTTTGCTATCATAGCATCAACAGAAAATCTGCTGCTTGCGGCAATGTCTTACGATCGGTATTTAGCAATATGCAATCCACTCCGTTATGCTGCTCTGATGAATGGCAGGGTTTGTTTCCAGCTAGTGGCAGGGTCCTGGGTATATAGTTTTCTGGTCATTGGCACACTAAATTATTTCTTGTTTCCATTAACATTCTGTGGTTCCAAAGAAATTGACCATTTCTTTTGTGATTTTTCACCCATGATAAAGCTGTCTTGTGGTGACACCCAGATTCTGCAACTGGCGACATTTACTGTCTCTACCATTGGGACACTCTTGCCTTTGCTACTGACACTGACATCCTACATTTATATCATCACCGCCATTCTGAGAATCCCTTCCACCACAGGGAGACAAAAGGCCTTTTCCACCTGCTCCTCTCACCTCATCGTGGTGACAATTTTATACATGAGCGTGATTACTGTCTATGTGTTTCCAACAAGCAACACTCCCAAGGTCCTAAACAAAATATTCTCTCTTTTCTACACAGTTCTGACTCCCATGATCAACCCCGTTATCTACAGCCTGAGAAACAGTGAGGTCAAACAGTCCCTGAGAAAAACTATTCTGAATCGGATTGCTTTCAGAAACAGGCATAGAAGCTTAAAGGAAAATTTTTAGCCTATAGTAAATTAAAGATTAACTGATATAGTTTTTTAGACATGGCCATTTCATTCCTTCAGAAAAGGGTTACCCATTATTGACCTTACAATTTCTTTTTCTTTCTTTCTTTCTTTCTTTCTTTCTTTCTTTCTTTCTTTCTTTCTTTCTTTCTTTCTTTCTTTCTTTCTTTCTTTCTTTCTTTCTTTCTTTCTTTCTTTCTTTCTGTTACTCTGCTACTTTTTGAGCATGCATCTTTCATCACACTGGTCAGGCATGACTTGCCCTTGGTTAATCCATGTTTACTGTTCCTGATCACTTTCCTCTCTTCCAAGTGCTTCAAAATGCATTCCTTGAGGATCTGCTTCACAATTTTTCCAGGGTCTGAGGTGAGGCTGACCCGTCTGTAGTTCCCCGGATTCTCCTTCTTCCCTTTTTTAAAGATGTGAACGATATTTGCCTTTTTCCAGTCATCACTACAAGTTTTCAAAGATAATGGTTAATGGATCTGCAATCACATCAGTCAATTCCTTCAGCACCCTTGGATTCATTATCATAGAATCATAGAATATCAGGGTTGGAAGGGACCTCAAGAGGTCATCTATTTCAACTCCCTGCTCAAAGCAGGACCAGTTCCCAACTAAATCATCCCAGCCAGGGCTTTATCAAGCCTGACCTTCAAAACCTCTAATGAAGGAGATTCCACCACCTCCCTAGGTAACCCATTCCAGTGCTTCACCACTCTCTGAGTGAAAAAGTTTTTCCTAATATCCAACCTATCTATCCGCTCCCATGGACCTGTGCATGTCCAGCTGTTCTAAATAGTCCTTAACCTGTCCTTTCTTCACCGAGGGCTCTCACCTCCTCCCCATACTGTGCCACCCAGTGCAGCAGTGTGGGAGCTGACCTTGTCTAGCTGTTGTGAGACATTCTGCAGCCCGCCAGCCTAGACTTATGCCTCTCTGTTTTAGGAAGCAGCCTGCTTTGTCTCTCAGTTTTTGTGTTCTTGCATCTTATGGGTCTTAATTCAAAGAAATAAAGTAATGGTACATTGCAACATTTGCCTGTATTTTCACTCTGCCTCCTCTCCTCTTAATTTTAATATCCTATATCTGCATCATCTCCCCCCATCCTATGAATACCTTCCACCACTGGCAGAAAAAAGGCCTTTCCCACCTGCTTCTCTCACCTCATCTTTGTTACATTATTCTATGAGACTTTGATTATTGTCTAAATGTTACCAAAGTCCAAAACACTGAGAGACCTGAACAAAGGGTTCTGTCCCTTCTACACAGTCCTGACTCCCTTAGTCAATCCCCTCATTTATAGCCTGCGAAATACCAATATTAAGTAGGCCCTGAGAAATTCTGTGGGTAAACTGCACATGAATTCAGAGAATCCAAGTAATTTTTTTTTCAATGTAAAGGAATGTAGGATAAATTCTGCTGGTTTAATGAGTCAGAGGGGTATAGATTAGAGGCTTCTGACTTCTTTGTTTTCCTCTTTTTTAATCAGGCTGTGGTGATAGAAACTGAGGATGATAGGAGTGGTTTGTTTCATGAAGATCTGTCAATACACAATAAACTACAGCATGCAGATCTCCACATCTGGAACTGTCCGAGTTAGCTGAGAAAATCAGTGTGTAGCAATGAAAAAGAGCATCATTATTTTGGGTAGATTGTTTTTGAATATGGGTTTCTAAGCTAATTTTCACAGCCAAATAAAAAAATAGGAACCTAAATATCATGAATCAAGGATTGAAAATTTTGGCCCAAGTTATTCTTTCTTTCATTCTTTCTTTCTTCTAGGAACACTTGTATCTATCACTTCAGCATAGATTCAGTACACTCATATTTTCAATTAAGGATAGGCAAAAATTCCCCTTTTCCTCCCTCCAACAGAGGTGCAACTTGAACCAGGAATCTGTGACATCCCAGCTGTGTACCCTAACCACTAGGCTAAAAGTGACAAGCGAGTCCTTACTTCCACATCAGTCTTTTTCTGTGAGCTCACCTACCAGATTGGACCCCTCAGGTGAGTTAGGTGGAGAGACTCTGGGATGTATGTGTCCAGACGCCTGGTCTCAGGCTGCAGTGCGCCTGCCCAGAGACAGAACTCTAAGCCCGCTAAGGAATTTGACTACAAAAAGTAGGCTCCAAGTTGAGTTTCGATGCCTATAGACTTCAGAAACAGCTGCGTAGATGTTTAGAGAATCCCACTGAGGCAGGATTCTGGGATTTAGGCACCTATAGTGGTTAGGAGCCAAAGTCCATTTTTTGTATCTTGTCCCAGGCTGCTTTTGAATATCTCACTAGGTTCCTATCTGCATTTTTAGGCAAATAAATACCATTAAAACTCTGGCTCGGAGTGTTTGGAAATAAAGGACCAGGACTCTACATCCAGCTCTCCAGCTATGTTTGTGTCTTTTTACAGTCTCTGCTGTATCTGTTATCAGAACCAAGCTCAGTATTTCAGTGATAAAAACTCACTTTTTCAGATGAACCCCTGGTGTAACCAGTGAAAACAAAGGAGTTACACCAGGGAACAATTTGGACTTTGCTGTTGAAAACCCATTGCAACTTAACGGCAATATTTCAGAGGAAATGACACAATCAATGTTGCTGTTAATTAATACCTAAATGTCCTAACTGCAAACCCTCCATTACCAATGGGATATATTAGTGAAGACACAGTTTAAAGTCCATCAAGGTGTGTTGTGTTTCTATGTCAGTTATTTAATTTTTTTTTTTTTGCACCGCATGAGGCAGCAGAAAACCTGGAGCCGGCCCTGGTCCTAAGTGCAGAACTCTGCACTTGTCTTTGTTGAACCTCATCAGGTTTCTTTTGGCCCAGTCCTCTAATTTGTTAATCACACCCACACTTCCTTCATGTCCCAGGTATCCTCATGGAGTTGATCACATCACTGTACTGAACTGTGCAATAGAAATGAAGTCTGGATTCTGTGAGGTGAAGGGAAATCACTGATTGTCTTACAGGGCTGGGGCCCAAAGAACTCTCACCTGGTATAAGCTGAGGCAGGGCACAAAGACTTCCATGGAGCTATGGAGACTTATCAAAGCAGAAGAGGTAGCCCTTTCGCTAAACACAAAGCAACATCCCCTCTGCTTTTCAGAAATATTTGATTTCTTTCTTTCTTTCTTTCTTTCTTTCTTTCTTTCTTCTGTACAGAGAACTTCAAAAGCAGATTCCCCCCCAGATTACAGTGAATATACAGCAAGGATACCGCACCTTCCTCTCTACCCCTTCCCACAGACATTGATGTGTTTCTTGCGATTAACATCCATTCTTCACACTCAATCCTCTGTGCTTTTCCACCTAATGCTGTAAAACGATGATACGCTTCCCAATTCCTTCAATTTTTTGCTTTTATACATTTCCTTGGCTGTTGCAATTGATCTGCAAAGGGATTTATTTGTCAGAGCTGTTTGAAGATATTTAGCCCACTTGCTTTACTGAAAGTTCCCTTGGAGTCTTTCTTTCTTATATTTGTCTGTATCTCGTACCCAGTGTGTCCTCGGGTGGCTAGTGAGAGTTCATAGATCGCAATTATTCCTTTGAGGTCAAGGAAAGGAGAGCTGAACTAGGTGGCCCATGCTAGGAGATTCCCTATACAGCTACAATTCACATAAAGTAGGATAAAAAATAGAAAAAGTAATACATTTATAGAAAGTGCAAATAAATTTAAAATAGTAATAAATAAATATTAACAGACTTAAAAATAAAATAATAAAAACTGAAAAATAAAGTAATAAAAATTGTAAAATAGAAAAAAACAATAAAAATGGAAAATAAAATGAAATAAATCTTAAAATATATAAACGAGAATAAAATAAAACAGGACATGCAAGTAAAATATAATAAAAAGTAAAAAAATATAAATATTAAGAAAAACACACAAAAAAGAGAAAAAAAAAAGTAAAAAAAAAAGTAACATTTTAAAATGAAGGGTGAGAGTCCATGAGGCTTGTGCTCCTCTATCACAGGTGAGGAGCTTTGGTGTGTGCGCCATCCTGAGAATTTTGTGCACCATAGAGAATCAAAAGGTCTTTTCTACCTGCTCCTCTCACCTCATGATTGTTACAACTATGCAGGAATGGGAACCCTGTGTACCCTAAAGGACTCCTGAACAATCTCTTAGAATGCCCCATATGGGTGAGGAAACTCAGGCAGGGAAATGCATGTAAGTGTTTCATTGTTTTCTCTACCACAGTGTATTTTTGTGCAACCTATGTAAAGAATAATTGTGTTTAGAAACTTTTGCAAAGCCTGTGCAACTCTTTGCTTCAGCTGTCACCTGTCTCTGGAGATATCCGTAAACTCAGAGTTGCTACGTGGGTGGAGTTCTGGGATGAGGGGTGCTTGCCCACCCTTGGTTCCAAACAAACCCATTTTTCTCTGGATTTTTTTTATTTAGCCACTGAAACAAAAATGTAATTTTTTGCTCAGTTCTAATCGTAAAGCACCTAATATTTCTAAAGACCTGGTGATACATGGCTGATGAATAAAACACCAACTGGCACTTTGATGATTTAGGCAAATATGGATTATCCAAACCATCTGTACATTAGTGTACATTAAGCACAAATAATATAGCGGTTATATAGTTTAAATTGGCCTACACTTTAACTCGACTCCTATTCTCTTATGATAAGTATTCCATAACTCCTTGAATTATCTTATGTCAGTTTTGGCTGAAGTAGACTGGACAGTTGTCCAAAACAGGACAGATGATTATTTTATTATAGCGACAGGTAGGAAATTGTTTTCACAGGCATGTACTGGAATAACCCAAAGAGGACAAAACATGTGATTGTACTGCCCTATGAGAGGCCTAGCAGGTGCTTTCATGACCCTTTGGTGCTTGAAATTCATCTGTTCAGACCAAGGAGAGAAGAGGTACAGCATGGTAAAAGAAAATAAGGTATAGCTCTGATTAGTTTCAGATGAGGTACCCAGCATCTGTTACTTGTAAACAGGACACGTATACAAAGATGGGTATAGCAGTATAAATTTGGGAGTTCACCTTCTCCATCAGGTGAATGTAACATGACAGCAAGTGATGGCTTCCTTGGAGTTTGGTGTCACACAGAACCTTTTCCCTGTACTTTATTATTACTGGTTTATAGCAATACACTTGACTGACATTGATTAATTGGTCTCCTGAATATAATTTTAATGAACCAAAGTAAGTGAAACAATTGATTATATTATAAATAAACACTAAGAAACATTGCACTGGTTTCAATATAATGAAAGAGCAAATGGTGTTGGTTGACCTGGTTTGTGAATGTCATCAGATCACTACCTCCCCACGAATCAACTTCCTATCACGCTATCATGGCAGTGCTTTAACATGACTATGTAGTCGTGGCACCAAAGCTGGGAGAGAGCTCTGCCAGCAGTGTAAAAAAAACACTCCCATGAGGGGAGTAGCTACCAGCACTGGTGCATTGTTGTGACGGGATCCCCCTGGGGTGCAGCCTGGGACTGTGGAACCACTGTTCCCCTTGAATATTCTCTCGCCTGGGCTGTCTCTCACAATGCCGTGCTAGTGATCAGCAGCAAGCCCCTCCAGGCGCGGTGATCGCTCAGCACAACAGCATGTGGAGTCCTACACCCAGGTAGATTACATGAATGCTCCCGGAGCCACTAATGCATCTCATAGAGAAAGGCACCAGAGCCAAATCCCCCCAGCTCCCAGCACCATACCCCAGGAATATACCATCTTGCACTGCTCAAAGCCAATTAAAATGATTAGGGGTTTGGAACAGGTCCCATATGAGGGGAGATTAAAGAGGCTGGGACTTTTCAGCTTGGAAAAGAGGAGACTAAGGGGGGATATGATAGAGGTATATAAAATCACGAGTGGTGTGGAGAAAATGAAAAAGGAAAAGTTCTTCTTCACACAGCACACAGTCAACCTGTGGAACTCCTTGCCTGAGGCGGTTGTGAAGGTTTGGACTATCACAGGGTTTAAAAGAGAACTGGATAAATTCATGAAGTTTAAGTCCATTAATGGCTGTTAGCCAGGATGAGTAAGGAATGGTGTCCCTAGCCCCTGTTTGTCAGAGGGTGCATATGAATGGTAGGAGAGAGATCACTTGATGATTACCTGTTGGGGGGCACCTGCCATTGGCCACTGTTGGTAGACAGGATACTGGGCTAGATGGACCTTTGGTCTGACTCAATATGGCCATTCTCATGTTCCTGTGTTCTTGTGTCTTCTTCTGAGTGACTTGGTTCCTTGCAGCATAGCTGGGGGCAGGAGAAAGGCCCAGTATGTGTCCACTACACCTGTTTTATAACCCCACTCCGTGTGCTTGGGCAGCACAAGTCCAGGCATGTCTGGGGGCATTTCTGAGCAACTCAGCAAAGTTGAGCAATTCCCCTGGTGTGGCCTCATTCAGCTGAGTCATTGCATTGTAGCTTTCTTACTGGACAATGGCTATTGATGGGTTGTTTGACACCCCACCCGGGCGTTGGTTACGTTTCTTGCTCTTGCCTCTGGGAAGCTAATATCTGGCTGATTGCCCAACTAACAGTATATTTTAATGACAACCATAAAAAGCAATTCTCATAACTTCATATGCATTAATGATATACACATATGGTTAGAGAAATGACTTTCAGCAGATCTTTCCCCTGATACCTTACATGGGATGCCTTATAAGTAAGATTAAGATTATATAAAAATGAAGAATATGGGGTTACAGTATGCTCCTCCCAAGGTATGGAATGTCACAATTATTGACACTGTTTTTTCACACCCCTAAGTGAGAAAGTTGCAGTGCTGTAAAGTGGCAGCGTAACCAAGGCCTCAGTCATTTGTTACAAGGGGGTTTGTGTCAGGCCCCGTATGGGGCAAAGGCAACAGTTATTTTCTTCATGTCTGATTTGGGCTACGTTCACGTTTTACAGAACAATAATCCACCTCCACCTTTCCCATCCCACATCCACACTATAGTCCCTCACTATGTGGGTGAAGGAGCCCCTGCTCTTTCAGCAAAGACCAGAAGGATGGGTGTAAATTAGGCCATTTGGCATCAAAGTGGGGATTTTCAAAAGAGCATAGAAAAGTTAGGTTCCCAACACTCTTTGACATTCAAAGGCAGTTGGATGCCTAATTCCCTTAGGGTCCTGCAAAAACCACAGCCAATGTTATCAAGGAATTAAAACTTTGTTCAGATGGCAGCTTAGGGGTCTTCTTGGCCTGCTCTTTGGATTTCCAGCTCCAGAGATCAGACTAACCTGGGAGCTTTATCCAAGATTTTTTTTTTCACTTGGGAGCATTTAATTTTCTTCTTCCTATAAAAATGAATTGATATAGGTTCCTTTTTTCCTATTATTCTAGAAGATCTGCTCATCTAATATATGATATGAACACAGATTTCCATTGAGATCAGAAGTTCCGTCTGCATTAATTTCCTTGGAAATTAGACATTCCCTTTCCCCCCACCCCCTTTGTCTTTTGGGGCAACAGTTCTCCTGTCTCCATTATTTTTCCTCTGGATTCAGTTGTTTTCCATGACTTCTCTTTTGAGGTTAGTAATAGGACTGTCCTTGTACCATTGTTTTTCCTTTCCAAACCCAAATATTAACTTTCCTCTAGGCAATAATTTCAAATTCCCACCAGCAGAAATATGAGGGGAGATTACATCATCTCATCGGAAGGAGAAATGACCAACCAGGAGACAAATTAATTTCTGTGAAAGGGAATAATAACAAAAGACACTAAAAAGCACTCTAAGATCCGGGCATACAGAAAGGAACCCAAAGCTCAGTTTCCTGAAATAATTGAAGAGTGTCTATAGTAGAAGAGAATGGAAAACGTAGTGCAAAGATTGCAATCTTATCTCAGAAAATCTGAAGGAAGGGTTAGGGTAAGGATGCAGCTAGTAATAGATCATCAGTGTGAAAGGTAAAACAGCACAATAAAAATGAAATAATCTCATTTAGAAAAGAAAAAAAAAACCTTGCTCAGGCACCCCCCATATAAAACAGAAAGGGATTGCTTATTCAATCCCGGGGGATAGTAAATGAAGATACATGTTGTAACACTGCCCACCATATTCTTTCAAGTGATATTATTAAGATATGATTATAGCATAATTATTATGCCTTTTGTGCAAGACGGGTCATGTAAACTGTCATTGGAAAAGTTATGATTTCCTGAATATGATTTTCCTGTTTCTATGTATGTGTCATTTTTGTATTTCAAGTTATGAATATTGACTATATATCTGTTTCAAATGTAGTGGGTAACTCCCACTAGACAAGATTCTAACAGTCTAGATAGTTGGTTGGGAAGGGTCTATTCAGGCTAATGACCCATGAGGGAAAACAATAAGCATGAAGAGAAGCTTTTCTCCCACCTGGTGAGTCTTCCTAAGAACACTCCATAGAGCCTGAAATTAATGGTTGCTATGACTCTACAAGGGCAGGTGACCAGGCCACATGACTCTGGACACCATCTTGGGATCTCTGTATTTTTCCACAAACTGTTCTGGGAACCAAGTTTTGAAACAAAGGGTTACCACCCTATGCTAAAGCTATATAACACAGGGAGTGATATCCTTGGTTCTTCTTTGCTCCTCGCACAAGAAGACAGCTGGAAACACCTGAGGAACAAAGACTGAACTGGGGGAAGTGCTGGAACCAGGCTAAAGCACTTTCTAGCCTGTGTATGGAAACCTGAGAAACCCAAGCAGCAAAGCAAATGCAGCTTGTGCCTTGAGAATCTGCCAGACTGCTGGTCAGGGTGAGAAACTGCTCATTCATAGTCAACCTAACCAGTTTGTTTCTCTTAGTTTGAGATTTTATTTATTTGCTGGTAATCTCCTTTGGTCTGTTTGCTGTCCCTTATAATCACTTACAGTCTATCTTTTGTAGTTTATCAACATGTTTGTAGTTTCACCTAAACCAGTGTGCCTTTAAGTGAAGTGTCTGGGGAAAAATCTCAGCTGGGTTAGCACAACTGTGCATATTTCTCTCCACAATGAACTGAGAAGTGAACTGGGTAACAAATTTGTACAGGTCAGTGTTTTGACCAGGGCAGAGTGGTACAGCTCTGGGGTCTTTAGGCTGGGGACCTGGTGGTTATCTTGACTGTAGCTTCTCTATTGTTGGTTTATGCAGTGGCTGGTCAGAGAACTGCATGTAACTGCAACTGGATGTGTCCCTACCAGTGTGAATGCTGGAGGAAATGTAGGACCAAGAGTGAGCCTGAAGCTTGCCACAGCAGCACAGTGTGAGAGGGAGCCCAGACTGGTGGGGCAGAGTGCTCCGGGGAACTCCAGTTCCAAGTAGCACCTCAGGGGGAACCCATCACAGATGGGTTATAACAAAACCTGCCTAAGAAAGAGCAATGAATGACTCTCAGATTTAGAATTTAAGAATTCTATATCTGAATGGCCATACTGGGTCAGACTAACGGTCCATCTAGCCCAGTATCCTGTCTTCTCATAGAGGCCAGTGCCAAGTGCTTCAGAGGGAATGAATGGAACAGGTAATCATCAAGTGATCCATTCCCTGTCACCCATTCTCTTTTTCCTGTATCATATTATTACTGGTTTATAGAAATAAACTTGACCGCCATTGATTATTTGGTCTGTTGAATATTTTTTATAATGAACCAAAGTGGGTGAAACAATGTACTATACAATTCATCAACACTACGTAACATTGCATTGGTGGTAATATAATTAGAGAGAGAATGGTATCTGTTGGACTGGTTTGTGCACATCATCAGATCAATTCTTAACCAAGGGTCAACTCCCCATCCCCACCCAGCCCCCTACTGTGTAAGTTGTCATCCTGTTACTAGATTCAAAAGAGAGGCCAAACCATTCTTTAGCTCACTATAGCTCCAATGCTCCAACATCTTGTATCTTACAATCATGAGCCAGATTCAAAGTCCTTTCTACTTAAGGGAAAGACTCTCAGTCATTGACTACAAGAACTGGAATGGATTACCTAGGGAAGTGGTGGAATCTCCTTCCTTAGACGTTTTTAAGGTCAGGCTTGACAAAGCCCTGGCTGGGATGATTTAGTTGGGTTTGGTCCTGCTTTGAGCAGGGGGTTGGACTAGATGACCTCCTTAGGTCCTTTCCAACCCTGAGATTCTATGATTCTATGATTCTACAAGGGGTTTTGTTTCAGTCTCCAAACGAGGCAAAGGGAACAGTTATTTTCTCCACTTCTGATATGGGCTTTGATCCATGTCTCCACTGCCCACTGTCAAAATAAACAGCCGCAAACGACATTCCTGTTCACAATATAGCAATCCACCTCCACCTTTCCCATCCAACATATACAACATATTCCCTCACGCCAATATTCCTTTTAATTTCTTCCATCCATGTTTGGAATTAATTTTGTTATGTGCACCAACAACGAGTTAACATGAGGATGTGCACCACCAGTGGAAACAAAAAGCCTAGCTATAATATATATATTTTTAAAAGTTACCATATGGATAATTACTGCATTCAGGACAGGTTATGCATTTTAGAACTCAGTGCTCAAAGAATTCAATTTAAGAATAATAGTGAAATAAAATTATGAAATGCATAGACCATTCAAAAAGTACAACAACTGCACTTTGAAAGCATAAAATTAAAAGAATATACATGCATTGCAGGAACTAACAACAACACGTGCCGGGAGCTGAGTGTGAAAGAGACTGTCTGTGTGTGTGTGTGTGTATGTATGAGTCAGAGAGCATGTGATTGTGTGTGAGACACAGAGACTGTGTGTGTAAGTGTGAGACAAAGAGTGTGTATGTGTGTGAGAGAGACAAATGGTGTGTATGTGTGAGAGATATAGAGACAGAATGTGCATGCTGGCTGCTGGGGAAGTGTATGAGAGATCACGCGCTGTCTCTTTAAGGCACTCCCACCAATTAGCTCACACTGAGATCTCTTTCTCCTGAGCCATGTCACCCGTCCTCTGCTGTGCGTAGATGGGGTACATGGGCAGAGGGCAGGTGGGGGAGGGGAACAACCCCACCCCCTCCCCGTTTTGCACAGCAAGCGGGAGTTTCCCAGGAGCTACTAGCCAGGGACTCCAAGGCAGAGGGCAGGAGCAACACAGCAGCAGAGCAGTGGAGGTGGGGGCAACTGAACACATGCCACCCCGTGCTGCTCTGTGTTGTTCATGAGGCAGCTTCGGGGACTTCTTGGCCTGCGTTTCAAGTTCCAGGTCCAGAGATCAGACTGTCCTGGGAGCTTTATCAAGAATTTTTTAAGTTGGCAGCATTTAATTTTCTTCTTCCTATAAAATAGAATTGATATTCGTTCCTTCTTTCTAGTATTCTAGCAGATCTACTCCTCTCATATACCCGATGAACAGAGATTTCCACTGAGATCTGTCTGCATTAATTTCCTTTGAAATGAGACATTCCTTTTTTTCTGTTCCTTTGTCTTTGAGGTCAACGGTTCTCCTGTCTTCATTATTTTCCCTTTGGAATCAGTTGTTTTCCATGACTTCCCCTTTGAGGTTAGTAATAGGAATGTCTTTGTACCATTGTTTTTCCTTTCTAAAAACTAATATTAACTTTCCTCTAGGCAATAATTTCAGATTCCCATCAGCAGAAATAGCTGGGGAGATTACATCATCTCATCTGAAGGAGAAATTACCAACCAGGAGACACATTAATTTCTGTGAAAGGGAATAATAAAAATAAATAAATAAACCAAGAATCACTGTAAGATGTGGGCAGCCAGACAGGGCCGCCCGGGTGCGGGGTCAAGTGGGGCAATTTGCCCCAGGCCCCGGGCCCCACAGGGGCCCCACGAGCCCTGGCCCAGCACCGGTTCGGGTCTTTGGTGGCATTTTGGTGGTGGGGAGCCCTTCAGTGCTGCTGAAGACATGGAGCAACTGAGGGGCCCCCAGCTACCGAAATGCCGCCGAAGACCCGGACTGCCGCCTAATGAGTACAAGTGCCGCAGCTCCCACACTTTGTGCCAGGCCCCATGAATACTCTGGATGGCCCTGCAGCCAGATAGGAACCCAAAACTCAGTTTACTGAGATAATTGAAGAGTATCAGTAGTAGAAGAGACTGGAAAAGGTAGTGCAAAGGCTATAATCTTATCTCAGAAAATCTGAAGGAAGTGTTAGGGTAAGGTTGCAGCTGATACTAGATCCTCAGCGTGAAAGTTAAAGCAGCACAGGAAAAAATGAAATAATCTCATTTAGAAAAGAAAAATACTTGCTCAGACACCCCCCATATAGAACAGAAAAGCGTTGCTTGTTCAATCCAGGGGGAAAGGAAATAAAGGTAGATGAATTATAGCAAAACAAGCCCCCAAAAGAGCAATGAATGGCTGTCAGATTTGGAACATAAAAACAGCCATGCTGGGTCAGACCAAAGGTCCATCTACCCCAGTATCCTGTCTTCCATCAGTGGCCAATGCCAAGTGCTTCACTGGGAATGAACAGAACAGCTGATCATCAAGTGCCCCAATCCCTCTCACCTATTTCCAGGTTTTGGTAAACGGAGACTAGGGACACCATCCCTATCCATCCTGTCTAACAGCCATTGATGGACCTATCCTCCAGGATTTTTTCTAGTTTATTGGCTCCTTGTGTGTGTGTATTTTATTTTTCACCATGAGTTTTATTGCTTGTTAAAATTTTGAAACAAAAATAAAGTCTCATTTCTCTGTGCATGAGTCTTTCTGCAATTCCATTTTTGTGTCACGTACACTTCTGTTGCACCAGTGTCAATGTACCATTGCCACTCCTGGTGTAGACATAGTTTATATGGGTGCATCATAAATTAGTGGATGAAGAGCTCAGAAGCTAGGATATATCACGAATTGATATATGAAGATATACCAAGTAATCCACATCTGGAGTAGTGCATCCAGTTTTGGGTCCTCCACTACAGAAAGGGTGTGGACAAATTGGAGAGAGTCCAGCGGAGGGCAACAAAAATTATTAGGGGGCTGGGACACATAATTTACAAGGAGAAGATGAGGGAACTGGGCATATTTAGTCTGCAGAAGAGAAGAGTGAGGGGGCTTTGATAGCAGCCTTCAACTACCTGAAGGGGGTGGTCCAAAGAGGATGGAACTCATCTTCTTCTCAGTGGCGGCAGATGACAGAACAAGGAGCAATGGTCTCAAGTTGCAGTGGGGAAGGTCTAGGTTGGATATTAGGAAACACTATTTCACTGGGAGGGTGGTGAAGCACTGGAATGGGTTACCTAGGGAGTTGGTGGAATCTCCATCCTTAGAGGTTTTTAAGGCCCGGATTGAGAACGCCCTGACTGGGATGATTTAGTTGGGGTTGGTCCTGCTTTCAGCATGGGGTTGGACTAGATGATCTCCTGAGGTCCCTTCCAACCCTAATCTTCTACGATTCTATGAGTCTAAGTGTGTAGGATAAAAAACAGGAAGAGATTTCAGAGTTATTGCGTTTGATACCTTTGCTTTAATAGCAAGGATTTGCTAATTCTCTTTAAACTTATCTATATTTTATTGCTCATAAAATTTTGAGAAATAAACTCTCTCTCTCCCTCTCTCTCCATATATTCACCTCATTCTCTCTATATATCTCCGTGACTCTCCTTTTTTTCATTTTTCTGCAGGCACATCATTCTGCCTTCTGGATAAAAATGACTTTCTACTTTCATTCCTGATGCCTTTTCATTTTTATTTCCTTTACATTTCCTTATACGGGATTGGATTCTGATTTCAGTAGCACTTGTGTAAATCCATATGATGCTGATGTAATTCACCCTGGTGTAAATGAGACCTGGAAACACCCATGGTGTGTGTTTAGGGATTTTTTGTTTGTTTGTTTATTTGTTTGTTTTTTTGGGTGGGGAGATGTACCTGTGGTTGAACTCGAAACATCTTTCATTTCCAATCTATTAATTTTTTATTGTGTCTTGTAGTTTTGTTGATGTGACACTGATGTAATAAAGATTCTTCAAAATTGGAGCTTAAAAGACTTTATTAAGAGTTCCAGAGAGCTTACAGGACTTACATGGGACATTTCTGTACTTCAATAGGGTTCCATGCTCTTGGTTCACCTATATTGGAAGCTCAACCTCTTAACGATATGAGTCTTCCTCTGTTTATTGACAACTTCATTTTTCCAGTGGAAAGATGCAGTGCTATGAGGTTACCTACTCCAGTTTCCCAGCAGTGTAACCGACAGCAGAACCTGACTGTGTGTTACTCCATTAATATTTAATGGTTTTGTGTTTCTAGATACATATTATGGAGAAAGCAGAAGGAAGAAATGAAACCCTGGTCATGGAATTCATCCTCTTAGGGTTTGGGAATGCCCCTGAACTTCAGCCCTTTCTCTTCCTGCTGTTTCTACTGATCTACATTGTGACCATGGTCGGAAAAATCCTCATCATTATGCTTGTTGTGGTTGATCAGCACCTTCACACCTCCATGTACTTCTTCCTGGGGAACTTGGCCTGCTTGGAGATCTCCTACACATCCACCATCCTGCCCAGGATGCTGGCCAATCTCCTGACTGGGGACAGAACCATTTCTGTTAAGGGCTGCCTTGTGCAAACATATTTTTTTGGTATGATAGCAATGACAGAAAATCTGCTGCTTGCAGCAATGTCTTACGATCGGTATTTAGCAATATGCAATCCACTCCGTTATGCTGCTCTGATGAATGGCAGGGTTTGTTTCCAGCTAGTGGCAGGATCCTGGGTATATAGTTTTCTGGTCATTGGCACACTAAATTATTTCTTGTTCAAATTAACATTCTGTGGTTCCAAAGAAATTGACCATTTCTTTTGTGATTTTTCACCCATGATAAAGCTGTCTTGTGGTGACACCCAGACACTGCAATTGGCGACATTTACTGTCGCTACCATTGGGACACTTGTGCCTTTGCTGCTGACACTGACATCCTACATTTATATCATCACCGCCATTCTGAGAATCCCTTCCACCACAGGGAGGCAAAAGGCCTTTTCCACCTGCTCCTCTCACCTCACTGTGGTGACAATTTTTTACATGAGCGTGATTACTGTCTATGTGTTTCCAACAAGTAACACTCCCAAGGTCCTACACAAAATATTCTCTGTCTTCTACACAGTTCTGACTCCCATGATCAACCCTGTTATCTACAGCCTGAGAAACAAGGAGGTCAAAGAGTCCCTGAGAAAAACTATTCTGAAATGGGTTGCTTTCAGAAACAGGCATAGAATCTTAAAGGGAAAATTTTATCTTGTATAAAATACAAATGCACTGATATAGCTTCTTAAACATGGCCCATTTCATTCCTTGTGAACAGGGTTACCCATTTCTTTCTTTCTTTCTTTCTTACTCTGCTACTTTTTGAGCATTCATCTTTCATACAATTCATGCACATTTCTTTATACAAAACTTAATATGTAAGAGACATTCTTTTTGAAAAGACACACGTTTCAGTAGAGCACTCTGCTTCAGTCATCCCTACATGAACACTAGTGCCCAAATTCTGCAAAGAGCTTAATATCTTCTGAGTGCTTCTGGGTCTCTTCCACACAGACTGATGCCAATGACATTCATTCTCCAGTGATTAGGATTGTCTGTTGTCAATTATGCCTCTGAAAAATAGGTCAACAATATTGACGCTGCAGTGAGTGAAGAAATTTGGTTGCTCAGTATTCTCTGGAGATCTGTAGCTGGGTAACCAAAACATGAAAGTCTGTGGAGGGTTGAGAGTCTCAGTGTCCTGCTATGTGAAATTTCCTGCCTATTCATCCATCTTTGTTGGGTGAAGGCCACATTAACATATCTATTTCTATATCGATTCTGATATCAATATAGATATTGATACCTATAAAATGCTAACAGAAGATGTCTGGCCAAAATTTTCAAAGCTCATAAGACCTGATTTCCCTCCCTCACCCAAATAAAGTGAATGAATTCAAACAAACAGGAAATGAGCACCGAAAAGCACTAGGCAACTTTGCCAGTCTCAACCTAAATGCTATCACATGGGCCTCCCTCACCTCACACAGTAACACACTATACACATACAAATATTTACTGCCAAGGTTTGACTAAAAAGTAAATTAAAGAATACATTTTCACTGAGTCTTCCTGGTATTTTTATTCTTCCTCCAAATTTTTGGACTCTGTTTTTTGCCAAAAAATATCATCGTTCCCCTGTTTTCCATTTAACTGTTTAGGTGCCTGTCATAAACAGATAGTTAAGGGTTAAGGTCTGTTTTACCTGTAAAGGGTTAACATGTAGTACCTGGTGACCACCTGACCAGAGGACCAATCAGAGATAAGATTTTTTCAAATCTCTGTGGAGGGAAGCCTTTGTCTGTGTGAGAACTGTTTTTGGATTTAACAGAGGACAGTCATGTCTCCAAATTCTCCTGGAGTAGTTTCTACTAATTAATAGTGAGTATTAATTAGAAAGGCGAATTAGTCTTATGATTTGATTTCTATATTTGCAATTGTGTGTTTGCTAAAGGAAATGCTTTATTCCTGTTTGCTGATATTGCTTTTACTGAGAAAAGGGGGAGAGGGGATTCTCTCCAGAGATTGATAAGGTTATACCCTATGAGTGTCCAGCTTGGGCTCATAGAGATTCTGTATTTTCTTTTTATTCTTTAATAAATTCTTTTCTTTTCTTTGGACTTGGTTAATTCCTTCCCTTGGGGAAATTCAGGGGAAGGGGAGGGGGAAGTGGGCTGCTTCCCTGTGTGTAGAGATTCAAGGTGTTTGAATCCAGGCATCTCTGTCTTCAGAGCAAGCTGGAGAGAGGGGGGAGGGGGAAGGTTCCTCCTCTGTGAATTGATCTGTGTTCCCAAGGGGGGAAACAGGGGTGTCCCGGCCCACGGAATTGACCGGGTGGTGGCAGCCGAAGGGGAGACCTACCCTAGGATTTTGGGGTGGGGGAAGACATGCGGGTCCTCACTTTGAAACCGCCCAGTTTCAAGTGAGGGTAGACTCCTGACATGGTGGCAGTGGTGTTTCGGACCCAGAGAGAGAGGCAAGGCTTTTCTACCAGAGGCACTCTGAGGCAGTTTCAGGGTTACAAGTATTTTCAGTTTTTTGCAGGGCTTTCTGTTACAAAGCCTCCGGTGGAGAGGTACTGGCGTCCATTGTGATACAAGGTACCACTCAGGATTCCTGAGGTGGAGGGAAGTGCTCGCCAAAGTACATTCCCATCCAACAGGAAAAGCAGGTTTGGGGGTTGCAGAGAGAAACCCTCCAGCCAGGTTTTTTTTTCTCCCTGTGTCTTTTGAAAGGATCAGAAGACAGGAGAACACAAATCCCTAAGGAATAGACCAGATTTTTCTCAGGGGTATTGTTAGCAGCAGCCTTTCAGCTGGGCTGCTGAGTACAGCAACTCAGAGCAGAGGCAGTTTACAGTTTCAGCCAGGTTGGCTGGAGGCAATTTAGTTTCCAGCAGGCTTTGTTGGAAGCATATTTTCGTTCTTGTTGCTTGGACAGGCAGCTTGAGGAAAAGGCAAGTTTCAAGCAGTTTTCAGGGTTAGGAGGAGGTTTTTTTCTCTGCTGGCTATGCTGAGGAAAAACTCTTCCCTAGAGGTGTGTCCTTCCTTTGTGATATCAGGTATCACTCAGGATTCCTAAGGTGGGGGGAAGTGCTCTACAAAGTACATTCCCATCCAACAGGAAAACAGGTTTGGGGGGGGGAGACAGAAACCCTCCAGCCAGATTTTTTTTCCCTGTGTCTTTTCAAATCCTCTGGAGCCAGGAAATACAAATCTCTGAGAGGATTTACTACACTTTTCTGCAGGTACTAAGTAGCACCAGCCGCTCAGCTGGGCTTATTAGGAAGATTGCTTTTTTGGAAACAGATTTTCAGCTGGGTTTAGCTGAGGCATAAGGTTTCTAACAGGCTGTGTTAGAAAAGGATTTTTTTCCTTCTTCTTTTCTTTTTTCTCCTTTTTTTTCTTTCTGTCTGCTTAAAAACAGCTAGGAAAGAGGTGCAAGTTTTTCTAGGAGGCTTGTTAGAAAGGACCCCCACTGTGAGGTACTTAGCAAGTGCTAGAAACAGGACAAACCAGTTTTTTTGGGTCTTCTCAGTATATCAGCAAACAGCAACTACACATTTGCAAATGAAAAGGTTTTGTTTCTTTTCTATTCAGTCTCTCGGGAATAGAGAGGGTTAGGAATTGGGGAAACCAATTCCCTGACTGCAAAGGGGTGTGGCCAGCACCAAAAAGCAACACCAGCAAGCCACACATAAAATTCACTGACTGCAGAGGGGTGTGGCCAGCACCAAAAAGCAACACCAGCAAGCCACACATAAAATTCACTGACTGCAGAGGGGTGTGGCCAGCACCAGAAGGCACTGTTCCCCATCCCAAGAAATTTCCCACCTACATGGCAGGTGAGGACACTAAGGCCTTCTTCAAAAAGGTTAAAAGGACCTGCCATGGGTACAGCATCCCTGAAGACCAGTACAAGGACTGGTCAGGAAAGAGAACTTTTGCTGTCTATTACAATTATTCCATCCCCATGCTACTGGGGGAAAACTTGGCCAACCATGTGCAGCTGGCCAAGAGTGGGGGAGTGGTCACCTGCGGCCAGGCCAAACAAGCAGGCACTCCCATCCCTGTTCCTGAGCCATCCACCAGGACCCTGTCTGTGTTACCAGAGACCCAGACAGAGGTGGTGGAACCGGATCTCATGCCAACAACTACAGCAGCCATAGTACATCCAGTCCCAGGACCGGAACTGGAAAAGCAACCAGCGGCAGAACCAGCGCCAGCACTGACGCCAGCGCTTGCAACTCCACCGCCAGGGGGCGCCAACGGGCCTAAACTGGCAGAAGCAGCAGACAACTCTACCCAAGAGGCTCAGCCAGAGCCTGAAATATCACCTTGTGCACCAGCGGAGAGCGGTCCACAGTCAATGAAAACAACCTCATCACCTACATCGCTCCCAGAGGAACTGGTGTCTCCCGCCTCAAGGGAACAGTTCCAGACTGAGCAGGAAGCCGATGACAGCCTTAAGAAAGCTTGGGCGGCGGCACGAAGCAACCCACCGCCTCTCAGCTCTTCTACCCAATTCCAGTTTGTTGTAAAACAAGGACTTTTATATAAGGACATTCTTTCTGGTGAACACCAGGAAGGCCAGCATCCTCAAAGACAGTTGGTAGTTCCAACTAAGTACTGGGACAAGCTCTTAAGCTTGGGCCCTGACATCCCAGTGTGCATTCTGGGGTCAACAAAGCAAAAACAGGTTAAAAACATTCCTTCCACTGGGAGGGGATGGGCAAGGACGATGCCAAGTATGTCCGCTCAAATGCATACAAAGTGTTCTTCAGTGTCAAATATCTTGTTGTTTACATACTTAGCAGTATATGTAATAGTGCATGTGTTTTGTTTACCTGTTTATGTTACAGTGCTAGGAGGAAATCACCACCAGTAGTTCCCACTGTTGGCGATTTGGGGGGCGTGTCATAAACAGATAGTTAAGGGTTAAGGTCTGTTTTACCTGTAAAGGGTTAACATGTAGTACCTGGTGACCACCTGACCAGAGGACCAATCAGAGATAAGATTTTTTCAAATCTCTGTGGAGGGAAGCCTTTGTCTGTGTGAGAACTGTTTTTGGATTTAACAGAGGACAGTCATGTCTCCAAATTCTCCTGGAGTAGTTTCTACTAATTAATAGTGAGTATTAATTAGAAAGGCGAATTAGTCTTATGATTTGATTTCTATATTTGCAATTGTGTGTTTGCTAAAGGAAATGCTTTATTCCTGTTTGCTGATATTGCTTTTACTGAGAAAAGGGGGAGAGGGGATTCTCTCCAGAGATTGATAAGGTTATACCCTATGAGTGTCCAGCTTGGGCTCATAGAGATTCTGTATTTTCTTTTTATTCTTTAATAAATTCTTTTCTTTTCTTTGGACTTGGTTAATTCCTTCCCTTGGGGAAATTCAGGGGAAGGGGAGGGGGAAGTGGGCTGCTTCCCTGTGTGTAGAGATTCAAGGTGTTTGAATCCAGGCATCTCTGTCTTCAGAGCAAGCTGGAGAGAGGGGGGAGGGGGAAGGTTCCTCCTCTGTGAATTGATCTGTGTTCCCAAGGGGGGAAACAGGGGTGTCCCGGCCCACGGAATTGACCGGGTGGTGGCAGCCGAAGGGGAGACCTACCCTAGGATTTTGGGGTGGGGGAAGACATGCGGGTCCTCACTTTGAAACCGCCCAGTTTCAAGTGAGGGTAGACTCCTGACAGTGCCCATTGGTTCCCTGACCACTCACTTGCAGTTCTCTGATGTAGGGCCATATAGTGTGCATAGACGGAGATATATGTAGTTTGTGGCCTCATGTGTCAGGCTCTGTTTGGATGAATAGTGGATTTGTTAAGCCCAAAGTGATTCTTGAATTTTACTCAAATCAATCAAAGTCTTTCAGGACTTAGATACTGGCAGCAACCTGCCCCCTTTATAACATTTAACCTGGTGATTAGAGCACTGCTGTGAGGGAGGATGGAGGGGTATGTGGTTCCATTTGGTATAAATAATGAAATAGTTATTGAAAGAGGGTTTTCTACTTCCATCTCGCACCACCAAGTGGTCTGCACAGTCATCCTTGGACTTGCTTTCTGGCCTAATGACTATTCATTCTCATCATGAATGAATAACACAGCTACCCCTCTGATACTTGACACCATGCTGAATGGTGATATAGTTAGACGGAGATATATGTAGTTTGTGGCCTCATGTATCAGGCTCTGTTTGGATGAATAGTGGATTTGTTCAGCCCAAAGTGATTCATGAACTTTACTCAAATCAATCAAAATCTTTCAGGACTTAGATGCGGGGCAGCAACCTGCCCCCTTTATAACATTCAACCTGGTGGTTAGAGCAGTGCTGTGCGGGAGGGGGGCGGGGTATGTGGAAGACCCACATTCAGTCTTCTCCCACACTAGAAACAAGTGCACGGGGCTATGCAACACTCTCCTCACAAGCTTTCTCTCTCTCTCTCTCTCTCTCTCTTTCCTCTTAAAGTGGTTCCATTTGGTATAAATAATGAAATAGGGGGTTGTACTTCCATCTCCCACCACCAAGCGGACTACACAGTCATCCTTGGACTTGCTTTCTGGCCTAATGACTATTCATTCTCATCATGAATGACAATGAGTAGTCATTGGGCTAGGAAAAGCAAGTGAGAATGTCGTCATAGCCTGGTGATGAAGCTTATTTGAAAAATCAGTGGTTCGTGTAGCTCTAATTGTCAGCTTCTGCCACAGAGCAGCAGGCACTACAAAAATACATGGTGAATGTAAAAAGCAACAAAGAGTCCTGTGGCACCTTAAAGACTAACATATGTCTGTTACTGACACCATGCTGAATGTGTTTTCCAGCAAGGGATGGGTGTCTTATGGTTAAGGCACGTCTGAGAATCACGACTTTTCATTTCTCTTCCTAGATCAGACACCTACTCCCGATAGGCCAGAAACTTTGTAACAAAGTAATTCATCCTTATCTAGAATGTGGTGTATTGAAAACCGGGTTAAAATTACAAGCTACTACTCTGAGTGTAAAGGGTTTTTCTGGTCCCGCTTGCAGACTGGGGAGCTCTGTATGGAAACATATCACATAATCATAGAATTGTAGGAAGATTAGGGTTGGGAGAGACCTCAGAAGTTCCTCCAGTCCAACCCCCTCCTCCAAGGAGCACCAATCTCCAAATAAATTATACCAGCCATGGCTTTCTCAAGCCAGGCCTAAAAAACGATAGGGATGGAGATTCCACCTACTCCCAAGGTAACCCATTCCAGTGCCTCACCACCCTCCTAGTGAAATAGTGTTTCCCAATATCCAACCTAGACCTCCCGCACTGCAACTTGAGACCATTGCTCCTTGTTCTGTCATCTGCTACCACTGAGAACAACCTAGCTCCATCCTCTTTGGATCCATCATCCATGACCCTTTAGTAGTTGAAGGCTGCTATCAAATCCCCCCCTTCTCTTCTGAAGACTAAACAAACCCGGTTCCCTCAGCATCTTCTCCTAACTTATGTGTCTCAGCCCTTTGATCATTTTCATTGCCCTCAGCTGGACTCTCTCCAACTTGTCCACATACTTTCTCTAGTGGGGGGCCCAAAACTGAATGCAATACTCCAGATGTGGCCACACTAGTGCCGAATAGAGAGGAATAATCACTTCCCTCAATCTGCTGGCAATGTTCCTTCTAATGAAGCCCAATATGCCAATAGCCTTCTTGGCAGCAAGGGCACACTGTTGACTCATATCCGGCTTCTCATCCATTGTAACCCCTAGGTCCTTTTCTGCAGAACTGCTACCTAGCCATTCAGTCCCTAGTCTGTAAAAGTGAATGGGATTGTTCTGTCCTAAGCAGGGCTGGCCCCAGGCACCAGCTAAAGAAGCAAGTGTGTGAGGCGGTCAATACCAGGGGGCAGCATTCCAGCCACTATTCTGGTGGCAGGTCTCGGTCTTCGGCGGCAATTCGGCGGCGGGTCCCTCACTCCCTCTCAGAGCGAAGGACCAGCTGCGGAATTGCCGCCAAAGAGTGGAGCTTTTTTTTTTTTTTTACACCGCTTGGGGCAGCAGAAAACCTGGAGCTGGCCCTGGTCCTAAGTGCAGAACGCTGCACTTGTCGTTGTTGAACCTCATCAGGTTTCTTTTGGCCCAATCCTCTAATTTGTTAATCACACCCACACTTCCTTCATGTCCCAGGTATCCTCATGGAGTTGATCACGTCACTGTGCTGAGCTGTGCAATAGAAATGATCTGGATTCTAAGAGGTGAAGGGAAATCACTGATTGTCTTACAGTGCTGGGGCCCAAAGAACTCTCACCTGGTATAAGCTGAGATAGGGCACAAAGACTTCAATGGAGCTATGGAGACATATCAAAGCAGAAGAGGTAGCCCTTTGGCTAAACACAAAGCAACAGTCCCTTTGCTTTTCAGAAATCTTTCTTTCTTTCTTTCTGTCTTTCTTTCTTCTGTACAGAGGACTTCAAAAGCAGATTTCCCCCAGATTACAGTGAATATACAGCAAGTATACTGCACCTTGCTCTCTAGCCCTTCCCACAGACATTGATGTGTTTCTTGAGATTAACATCCATTCTTCACACTTAATCCTCTGTGCTTTTCCACTTGATTCTGTAAAACGATAGTGTGCTTCCCAATTCCGTCAAATTTTTGCTTTTATACATAATGGCTGCACACTGGAACGATATTTCCCTGGCTGTTGCAATTGATCTGCAAAGGGATTTATTTGTCAGAGCTGTTTGAAGATATTTAGCCCACTTGCTTTACTGAAAGTTCCCTTGGAGTCTTTTTTTCTTATATTTGTCTGTATCTCGTACCCAGTGTGTCCTCTGGTGGCTAGTGAGAATTCATAGATCGCAATTATTCCTTTGAGGTCAAGGAAAGGAGAGCTGAACTAGGTGGCCCATGCTAGGAGATTCCCTATGCAGCTACAATTCACATAAAGTAGAACAAAAAATGGAAAAAATAATACATTTATAGAAAGTGCAAATAAATTTAAAATAGTAATAAATAAATATTAACAGACTTAAAAATAAAATAATGAAAACTGAAAAAAGTAAAGTAATAAAAATTGTAAAATAGAAAAAAACAATAAAAAGGGAAAATAAAATGAAATAAAACTTAAAATATATAAACGAGAATAAAATAAAACAGGACTTGCAAGTAAAATATAATAAAAAGTAAAAAAATATAATTATTTAGAAAAACACACAAAAAAGAGAAAAAAGAAAGTTAAAAAAACAGTAACATTTTAAAATGGAGGGTAAGAGTCCATGGGACTTGTGTTCCTCTATCACAGGTGAGGAGCTCTGGTGTGTGCGCCATCCTGAGAATCTTGTGCACCATAGAGAATGAAAAGGTCTTTTCTACCTGCTCCTCTCACCTCATGGTTGTTACAACTATGCAGGAATGGGAATCCTGGGTACCATAAAGGACTCCTGAACAAGCGCTAAGAATGCCACAGATGGGTGAGGAAACTGAGGCAGGGAAATGCATGTAAGTGTTTTATTTTTTTCTCTACCACAGTATATTTTTGTGCAACCTACGTAAAGAATAATTGTGTTTAGAAACTTTTGCAAAGACTGATCACCTCTTTGCTTCACCTGTCACCTGTCCCTGGAGATATCTGTAAAATCAGCGCTGCTATGTGGGAGGAGTTCTGGGAAGAGGGGTGCTTGCCCACCACTGGTTCCAAACAAACCCATTTTTTCCTGGATTTCTTTTAATTAACCACTGAAACAAAAATGCAATTTCTTGCTCAGTTCTAATCGTCAGGCACCTAATATTTCTAAAGACCTGCTGATACATGGCTTATGAATACAACACCAACTGGCACTTTGATGATTTAGGCAAATATGGATTATCCAAACCATCTGTACATTAGTGTACATTACGCACAAATAATATAGCGGTTATATAGCTTAAATTGGTCTACACTTTAACTCTACTCCTATTCTCATAGGATAAATATTCCATAACTGTTTTTTCACACCCCTGAGTGAGAAAGTTGCAGCGCTGTAAAGTGGCAGCGTAACCAAGGCCTCAGCCATTTATTACAAGGGGGTTTGTGTCAGGCCCCGTACGGGGAAAAGGCAACAGTTATTTTCTCCGTGTCTCATATGGGCTACATTCATGTTTTACAGTACAGTAATCCACCTCCTCCTTTCCCATCCCACATCCACAGTATAGTCCCTCACACTTTGGGAGAAGCAGCCCCCTGCTCTTTCAGCAAAGACCAGAAAGATGGGTGTAAATTAGGCCCTTTGGCATCAAAGTGGGGATTTCCTAAAGAGCACAGAAAAGTTAGGTGCCCAACTCCCTTTGACATTCAAAGGCAATTGGGTGCCTAACTCCCTTAGAGTCCTACAAAAACCACAGTCAATGTTATCAAGGAATTAAAACTTTGTTCAGACGGCAGCTTAGGGGTCTTCTTGGCCTGCTCTTTGGAATTCCAGCTCCAGAGATCAGACTGACCTGGGAGCTTTATCCAAGATTTTTTTTTTCACTTGGGAGCATTTAATTTTCTTCTTCCTATAAAAATGAATTGATATTGGTTCCTTTTTTCCTATTAATCTAACATATCTACTCATCTACTATATAATATGAACCCAGATTTCCATTGAGATCAGAAGTTCCGTCTGAATTAATTTCCATTGAAATGAGACATTCCCTTTTTTCTATTGCTTTGTCTTTTGGATCAACAGTTCTCCTGTAGCCATTATTTTCCCTCTGGAATCAGTTGTTTACCATGACTTCCCCTTTGGGGTTAGTAATAGGACTATCCTTGTACCATTGTTTTTCCTTTCCAAAAACAAATATTAACTTTCCTCTAGGCAATAATTTCAAATTCCCACCAGCAGAAATATCAGGGAAGATTACATCATCTCATCTGAAGGAGAAATTGCTAACCAGGAGAGACATTAATTTCTGTGAAAGAGAATAACAAAAGACAGCAAGAAGCGCTCTAAGATCTGGGCATACAGATAGGAACCCAAAGCTCAGTTTCCTGAGATAATTGAAGAGTGTCAATAGTAGAAGAGAATGGAAAAGGTAGTGCAAAGACTATAGTTTATAGTCTTATAATCTTATCTCAGAAAATCTGAAGGAAGGGTTAGGGTAAGGATGCAGCTGGTAATAGATCATCAGTGTGAAAGGTAAAGCAGCACAATCAAAATGAAATAATCTGATTTAGAAAAGAAAAATACCTGCTCAGGCACCCCCCATATAAAACAGAATAGAATTGCTTGTTCAATCCAGGGGGAAATTAAATAAAGGAAGATGTTGTGACACTGCCCACCATATTCTTCGAAGTGCTATTATTATGATATGGTTATAGCATAATTATTATGCCTTTTGTGCAAGACGGGTCATTTAAACTGTCACTGGAAAAGTTATGATTTCCTGAATATGATTTTCCTGTTTGTATGCAGGTGTCATTTTTGTATCCGAAGTTATGAATATTGACTATGTATCTGTTTCAAATGTAGTGGGTAACTCCCACTAGGCAAGATGCTAACCGTCTAGATAGTTGGTTGGGAAGGGTCTATTCAGGCTAATGACCCATGAGGGAAAACAATAAGCCTTAAGAGAAGCTTATCTCCCACCTGGTGAGTCTTCCTAAGAACACTCCAGAGAGCCTGTAATTAATGGTTGCTATGACTCCACAAGGGCAGGAGACCAGGCCACAAGACTCTGGGTACCATATTGAGATCTCTGTGTTTTTCCACAAATTGTTCTGGGAATCAAATCTTGAAACTAAGAGTCCCCACTCGATATTAAAGCTATATAACACAGGGAGTGATATCCTTGGTTCTTCTTCACTGCCCACAGAAAAGAACAGATGGAAAGAACTGAGGAACAAAGACAGAATTTGGTGAAGTGCTGGACCCAGGTTAAAGCAAGTTCCAGTCTGGTATGGAAACCTCAGAAACCCAAGCAGCAAAGCAAATGCAGCTTGTGCCATGAGAATCGCCAGACTGCTGGTATTATCAGTCAGGGTGAGAAACTGCTCGTGCATAGTCAATCTAACCAGTGTTTTATGCTTAGTTTGAGTTTTTCTCTATTTGCTGCTAATCTGCTTTGGTCTGTTTGCTGTCCCTTATAATCACTTACAGTCTATCTTTTGTAGTTTATAAACCTGTCTGTAGTTTCACCTAAACCTGTGTGCATTTAAGTGAAGTGTCTGGGGAAAAATCTCAACTGGGCTAGCACAACTGTGCATATTTCTCTCCACAATGAACTGAGAAGTGAACTGGGTAACAAATTTGTACCAGTCAGTGTTTTGACCAGGGCAGGGCGGTACAGCTCTGGGGTCTTTGGCTGGGAAACTAGTGGTTATCTTGACTGTAGATTCCCTATTGTTGGTTCATGCAGTGGCTGGTCAGAGAACTGCATGTAACTGCAGCTCGGTGTGTCCCTACCTGTGTGAATGCTGGAGGAAATGTAGGACAGCAGCACCGTGTGAGAGGGAGCCCAGACTGGTGGGTCAGAGTGCTCAGCGGAACTCCAGTTCCAAGTAGCACCCCAGGGGGAACCCATCACAGATGGATTATAACAAAACATGCCTAAGAAAGAGCAATGAATGACTCTCACATTTAGAATATAAGAATGGCCATACTGGGTCCGACTAAAGGTTCATCTAGCCCAGTATCCTGTCTTCTCACAGTGGCCAATGACAAGTGCTTCAGAGGGAATGAAGGGAGCAGGTAATCATCAAGTGATCCATTCCCTATCACTTATTTTCTTTTTCCTGTATCATATTATTACTGGTTTATAGCAATAAACTTGACCGGCATTGATTATTTGGTCTCTTGAATACTTTTTATAATGAACCAAAGTGGGTAAAGCAATTTACTATACAATTCATCAACACTAAGTAACATTGCATTGGTTGTAATATAATTAGAGAGAGAATGGTATCTGTTGGACTGGTTTGTGCACATCATCAGATCAATTCTTACCCAAGAGTCAACTCCCCATCCCCACCCAGCCCCCTACTGTGTAAGTTGTCATCCTGTTACTAGATTCAAAAGTGAGGCCAACCCATTCTTTATCTCACTATAGCTCCAATGCTCCAACATCTTGTATCTTACAATCATGAGCCAGATTCAAAGGCCTTTGTACTTAAGGGTAAGACTCTCAGTCATTGACTACAAAGTGTTTTGTTTCAGTCTCCAAACTTAGGGTCTCCTTAGGGCTAGGGTTAGGGGCAAAGGGAACAGTTATTTTCTCCACGTCTGATATGGGCTTTGATCCATGTCTCCACTGTCCACTGTCAAAATAAACAGTCGCAAACGACATTCCTGTTTATAACACAGCAATCCGCCTCCACGTTTCCCATCCAACATATACAGCATATTCTCTCATGCTAATATTCCCTTTAATTTCTTCCATCTATGTATGGAATGAATTTTGTAATGTGCACCAATATCGAGTTAATGTGAGGATGTGCGCTACCAGTAGAAACAATAAAAACTAGATATAATATATTTTTTTAAAACTTACCATATGGATAATTACTCCATTCAGAATAGGTTAGGCATTTTAGAACTCACTGCTCAAATAATTCAATTTAAGAATAATAGGGAAGTAAAATTATGAAATGCATAGACCATTAAAAAATTACAACATCTGCACTTTGAAAAGATAAAATTAAAAGAATATGCATGCATTGCAGGAACTAACAACAACAATACATGTTGGGAGATGAGTCTGAAAGAGAGAGAGTGTGTGTGTGTGTGTGTGTGTGTGTGTGTGTGTGTGTGTGTGTGTGTGTGTGTGAGAGAGAGAGAGAGACACCGTGTGTGTGGTGAGACAGACAGTGTGTATATATGTATGAGTCAGAGATCATGTGTTTGTGTGTGAGTCACAGAGACTGTGTGTGTAAGTGTGAGACAAAGAGTGCATATGTGTGAGAGAGAGACAAATGGTGTGTATGTGTGAGTGACAGAGACAGAATTTGTGTGTGCTGGCTGCTGGGGAAGTCTATGAGAGACCGTGCACTGTCTCTTTAAGGCACTCCCACCAATCAGCTCACACTGCAGCAGCTGAGATCTCTTTCTCCTGAGCCATGTCCCCTTCCCCTGCTCTGCAGAGATAGGGTACATGGCAGAGAAGAAGCGGGGGAGGGGAACAACCCTACCCCACTCCCGGCTTTACACAGCAAGCAAGAGTTTCCCAGGAGCTACTAACAGGGGCTCCAAGGCAGAGGGCAGGAACAACATGGCAGCAGAGCAGTGGAGGTGGGGGCACCTGAACACATGCCACACTGCGCTGCTCTGCGTTGTTCATGTGGCAGCTTTGGGGACTTCTTTCCCCGCGTTTCAAGTTCCAGGTCCAGAGATCACACTGTCCTGGGAGCTTTATCAAGAATTTTTTAATTTGGCAGCATTTAATTTTTTTCTTCCTATAAAATAGAATTGATCTTTGTTCCTTTTTTCTAGTATTCTAACAGATCTATTCCTCTCATATACCCGATGAAAAGAGATTTCCACTGAGATCTGTCTGCATTAATTTCCTTTGAAATGAGACATTCCCTTTTTTCTGTTCCTTTGTCTTTGGGGTCAACAGTTCTCCTGTCTCCATTATTTTCCCTTTGGCATCAGTTGTTTTCCATGACTTCCCCTTTGAGGTTAGTAATAAGACTGTCTTTGTACCATTGTTTTTCCTTTCTAAAAACTAATATTAACTTTCCTCTAGGCAATAATTTCAGATTCCCACCAGCAGAAATATCAGGGGAGATTACATCATCTCATCTGAAGGAGAAATTACCAACCAGGAGACACATTAATTTCTGTGAAAGGCAATAATAAAAATAAATAAATAAACAAAGTATCACTCTAAGATGCGGGCAGCCAGACAGGGCCGCCTGGGGGCGGGGGCAAGTGGGGCAATTTGCCCCAGGCCCTGGGCCCCGCAGAGGCCCCACGAGCCCTGGCCCACCACCAGTTCGGGTCTTTGGTGGCATTTTGGCGGTGGGGGGCCCTTCAGTGCTGCTGAAGACGCGGACCGATTGAAGGGCCCCCAGCTGCCAAAATGCCGCCGAAGACCCGGATCGCTGCCAGGTGAGTACAAGTGCTGCACTGCCCACACTTTGCTGCAGGCCCCCTGAATCCTCTGGGCAGCCCTGCAGCCAGATAGGAACCCAAGGCTCAGTTTACTGAGATAATTGAAGAGCGTCAATAGTAGAAGACAATGGAAAAGGTAGTGCAAAGACTATAATCTTATCTCAGAAAATCTGAAGGAAGTGTTAGGGTAAGGTTGCAGCTGATACTAGATCCTCAGTGTGAAAGTTAAAGCAGCACAGGAAAAAATGAAATAATCTGATTTAGAAAAGAAAAATACCTGCTCAGGCACCCCCATATAGAACAGAAAAGGGTTGCTTGTTCAATCCAGGGGGAAAGGAAATGAAGGTAGATGAGTTATAGCAAAACATGCCCCCAAAAGAGCAATGAATGGCTGTCAGATTTAGAACATAAAAACAGCCATGCTGGGTCAGACCAACGGTCCACCTACCCCAGTAGCCTGTGTTTCATCAGTGGCCAATGCCAAGTGCTTCACTGGGAATGAACAGAACAGTTGATCACTAAGTGACCCAATCCCTCTCACCTATTTCCAGCTTTGGCAAAGAGAGACTAGGACACCATCCCTGTCCATCCTGTCTAACAGCCATTGATGGACCTATCTTCCAAGATTTTTTCTAGTTTATTGACTCCTTTTGTGTGTATTTTATTTTTCATCACTTGAGTTTTATTGCTTGTTAAAATTTTGAAACAATAATATAAACTCACTTCTCTGTGCATATGTGTCTTTCTGCAATTCCATTTTTGTGTCACATACATTCCCGTTGCACCAGTGTCAATGTACCGTTGCCACTCCTGGTGTAGACATAGTTTATATGGGTGCATCATAAATCAGTGGATGAAGAGCTCAGAAGCCAGGATATATCACGAATTGATATATGAAGATATACCAAGGAGGCCACATCTGGAGTAGTGCATCCAGTTTTGGGTCCCCCACTACAGAAAGGGTGTGTACAAATTGGAGAGAGTCCAGCGGAGGGCAACGAAAATGATCAGGGGGCTGGGGCACATGACTTACAAGAAGAGGCTGAGGGAACTGGGCATGTTTAGTCTGCAGAAGAGAAGAGTGAGGGGGATTTGATAGCAGGCTTCAACTACTTGAAGGGGGTGGTCCAAAGAGGATGGAGCTCAGCTTCTTCTCAGTGGTGGCAGATGACAGAAAGTGGAAAAATGATCTCAAGTTGCAGTGGGGGAGGTCTGGTTTGGATACTACGAAACACTATTTCACTAGGAGAGTGATGAAGCACTGGAATGGGTTACCTATGGAGGTGGTGGAATCTCCATCCTTAGAGGTTTTTAAGGCCTGGATTGAGAACGCCCTGGCTGGGATGATTTAGTTAGGGTAAATCCTGTTTTCAGCACGGGGTTGGACTAGATGACCTCCTAAGGTCTCTTCCAACCCTTATCTTCTACGATTCTGAGTCTAAGGCCTGGTCTACACTAAGGGGGGGGTCGAACTAAGTTACGCAACTTCAGCTACGCGAATAGCGTAGCTGAAGTTGAAGTACCTTAGTTCGAGCTATTCACCCGTCCAGATGCCGCGGGATCGAAGTCCGCGGCTGCCCCTTCGACTCTGCCACCGCCGTTTGCGGTGGTGGAGTTCCGGAGTCGACGGGAGCACATTCGGAGTTCGAACCATCGTGTCTAGATTAGACGCGATAGTTCGAATTCCGAGAAGCCGAACTCTATGCGTCGACCCGGCGGGTAAGTATAGACCTACCCTAAGTGTGTAGGATAAAAAACAGGAAGAGATTTCAGAGTTATTGGCTCTGATACCTTTGCTTTAATAGCAAGGATCTTCTAATTCTCTTTAAACTTATCTATATTTTATTGCTCATAAAATTTTGAGAAATAAACTCTCTCTCTCTCTCCATATATTCACCTCATTCTGTCTATATATCTCTGTGATTCTCCAGTTTTTCATTTTTCTACAGGCACATCATTCTCCCTTCTGGATAAATATGACTCTCTACTTTCTTTCCTGATGCATTTTCATTTTTATTTCCTTAACATTCCTTTATTTGGGGTTGGATTCTGATCTCAGTTGCACTTGTGTAAATCCATATGATGCTGATGTAATGTACCCTGTTGTAAATGAGATCAGGAAACAGCCCATGATGTGTGTTTAGGTTTATTGGTTGTTTGTTTGTTTTGGTGAGGGAGGATGTACCCGTGGTTGAACTCTAAACATCTTTCATTTCCAATCTATTAATTTTTTATTATGTCATGTAGATTTGTTGAAGTGACACTGATGTGATAAAGATACTTCAAAATTGGAGCTTAAAAGTCTTTCTTTAGAGTTCAAGAGAGCTTACGGGACTTAGACGGGACATTTCTGTAGTTCAATACGGTTCCTTGCTCTTGGTTCACCATTATTGGAAGCTCAACCTCTTAACGATATGAGTCTTCCTCTGTTTATTGACAACTTCATTTTTCCAGTGGAAAGATGCAGTGGCACGAGGTTACTTACTCCAGCTTTCTGCCAGTGTAACTGACAGAACAACCTGACTGCGTGTACTCCTCCATTAATATTTAATGGTTTTGTGTTTCTAGGTACATATTATGGAGAAAGCGGAAGGAAGAAATGAAACCCTGGTCGTGGAATTCATCCTCTTAGGATTTGGGAATGCCCCTGAACTTCAGCCCCTTCTCTTCCTGCTGTTTCTACTGATCTACGCTGTGACCATGGTCGGGAACATCCTCATCATTATGCTCGTTGTGGTTGATCAGCACCTTCACACCCCCATGTACTTCTTCCTGGGGAACTTGGCCTGCTTGGAGATCTCCTACACATCCACCATCCTGCCCAGGATGCTGGCCAATCTCCTGACTGGGGACAGAACCATTTCTGTTAAGGGCTGCCTTGTGCAAACATATTTTTTTGGTATGATAGCAATGACAGAAAATCTGCTGCTTGCAGCAATGTCTTACGATCGGTATTTAGCAATATGCAATCCACTCCGTTATGCTGCTCTGATGAATGGCAGGGTTTGTTTCCAGCTAGTGGCAGGATCCTGGGTATATAGTTTTCTGGTCATTGGCACACTAAATTATTTCTTGTTCAAATTAACATTCTGTGGTTCCAAAGAAATTGACCATTTCTTTTGTGATTTTTCACCCATGATAAAGCTGTCTTGTGGTGACACCCAGATTCTGCAATTGGCGACATTTACTGTCGCTACCATTGGGACACTTGTGCCTTTGCTACTGACACTGACATCCTACATTTATATCATCACCGCCATTCTGAGAATCCCTTCCACCATAGGGAGGCAAAAGGCATTTTCCACCTGCTCCTCTCACCTCACTGTGGTGACAATTTTTTACATGAGCGTGATTACTGTCTATGTGTTTCCAACAAGTAACACTCCCAAGGTCCTACACAAAATATTCTCTGTCTTCTACACAGTTCTGACTCCCATGATCAACCCTGTTATCTATAGCCTGAGAAACAGTGAGGTCAAACAGTCCCTGAGAAAAACTATTCTGAATCGGATTGCTTTCAGAAACAGGCATAGAAGCTTAAAGGAAAATTGTTAGCCTATAGTAAAATAGAGATGAACTGATATAGTTTCTTAGACATGGCCATTTCATTCCTTCAGAAAAGGGTTACCCATTATTGACCTTACAATTTCTTTCTTTCTTTCTTTCTTTCTTTCTTTCTTTCTTTCTTTCTTTCTTTCTTTCTTTCTTTCTTTCTTTCTTTCTTTCTGTTACTCTGCTACTTTTTGAGCATGCATCTTTCATCACACTGGTCAGGCATGACTTGCCCTTGGTGAACCCATGTTTACTGTTTCTGATCACCTTCCTCTCTTCCAAGTGCTTCAAAATGCATTCCTTGACGACCTGCTTCACAATTTTTCCAGGGACTGAGGTGAGACTGAGCCGTCTGTAGTTCCCCGGATTCTCCTTCTTCCCTTTTTTAAAGATGTGAACGATATTTGCCTTTTTCCAGTCATCACCACAAGTTTTCAAAGTTAATGGTTAATGGATCTGCAATCACATTAGTCAATTCTTTCAGCACCCTCGGATTCATTATCATAGAATCATAGAATATCAGAGTTGGAAGAGACCTCAAGAGGTCATCTAGTTCAACTCCTTGCTCAAAGCAGGACCAGTTCCCAACTAAATCATCCCAGCCAGGGCTTTGTGAAGCCTGATCTTCAAAACCTCTAAGGAAGGAGATTCCACCACCTCCCTAGGTAACCCATTCCAGTGCTTCACCACTCTCTGAGTGAAAAAGTTTTTCCTAATATCCAACATATCTAACCGCTCCCATGGACTTGTGCATGTCCAGCTGTTCTAAATAATCCTTAACCTGTTCTTTCTCCACTGAGGGCTGCTCACCTCCTCCCCATACTGTGCCGCCCAGTGCAGCAGTGTGGGAGCTGACCTTGTCTAGCTGTTGTGAGTCATTCTGCAGCCCGCCAGCCTAGACTTATGCCTCTCTGTTTTAGGGAGCAGCCTGCTTTGTCTCTCAATTTTTGTGATCTTGCATCTTATGGGTCTGAATTCAAAGAAATAAAGTAATGGTACATTGCAACATTTGCCTGTATTTTTTACTCTGCCTCCTCTCCTCTTAATTTTAATATCCTATATCTGCATCATCTCCCCCCATCCTATGAATACCTTCCACCACTGGCAGAAAAAAGGCCTTTCCCCCCTGCTTCTCTCACCTCATCTTTGTTACAACTATGCAGGAATGGGAATCCTGGGTACCCTAAAGGACTCTTGAACAAGCTCTAAGAATGCCCCAGATGAGTGAGGAAATTGAGGCAGGGAAATGCATGTAAGTTTTTTATTGTTTTCTCTACCACAGTATATTTTTGTGCAACCTACGTAAAGAATAATTGTGTTTAGAAACTTTTTCAAAGCCTGTGCACCTCTTTGCTTCACCTGTCACCTGTCCCTGGAGATATCCATAAACTCTGATTAGTTTCAAATGATAGCTACGGGATAGCTACCCACAGTGTAACGCTCCAGAAATTGACGCTAGCCTCGGTACATGGACTCACACCGCCGAATTAATGTGCTTAGTGTGGCCGCGTGTACTCGACTTTATGTGAAATCGGAATAATCCCATAGTGTAGACATACCCTGAGTAGTTTATTAGCATCTCACCCTCATCTAATAAATTGGTGAGGAACATGTAAGTACCTAGCATGGCCAGATGGATGGTCAGAGAGATAGATAGAGGGGTGTGTATACAGATAGATCACTTTCTTGTCCTGGATTTCATAAGGAGCCTACTCAAGTTAGACACCCAACATGCACCAACATTTAATCTCATTCCAAATGCCATTCAGTAATGAACTTAAGAAAATATTGGATGGTGTTGGAAACATAGCTTAGGAACCTTTCTTCTCCCTTTCTCCTAACACAAGAACAATAGGAGAGTCAATGACATTGAAAGGGAACTGAAACTGCTAAAAACAAATACTTTACACAACCTCCCTATCCCCCGCTTCCCCCAGACACCGCCACCCAACACCCAGATACCCCCCAATTCCAGCTAACCTCAGACAATCTTGTGCAGCCCCTACTTATCTCCCAAATCCACAGCTAACCCAATACCCCTACTCAGCACACAGTAACCTCCAAATATCCCCATCAAACCCAATACACCCACCCAGCCCCCAGTAACCCCCAAATATCCCCAACAAACCCAATACCCCTACCCAGCCCCCCACTAATTCTCAAATAGCCCCATTGAACCCAATATCCGCACCCAGCCCCCAGAATCCCCCAAATATCCCCATCAAACTCAATACACTCACCCAACCCCCAGTAACCTCCAAATGTCTCCAGCTAACCATGGATACCCCATCCAGCCCCAGTAACCCCCAAATGTCTCCAGCTAACCATGGATACCCCATCCAGCCCCCAGTAACTCTCAAATAGCCCCATCAAATCCAATAGCCCCAACCATCTCCCAGTAGCTCCCAAACATCCCCATTGAACCCAATAGCCCCCTATCCCCAGTAACACCCAAATATCCCCAGCTAACCACAGATACCCACCGAGCCCCCAGTAACCCCAAAATATCCCCATTAAACACAATACCCCACCCAGAACCCAGTACCCCCAAATATCATCATTGAACCCAATAGCCCCACCTATCCCCCTAGTAGCCCCCACACATCCCCAATTACTTCTGATACCCCTACCCAGCCCCCAGTAACCCCAAACATTTCCATTCCCACTCCAGCGATCCTCACCCAGCACCGGATTCCATTCTTTGTGCCAGCTGCTATACAGGCATAGAATGAGCTGACCCTTGCCTCCAAACTGTGCACTTTTAACGGTGACATTAATGAACCATTGGAGCAACTTATCAAGGGTTGTGGTGGATTCTCCATCACTGACAATTTTTAAATCAACATTGGGTGTTTTTGTAAGCAAACTGTTCAAGGAATTATTGTGGGGAATTTCTCTTGCCTATGCTATATGTGAGGTCAGAGGTCAGAGTAGATGGATACCATGGTTCCTTCTGACCTGGGAATCTGAATCTATGAATGTTTTTGGCTTTATTGAAATTTTCTGGGAAAAAAAGACACTGTCTATTGGGAATAAGACATACAAAGCTGTAGCTCTATTCGAGACAATGGGTCACATCTGTTTATGTGTCTGGCAACACTAGCACAGGTTTATGTACATGGCCTGAACACTGGGGCAGGTGACACTGGTGAATCAAGGAGAATACCTTGAGAAGGAGAGACCTAGGACATTGAGTTCTGATTGGCTACAAAGCTCCCTTATTCTTCTGCTCCCACAGAATCATAGAATCCTGGAAGGGTCCTTGAGAAATCATCTAGTCTGGTCCTCTGCACTCATGGCAGGACTGAGAATTATCTACTCAATGGATGTTTTGCTATTAAGCCCGATTCTCATTGAAACCAGTTTGAAGCTGGTGGAGCAGCATGGGGTTCAGTGGTGTTACTCCAGATCTGAACCGGTGTAAATGAGAACAGAATCAGGCACAGTGACCTCAGCAAAGTGGCTCCTGATTTACAGTGCTCAGAGCGAGAGGAGCAGGATTCAAAGAAGTGATTTTCAAAGAAGTCTAAGGGAATTAGGCACCCGCATCCCATTGAATTTCCATGAGGAGCTACTGATGAGCACTGTGAAAAATATGGTCACTTAGATGTCCAAATGGGTAATGAGTTTTGCTGCCCTCCATCTCACCACAAAGTACCTGCCCATGGTCATACAGGGAGTCTGCGACAGCTGGAATGAAACCATTTTTTTCTAGTCTCATTTTGGTCTGTTAACCACAAGATCATACTTATTGTTAATTATGGGTCAAACCCTATCTATCTATCTATCTATCTATCTATCTATCTATCTATTTTCCTAGTAAAACTCAGTAGTCTCTAAATTTCTCATCCCATGAACTGCCCGCCAGCACACAAAGGGCAGCATAGCCCAGTGGCTAGGGTCCTGAATAAGGAGTGAGGCAATCTGAAAGCTACTTGGCTTTTATTCCTGGCTGTCACTGACCTGTTCTGTAACTTAAGGCAGCCACTCTCTGTGCCTCATTTTCCCCAGTGTCAGAGGCGGACTTCATTGTGGAGTCCTTTGCAGCCCATGGGCATAGTTGCACTACTGCTAGGGGTAAGTGTGGTTACCGATGGGCTGGCTACTTACTCCTCATTCCCCCAGACACACCAGTGCCAAAAGGAAATTCCCCTGGAAATTAGCATGCCAGTGACTTCATCTCTGATGTTCACACTGATTTTACAGGACATGCATAATTAACTCCCCGAATCCCTGGGAGCCCTGAAGCAGAAAGACCTGAGGGGAGTCTGCTTTCTCTTATTAACCTTACAAGAACCCAGAGCCGGAGGCATTTCACTTAATGCACAGAGTCAAGCTCCACTGGGAGACTGGAGACATCCTGCAGAGTGAGTGAGAGCATGCAGAGACTAAGAGGAGGGGTTAGATCCCTCTCCCCAGACCCAGTCACCTTCAGCAGAGAGGTTGCTGCTTCACGCTCAGGATTGAAGGTAAATGTTACCACCCTTGCAGCAAACCCCAAGGCCCTGACTCACTTGTTCCTCAGTTTCCAGCTGCTAAAATTCCCATCACCGAACAGGACCAGTGGGCATTTCCCCTGCATTTGGATTTCAGGATCCGTGTCTTTTCCTGCAGAGAATCTTGTTTACCAAAGGAGATGTCCATTCACCCATCCATGTCCCCATCCACCCACCCATCCCCCCAGTCAGTGAGGTTGGGGGACCTCAGTGCTGCTCGGGAGGCATCCCAAGTTGATGGGAAATTCACACCGATTTGGAAAGAGCATCCTAATCTGTCCCACCTGGCACAGGGGTTGCTTGTGCATTTCCGGCTCTCCCTTGCTTCGCTGCTCTCCCCTGGATGTGTCAGCGCTATTCCCAATGTGGCTGAACTGAGACATTGCAAAGAGCGGCTGGGAGAACTCATTCACGGCTGCTCCATTGCAGCGGAATCCATCAGCCAGCTCATGCCCCGAGACTCACCCAGATCGCATGGTGTATGGGGTGCAACTGGGGACAGAACCTGGGGAAATGGGATTATGTCCAGTCGGGCTGACTCCTTTACGTGTTGGGGCCAAGGCCGGATTAACGTTTTGTGGGCCTGGTGCCAAACATTTTTGTGGGCCCCCATGGGGGAAGGTGTGTGGGGGGGGATGGTCAGTCTCCAGAGTGAAGGGTGAGCTGGGGCTATGAGGCACAGTGTGGTGGGAGCAGCCCCGCTCCATGCGGCCCAGCAGGAGGGCGCTGTTTACAAACCTGCAGCGGCCAGACGCACACTGGCCTGCCCAGCCCTGTGCTGCCAGCGTGTCCCTTCCCGTGAGGGTGGGCCCACACCACACCGCCCCCCTGCCCAGTGCCTCGCCCTTATGCCTAGCGCCCCCTCATCCAGAGACCTCCACCACAAATCTCTCTGCCCAGCCCCCAACCCTCCCAGAGACCTCCACCACTGGCCTCCCACTACAACTGCACAGCACCCTGAACACCACACCGCTCGTCCAGCGCCCCCCTGCCCATAGACCTCCCCACGTCCCACCACCCTCCTCACAGTCCCACCATCCCAGCTGCACAGCACCCTGAACACCACACCGCTCGCCCAGCGCCCCCCGCCCATAGACCTCCCCACGTCCCACCACCCTCCTCACAGTCCCACCATCCCAGCTGCACAGCACCCTGAACACCACACCGCTTGCCCAGCGCCCCCCACCCATTGACTTCCCCACGTCCCACCACCCTCCTCACAGTCCCACCATCCCAGCTGCACAGCACCCTGAACACCACACCGCTCGCCCAGGGCCCCACACCCATAGACCTCCCCACGTCCCACCACCCTCCTCACAGTCCCACCATCCCAGCTGCACAGTACCCTGAACACCACACCGCTCGCCCAGGGCCCCACACCCATAGACCTCTCCACATCCCACCACCCTCCTCACAGTCCCACCATCCCAGCTGCACAGCACCCTGAACACCACACCGCTCGCCCAGCGCCCCCCACCCATAGACCTCCCCACATCCCACCACCTTCCTCACAGTCCCACCTTCACAGCTGCACAGCACCCCATATTGCTGAGGGGATTCTGCACCAAAAAATTAAAAATTCTGTGAACAATATTTTAAAATTCTGCAAATTTTTATTTGTCAATAAATAAATGTGGAGGCTGCAACATGGCAGTGGGGAGCACAGGACACTGGTTGCCTGGAGGTGGGAAATCACTCTGCAGCCTCCCTCCACCCCACCCCAGGACAGGGACTCGGCAGTAAGGCTGCACCCGACCCTGACACAGCGCAAGGGCCAGGCCTGCCCCAGAAACACCGTGGGGCTCTGCCCCCTGTGCCAGGTGCACCAGGTGTGGGTGAGCAGGCTCAGCCCGGCAGCAGGATCCCAGTACAGAGGGAAATAGTGTGGGGGGAGATCCAGGTGAGGGTAAGAGAATTCTCTGTGGGGCAATATGGGTGCGAGCGGCTCAGTGGGAGATCTGGATGCACAGAAGCTCGTTGCGGGGTTCCAGATGCAGGGGCAATGGGATTCTGTGGGGGATCCAGATGAAGGTGTTTGGGGCTCAGCGGGGGGAGGGGGGGTCTAGGTTCAGGGGAGGTGGGGTTCAGTCTTATTTTTCCTTTTCCTGTTTTGCTGCTGAACTCTGTTGAAAATCTGTGATTTTGGAAAGCTTGTTTGTTTTGAAGAAGGTACATCACCAATAGGAATTCACTAAGTGTGTCAATAAAGCAATCAGACATGGGTTAAGAAGAGAGAATACATCTTGACTTTAGAACAAAAGAGATTGAAAAGATTAGGAAGATTTAGGTGCCTAATTGACTTAGGAACCTCGTAAAATTTTCAAAAGTATTTAAGAGGCAAAGTCCCATTTTCAAAAGTGCCTTAGGGACAATTTTTAAAAGTATTTAGGTGCCTAGTGAGATTTTCAAAGGCATCTAGGCACCTAAAACTCATTGATTTCATTGGGTGTTTGGCACCCAGATGCCTTTGAAAATCTGGCCCTAAGACACATTTGAAAATGGGACTTAGGCTCTTAAATACTAAGTGCTATTAAAATTCAATAGAAATCAGTTTGCTAAGTGTCTTAGGCACTTTGGAAAATAGGATTCAGGGTCCTAAATCAAATAGTGTTCTCTGGAAATTTTACTCTTAATTTGGGGAGTTAGGCAAACCAATTCCTTTGAAATTCAGTGGAATTTGGTTGTATAGCTGCCTTAGGCTCCTCTGACAAACCCTGCCAAAATGACAAAGAGGGGACAAGAAAAGGTAAGTAAAATAAGGGATGGTATCAAATAGATCAGCCATTAACTTCTATTCACTCTTTTTCATAAAGCGTCGCCACTGAACTTTGTTCTTAACTCATTTCGGATTTATAGGAGGAAATATTTTTTACACAATGTGGATTGAGCCTGTGGAAACTCACTGTCTAAGTAAAATACTGACAGTAGGAGACAGAAAAAGATAATCCATTTCTATAGGTACAAAGGTTATTCATACCTACACTAGCTAGGTAAAAATGTACAAAGAATATCAGCTTCCATGCTTCAGGGCATAGGGCATCAAGTAACTGCTGGGGGTTGGGGATAAACTTTCCCTAACATGGCTGGGATTTTCAAAGTTAGTTAGGCATCCAACTTAATTGAAAATCAGTGGGAGTTGGGCACCTATCTCTTGTAATTGTCCTCTTAAGGATCCTACATAAGAACATAAGAACAGCTATATTGGGTCAGATCAATGGTCCATCTAGCCCAGTATCCTGACTTCTGACAGTGGCCAATGCCAGGTGCCCCACAGGGAATGAACAGAACAGGTAATCATCAAGTGATCTCTCTCCTGTCACCCCTTCCCAACTTCTGGCAAACAGAGACTAGGGACACCACCCCTGCCCATCCTAGCTAATAGCCATTGAAAGACCTATACTCCACAAATGTATTTAGTTCTTTTTTGAACCCTGTTATAGTCCTGGCCTTCACAGCATCCTCTGGTAAAGAGTTCCATAGGTTGACTATGTGTGAAGAAATATGGTTTTTTTTTAAACCTGCTGTCTACTAATTTCATTTGGTGATCCTTAGTTCTTATGTTATGAGAAGGAGTAAATTACACTTCCTTATTTACTTTCTCCACACCAGTCATGACTTTATAGACTTCTATCATATTCCCTCTTAGTCGTCTCTTTCCCATGCTGAAAAGTCCCAATCTGATTAATCTCTCCTGATGTGGAAGGTGTTCTATACCTCTAATAATTTTTGTTGCCCTTTTCTGAACCTTTTCCAATTCTGATATATCTTTTTTAAGATGCTGCGACCACATCTGCATGCCATATTCAAGATGTGAGCAAACCATGGATTTATATAGCAGCAATATGATGTTATCTATCTTATTATCTATCCGTTTCCTAATACCTATCTCATAGAATTGGAAGGGACCCCAAAAGGTCATTGAGTCCAGCCCCCTGGCTTCCCTAGGAGCAGGAGCACCAGCAGCCTTTTTGGTGCCCTAGGCAGCGGAAGGTCCCGCCCCCAAAATGGCACCCCCAACAGAGGCGGCAGAAGATCCCACCCCCGAAATACCACCAACGCCAAACATCTGGCCGCAGCCCCCCAAATGTTAGCACTCTAGGCGA